>NW_006208670.1:578391-597800 GCF_000334495.1 Tupaia belangeri chinensis | reverse complement strand
AACCGCTCTGTCGTTGAAGTGGCTCAGTTAGTATCTCTGGGAGTTGCTCGGAATAATGCCACTGGGAATATTGATGTCCCATGTCCTGATGCAGAGGGGGGCATGTCTGTCCGGATGACACATTCGGCCGACACGCTGCTTGCTGAGTGGTCCCCGTGCTATGGCCATGGTGGTAGAGAGCCCTGGTCCTGGGAGTGAAACACCCTCGGATGAAGTAAGAGGACGAGAGTGCACCCCAACCCTGCTGCGACGTGCCCCAGACCTGCCCCAGCTCCAGTCCAGCCTCCTCCATGTCTCCATCCCCGGGCTGGCTGTGCACCTGCACCTTCACTTTCTGTGTGCCAGAACCTCTCACTGCCTCCGGCTGTGCCACGGCCTCCGGTCAGGGTCTCTGATCTCCCTCTCGGGCCCTTTCTTCTTTTGCTGGTTGACAGGGTTTGGGATGGTTCTATCCTTACTGCCCCGGGACCCAGCCATGGCATCTCAGATCCAAAGTTCCTAACAACGGGCCCTTCTTGCCAGGGAGGCCTCCTGAAATCTTTTCTCTCCACCCACCAGGAAATCCACTGATTTTAGAGAATGGTCACACCAAAGGTCAGCGGGAGGCAGTGCGGACAGCACAGGCACCCTGGGCAAGAGAGGGGCAGCCCACGAGGCCACAGCAGCTTCCCCCGTGGCCAAGTCACAAGGGACAAAAAGAATGTGTCAAACACCAAAGGGCTGAGGTAACCGTTGCCTTCACTCTGTGCCCATTCCTGAAGATGAGTCACTTCCTAAACTTCTAGGCTTGGACGACGATCGTGTATCTGACACAAACATGGGGCTTGTTTTCATTCTGCGACTCGACGCGGCCTGGCGGCCCTTCTCCTGCGTGGACAACATCCTCTTATTATGAACTCTGTGTTCCACTTGGACTCGGCTTCATAGCATTCATGTTGCTCTGTACAACTCGTTCTGGAGAACGGTGCAAATAGCAATACAGAACTAAATCGACTTTTTCTGTTTTTTAGGGAAATTCTACTGCTTTGATTTTTAAATCGGATGACAAATCTGTGGTTAACCTCACCCATCGGTGCTCTGAAGCCAAGAATTAGCTACATTTTTCTCTCTGGGGATTTCAACAGTCAATACACATTTCTTGCTCAAAGTCCTCCAAGCAACAAGTTCTGGGAAGATGGCGGGGGAGGGGGGGCAGGAAATGGTGGTTGGAAGCCCAGACGCTGAGAGTTAAGGTCAATGCAAACTTTCTTTATAAGAATACTGAGCGTTCGGGGCCAGCAGGTGGTACGGTGGTTAAGGCTCTGGACACTCCCACATGGCTGACCACGGTTCGAGTCTTGGAGCTGGTGGCTTGCTTTCTCACTTTCCTTCTCTCTGTCTTTCTCTGGTCAAATTAAGATAAATGAATGAATAAAATTAAATAAACAATTCTTAAAAAAAAAATCCTGTGTTCAATGACAGCATGATCTTACCTTCCACGATATCCAGCCACGAGAGAAGCGTGTGTCAGACAAGGTTCCACCAGGACAGATACACAATACTGACGCAGAAAAGCATAGGTTTACTATGGGAACTAGGCCTCGCGTAATGGTGGGAGCCAGGGAGGTGGTCCAGGCAAGGCTGCTACCTCGACATCTGGTGGTCGGCAGCTCAGCAGTCCTGGTCCTGACAGCTTGAAGGAAGCTGGACATGAAGTGGGGGAGAACAGGGATAGCTGAGACTGGGAGGACATGCTGAAAGCCACGAGGACCAGCCCGTTTCTGCCCCCCACATCTCAGCCACAACCATGGGAGTGACCTGCAAGCTAGGATGTTCACCTTGGAACTTCGCGGAGAAGCCACAGGGGAGATCCTGAAGGAGTGGAGGAGCCGTGGGCTGGCTGACACTCCATGCAGGAGAGGTGGGTCCACAGCGCCACCTTCTCCCCTCCTCCGACCATCTGACAGTAATGGTGGTCGCTTCCCTTCCATCTTCCAAATTTCATGGAAATTTCTCGTATGGCGATCCTAGCCCAGATATGGAAGATTTACTGCTGAGTGAAGCAAGCCAGGCTATGAAGGAGAGACATTGTATGTCCCCACTTAACATATACTGAGTGCCTGCACCCTATGACTGAAACTGACTGACTAAAGGATGTAGAAACACAGTAAATGGATGTAAATACCAGATACAGTGTGTGTGAAAGAGTAGAGTTTGAGGAAGGATATTTAGAAGAAAAATAGAGAAGCAAATCATTAATGGGACAAAAAAATGTGGTATTAACAGCTGAAGATACTTTTATAGTTTTATCAACAGGACTGGGGAGAAATGTTCACATGTTGAAATATCCAGTTTGTAAGCTAAATAATGTGATTGAATGTAAAAGAGAAAATGAAATTTAAAAAATGTTTAAAAAAAGGGAATTCTGGGGAAAGTAGTTCAAATAGCTAGGTTGACACAAAACCATCACAATGTAGTGTGGGAACTGTCAGGGAGATGTTAAGTCTGGTGCTCCCATGGGACCAGCAGGTGGCATGGTGGTTAAGGTGCTGGACACTCCCACATGGCCTACCATAGTTCGAGTCCCGGACCTGGTGGCTTCCTTTCTCACTTTCTCTTTCTCAGTGTCTCTTTCTGGCCAAATTAAAAAATAAATGAATGAATAAATCAAATTAAATAAATACTTCTTTAAAAATTTTTTTTAAAAGTACGGTGCTCCCTTCTGAAGGCAGCACTAAGCCAGCACATATAAACTGCTTGAAAGGTGCCAGACACCCTTCTCAGCACTGTGCGTAGACGGACTTCTTTGAGGCTTTCAACAGCCCTCTGAAGTACTTACTCCCATCGGCTCTACTTCACAGAGGAGAAATCTGGGGCACGGGGAGGTCACAAAGCTCGTAGGGGTGGCAAATTCTAGCACAACCAACGCACTTCTACAGTCTTCCATTCAGCCTCCTGCTTCATACCGCCACTTTAGATCTCGAATCCTGTTTTCCTTTCGATCTTCTGCTTTTAATAGTGTATATTTGCACCCTCTCTGGGGGATCTGGAGGGCCCTGACTGAACTTTTCTCAAGTGAAAATTCCAGTATGAGTGTAGTTCTCCTCTTTCCTAAAATCCATATGGTGAAAAAAAAAAACCTATGTTTTTTCTCATCTTCTCTTCAGTCCAAAATAAAAATCTCTTCCTGGAAAGAACTCATCAGAATGTTAATCAGGTTTGTTGCTCAAGGTTGTATAAGGAAATGATTGGAACATAGAGTTTAGAGCCAGATTTGAACCCTATCTGTATCAATCACTAGCTGAGTGACCTCAGACAAGTTATAGGCAAATTATAGGCTATTATTACTTGTACCAGTCAGTTATTGCTGCATAACAACCAACCCACAAGTAACTGATTTAAATAACACTCATTACTCTGTATCTGAAGATTGGATGTAGGTCTGTTGATCTAGGATGGCTCTGTTTTGAGCTGAATGTCCAGCTGGGCTTGGCTCGCCATAGATTTGGGGCCTCCGTCTGCCCAGTGCATGTTCACTGTTGCCCGAGGATGGCAGTTACCTGGCATAGTAATGGCAGAGGTGCAAGAAAGACCAGCAGAATTCAAACCTGCACTTGAATCTGCCATACCATCACTTTTACCCACATTCCATTGGCCAGAGCACAAGTCTAGCTCAGGGAAGTACAAATAAAGATAGCAGAGAAGGCAGACAGAGGGAGAGAGAGGAATTAGAGCTCGTCATTTATAATAGTATTATTATTAAAAAGCGGATAACTAGTCTTGGATTCCTCCTTCAATGCATTTCTGGATGGCAGAAGTTAAACTTTCAGAAGAAATACAGAAATGAGTGGATATGTCAGGTTTGGACAGCTGACTAAGTAGACAGCGTGCAGAGGAAAATCTTAGCCATGTTTCTACGCTCTCCTCCCATTGGCCAGAGCCTGCCCTGTGCAATCCGTCGGGGGGTTCTCAGGATCCACTGATACGGGGCCATTGACCGAGGTTGTCTGCACACTGACACCCTCCCGGCATCAATCCCTGTCCTGACCTTGGGGGAGAGGGCCCACTTCAGGTCCTCACCATCTCCATCCCCTCCTGAGAGCATTTAATCTCACACATGAGGAATCTGGACCATGATCCTCGAGGATTTCGAGGGCAGATCGTGCCTCCCAGGAGGACAGCCTGCTCATGCTACGTTTTAAAGGATTAAAAAGTCAACCATAGCATGCTAACTGCCCTTAGGAGGGTCACAGTTTGGTCACAGAGATACACACAAACTGAGTAACAAACTCCTGAATGCTATGGGAATTTCGAGGAGGTAGTCCTGGTCCTTCTTGGAAGAGGTGACAGCTAAGCTGACTCTTGGTGGACAAAGCGGAGTTGGAAATGAGGTCTGGCCCAGCAGAAAGAACAGCATGTACAAGGGCTTGTGCTGGAGAGCGATGAACAATCTCAGAACACCACAGAGTTCTGTGCGACCAAGGAAAGGGTGTGAGCTTGGAGATGTGGCCAGAATCAGAACTGGCTCGTGTCCGTCAGCTCTGATGATCTGCCCGAGAAGTGCTGATTTCTCTGGAGGGCCATGGAGAGACACTGCAGGTCTGTAAACGGGAAAACTAACTGACCAGATTTATGATTTCAAAATACGTAAATCCGAATCAAGGAGACCAGTTACGAGGTGGTCACAATTATCCGGACGGGAGTTGCGGGGCTCTGTCCCGAGGCCCCTGCTCAGTGACAGGTCAGTTGGAGGGCAAGCTTTCATCCGCCCACACCCTGCACGAGCTCTGGTCAGCATGCCTTTAACACGTTACGAGTTTGGGCTACTTGAGTCGCCCTGGACTTGAATTTCCCCTTCGGTGATTGCTGTAGCCTGCCAAGTTGGAAGCTGACAGTCTCCAATGTGTGATAACTTCTCGGTACATAGCTGTCAAACTTTTTATTTCTTTTTAAGTGGAAAACTGTGGGGATTTTTCGTACTTGAAATTCAAGATTGCATGAATGACTTAGTTCAAACTTCTTCCAAAACGCTGACTTTGGGTAAATGCCAACTCTCTGAATTTCAGGCCTAAGTGCAATAACAGGTGTGGACGTCTTTGTTGTTTCCTCTAATACAATAAAAGAGAAGAAAAGAAATCGTGTGAGCAAAGGAAAGAGAAGCAGAAAGCTGAAGAGAAAGGGAGAGAGAGAACCGCAGGTCTCTCATGTCCCTGTTTGAAGAGTCCGCATCTGAGTAACGCAGTAACACCCACGGAACTCCCTCACCTACAGGAAACGTCCCTACCTTTGAACCTTCAGGGCTGGCCTCATAGCCTAAGGGTTAAGGGGGTCGGACCCCACATATGCAACCACGTATCCCAGCCCCAGCAGCTTGGAAGACACACAGCGCGTGTGCACACACGCCCAGACCCTGACAGGGTGGAAAAGTAGGGAAGGAACTGCGGTGACCACACCCCACTAGGTAGTGTTTTCTCCCTTTTCCTCTCTCTCTCTCTGTCTCTCGGGTGCAGGCACACACTTCCTGACAATAACAACTTAAAATTCTGAACTTTCGGATCTAAATGTCGAAGGTTCGGTGTTTCCCATGTACACCTGAATTCACGTATGCCCTCGCCCTCTCCTTCTTGCATCCCTGCAGTCTTCTGCCCCATCATCACTACCCCTGGGCAAGGGTCAGAGTGGTCTGGCCCTCCTGTCACTAGGGTATAAAGGCATTTCCTCCTAATGATTCTCCAAAAAGCAGCAGGTATCAAGCAAAATGAAAATTTTACTTTCAGTTTTCACAGGCCTACAGACTTTACTCTGTATGTGATTCTGAGGCTCTCTAAGGCCAAGTGTGAGCACTGAATCATCTATTCTTTGTCCCTTTACAGGGTTAACTCTTACTGCATAAACAACCCTTAAACTCAGGGACCTGGAACGGAGCAGCGGTTGACCAGGTGTTCCTATGCCTCACTGGGGTTGGTTGGAGTCATGGAATACTTAGAAGGCCCTAAAGGTCCTAAATGACGTCGGTCACATGGCTGGCAGTTGGTGCAGGGTCAGCTTGGGCTGTTGGTGGAGGCCTCAGCTCTCCTCCATGTGGGACTCCCACTTGACCGACTGAGATTCCTCAGCATGGTACCTGGATTCCAAGGAGGACGTTCAGGCAGATAAAGGTGGACGTCCAGTCCTCTTAGAGTATTTCCACTGTGTTTTCTAGCCAGTCACATGACCAGCCCAGACCCAGGGAAGAGGAAATGGCCAGGACGCACTGCCAAAGAGCGTGTGGGATGAGAGAGAACTGCGACCGTTGAAAGAAGAAAGCCGGTCAGAAGACGCTCTGTTGAATGGCTGACTTATGATTATTTTTTATTTCTAGTGTTTTCCTGAAGGGTGTAGATGCTCACCAGACACACACACAGAAAGCGAGAAATCACCTCACCAACTAGAGGGTGGTCACATCCCTTCTCCACAATCCCTTCTCCTCTATTCTCTTGGGATTTGGGACACATCCATGTGGGACTCCCACTTGACCGACTGAGATTCCTCAGCATGGTACCTGGATTCCAAGGAGGACGTTCAGGCAGATAAAGGTGGACGTCCAGTCCTCTTAGAGTATTTCCACTGTGTTTTCTAGCCAGTCACATGACCAGCCCAGACCCAGGGAAGAGGAAATGGCCAGGACGCACTGCCAAAGAGCGTGTGGGATGAGAGAGAACTGCGACCGTTGAAAGAAGAAAGCCGGTCAGAAGACGCTCTGTTGAATGGCTGACTTATGATTATTTTTTATTTCTAGTGTTTTCCTGAAGGGTGTAGATGCTCACCAGACACACACACAGAAAGCGAGAAATCACCTCACCAACTAGAGGGTGGTCACATCCCTTCTCCACAATCCCTTCTCCTCTATTCTCTTGGGATTTGGGACACACATGCACATGTGCCCGGAGTGATTTTCAAGCTGCCCGGTCTGACAGTCAAACCATACACTCAACAACGTGGGATCCAGGCCCCTTAACTTCCACATCCCCTGCTGGCCTGGACAGCTGACCTCTAAGTGCTTAGATCTACAGGGTCAGACTCCGTGAAAAGTTCAGTGCTGTAGCTAAGAACTAAGGCCTTCATAGAAAGCCTCGTTACGGTTATTGCCTGGGAGGTGGTCCTATGTATCCCGCCTCTAAAGATGTTGTCCACATCCTTAATCTAAGGGCCATCTTATCAGTTGTCCCCTGTACCTGCAAGTCTCTGTCCTCAGACTGTCCTGCAGACAACTGCTTCAGAACTTTCACGGCTTGGTAACAATGCTGGCTCCTCGGAAGTCTTCCTGGACCGTGTAATGATCTTATGTAGCATCACACTCTTTGTCCCTGTCTCTCTTTTTTTTTTTAAAAAAAAAATTAATTCTATTTATCATTATCATTATTATTATTACTGATTTGCTACTGGGAGAGAGAGAAAGTGAGAAAGCAAGCTGCCAGGTCCAGGACTCAAACTACAGTTGGTCGACCAAGTGGGAATCCAGCACCTTAATGCCACCTACTGGCCCTCCCTGTCCCTCTATCGCGCCACCAGCTCCTTTTCTTCATGCACTTACTACCATCTGAAATGACCTTGCTCAGTTATGCCCTTTGTTTACTCTCTGCTCGCCCTCACTTGGGGGCAAGGGAATCCCCAAAGTCTAGAGCACAGCCTGGCACACGGTGGCTGCTCAATGAACATTCGTTGGGTGGATAACCATATATTCCTTGAGGCTCTTTTCTGTCTTCCTACTTTCCAATAAACATTCTTGGGTGGATAACCATATATTCCTTGAGGCTCTTTTCTGTCTTCCTACTTTCCTTGTGTACCTTTACAATGAACGCCATCATCGAAGTTCAACTAGCCGGTCCCTCTACTCCTTACAAGAGTCTCACATCAATAGTGAAGGCCCTGAGAACATTCAGGTGGAAAACTTTGGATGAGGAAACCATACGCATGGCCAAGTGACAGTCATTGAACCCATCAATGGGGAAGCATTCGTGAATACTTGCATTCCCTAAAAATAAAACAAAAACTATTCCCCAAATAAAGGCAGGCCTTACAACATTTTCTCCCCTTTAACTAGCGTTTATTGAATATGTCTCATTCACTTCCAAATAGAATAGCCAGGATGACTGCTCACTGAAAACACTGGGGGTGCCCTCCTCCAGCAGCCCATGCCTCCCTCCCACCACCACAAACACGGGCTTGTTAAAATGTCTGGGATTTGCAGAGGATATGCTAAAGAGGGGTGTGTATTCTCCCGTGCCTGGTCCTCTAAGATGGCACTCATTGTCCATGGCATTTCAGCCCCTAGAACCCACAGGCAGCGCTTGAGGTAAAAAAATTTTGAAATCCCTACAAGTGAGATCTGAGGGAGAAAATGACATTGTCTCTCAAATAGAATAAATACAACTTAATAAATATTTAAGTTAAATGCATGTGGAACATTCCATTGTCTACTCCTCAACCATGCATTCGTGCTTGTCCTGGAAAGGCAGAAATAACTTTTACTGCATTTGGGGTGGTGGGATGAATCCTTACCAACCTAGAGAACTCACAGACTCCAGACAGGCTGTGGAGGAAGACAAGGATGCTACTTACTCTGGGGAGCATGCCTGGGGGTGGGGGGGTGCACATCTTAAAATGTCTCTCCCGTTACTCGGTACCCTGTGTCATGACTAACATGGCCACACCCACACGTGAATTAGTTTGTATGCGAAACCCTTGCCTTACTGACAAGATTTAGAAAATAAGCCAGCACGTTGCTGAGTTCTGAGGTAGGGGCTTAGTGTGTGACCCATAACTTGGATTTGCTATTCCCTGGGACAGAGCCGGTCTCAAGTAGACTGCCCCCCTGTGCCCATAAGTGCACCTGGCCTTGCCAGATTCCATGGCCTACCTTTGGCTCAGAACAGCTGGCCAAATGTGGAGAACGAAGGTCCACAGCTGTGACTGGAGAAGGCAAGGAGACATGAAGGGAGTCCCAGGGTCAAGATTCTCCCGGCAGCCTCCCTCTCTCCTGCCTCCATGTTTCCCAGGTAAACGGAAGTCGGGAATTAAGAACCCACCAGGAGAATCTTCTGGAAGCTTTGGAAACTAGACAAAGAAAGAGGTAAAGAAGTAGGAAGGACCCTGAAAAGAGGGTACAGAGGCTACCAACTCCCTCGTAAGTGAGATGAGGTAGGATGTTACTGACAGGGGAAATCCCATCAGTCCCTCCGAGGTAAATTTTGAACTTCCATTTGTGTGGTGAACACAATTTTCCATGCCAAGTTATCTCTCTGGGATTCCCAGACAAATATTAATTTTTTTCCTCCACATTGGAGCTCCAGTATTTGGGCACGTTGCAAGGCATCTTCAATATGTATTTAATACCATACAGAAAATCGAAGAATGTGGGATTTGTACCAAATCTGAAACAGCTTAAAATCAAGGGTTGGTGTAAATAAAGAGCTTTGTGGATGTTTTTAGTTGTTTTTAGTTTCTTTTTTTTTTTGAATGGGCTGTCATTCCAGATCATTTCAGAGCACAGAGAGTCATCTTTTTGAATGGGCTGTCATTCCAGATCATTTTAGAACAAAGAGAGTCAGCCTATTTTTAAAGACCTCCAAAGTGGATCCTGCAGTCATCCTTCGCAGCCTGTGCTCTGGAGTCTGTGAGCTCAGTGTTGGCAAGTTCTCTTTGAGGTCTTCCTCCATTGGAGGCTGAGGCCACCCAGCCATGGGAGCCAAAGAACTTTCCACCATCTTTGATATAATATTCTTCAGGTTTTGTTGTTGTTGTTTAAAGAAAAAGATAGTTTATTTAAGTAAAAGCAGAAGTAGACTCGTGAGAGGCAGAAGCACCCTGAGCAGACAGGAAGAGTGGCTCCAACGCCCTGGCAATGTCCTGTGAGGTTTTCATTTTTAATCCTGGTCAGGTTTTCGAGAGGGTCGCTAATCCTTTGGCGCCCCGACAGTCCTAATTTCCACAGCCTCCTTTGGGGTTGACAGGCTGTTGTAGAAGCTCAGCACTGAACTTCCCCTCACAGAAGAAACCCCTCTTCCCCCCTATGAAGAGGGAGCAGACACATCAGCTCTGAGCAGCACTTTGGGCCAGCTTAGCTCAGAGGGCAAATGGGTACGTGGTGGGCCCAGTGCCCACACAGCCTGCCCGTCCACACCCTTGGCCCGCCGGCCAGGGTCAGCCGCCACTTCTGCACCTTGCTCTCCAAGCCAAGGGACAGACCCTATCCCTCCCTGGAGTGCCTTCCAGCCTTCACAGAACAGAAGCCAGAAATGCCAAGGAAGCCTGGCCCCAGCCAGGAGGGAAAGGAAGCTCAGAAACAGGGCCAGAGGCGAAGTGCTACGGCGGGGTAGGATGCATCTGGCCTGCGTGTTTCCGAGGAAGGAAGGGAGCAAAGGAAATCAAACTCTGGTGGCCTGAAGGCTGCCCAGGCTCGAGTTTTTCCCACATGTCTCTGTCCAGACTAAGACTCAGAACTGGCCTGAAAGTCTTCCATCTTACATCCGGATTGCAATATAAAGACTCCCTAAGAAAGAGGATGGAAATTATAAGCAGGCAAGACCATGCAAAACAAGGATGTTGAGGTGGAAGCTGCGTGAGGGGTGGATGAACATCTCCATACATGCAGGGACGTCACAAAGTTCCTGGAAAGGCCAGTTCTGGAGGGCAGAGGTTACGCCTGTGCTCAGGGGCCGGATCCCACACGGACCGCCACGGTTCGAATTCTGGCCCTGCTGGCTTGAAAAGCATGCTGGCTCTGTCTGCCCCAACCCTGACAGGATGAGAGAAGAGGGCTGTGGCACGGCCACTCCCAGTCGGGCCCTGTCCTCTCCGGCACGCGTGTGCCCTCTGGCAATTGAAAGAAAGAAGTTGGTGGGAAATGCTTATTATGAAAAAAAAAAAAGATACCTAAGTTCCAAGAATGTCTACAGCAAAATGAACTCATATTTAATTCCATTTCCATAAACATCTTGAAGTACCCCCACATGTGCAGTTTAGGAGCTAACAGATCCCCCAAAACCTAGGAGTGAAAGTCACACACCAGTACAGCGGCAGGTGGGTAAACACTGGTCTAAAACGAAGAGGCCTCCCTCAATCTCTGGGGAGCCGCTGGGATTCTTTCTGGACTAGGCTAGTCGCTTCCACTGAGACTTCCTATTTTCTGCCCCAAACTCGCAGACTCTCGTGTGTGCACTGGGTTCCAAAGGAAAATACGAAAGTCTTGTCCATACCCAGACTCCCCCTCGCCATCTCTGACATTACTCGCGAGCTTTATTTTGAGCATTTGTAGATCCGGGACTGGCTGGGGGGAAGCATTCACTGTGACCAGTTTACGTTCAGCTGAGCACCCCTCACTGAGCCACATTGCCACACTAGTAAATAACTCTGGGTGTCTCTGCTCTGATGTTTGTGCAGATTTTACTTTTTATGATCATTATTATTATTTCTTGATTTTTTGCTAAAGCCATAGAATCAAATTTGCATTGGCTCAACATGCATATAATACAACTCTATCCTAAATGTGCTTTTAAAATAGTCATTGATCAAAAAAAAATATGACTAGGAGCTAAATGTGACTAGGAGCTCAGGAAAGTTTTTACATAAATTTGTATTTTATGTATTGTAATAGCATTCGTGTATATTTGCAGAAGAAGAACAGAGGTACTATGCAGTGAGATATTTGAATTACCCAGATATACAATAGACATTGCGAGGCACAGATGGTTAGCTCGCCCCTGGCAATGTAACCAGGATGGTCAGGTGGGGGCCCAGAGAACGGACAGTCTGAAAGGACAGCCTGAGACCTCGCTGCAGCTCTGCTTCCGAGACACGCCTGCTCACTGACCCACAAGGCTTCCTTGGCTTTCAATTCACGTAGCCAAAAGTTACTTTTGGGTGAGAGAGTTTGAAGTCATTTTTATCTAGCATTTGATCCTAATCATACTTTATTTGTTGCTTGGTCCTTTTTCCGGGTATATGCGCACATTACTCACTGTGAGGCTCAAGACACTCCCGAAGTGGACAATGAGTACGCTGCTCGTGTATCGGACAGAGAGCTAACCCCCCCAAACCAAGGATCTTCTGTGAGATCGCCCCACTGACGTCAGCTAGAACCAGAAGTCAATGCTTTTTTGACGTCTGACTAGGTTCCAAAAAAACAATCAATCGATAAAACTTGAGATGTCACTGGCTTATCTGGAAGCGATTGTTCATTCTTGTCTAGAACAGGCGCATGGCCCACCTGGCCACTGGTCTTTCTTTCCAGTCCTAGGATAGTTTACATTCTCCACCAGTTCTTCTAGATGGGTGCTGCTCACGGGACCCGTTCGTCTGCCCCCCTCTGGTGGCCACTGTGCACATAACAGATCACCAAGCCGCTCCTAGGGCAAGGGTGGCTTTCTCTTCCATCCATGGTCCAGCCTTCATGTATGCAAAGAGCACCTATGTACACCTGTGTAGGCCAGGCAAGGACATGCAAGGACAAACCAGATGGAGCCCTCCTCTCAGGAACGGTGGACAGACCAGTGAGCAGGTGGTGACCGAACGCTGGGCCAAGTGTCGTGAAGAGGTGTGCAGAAAATGCCAGCATACAGAGGATGCCTGGGCTGGCCCTGGGGGGAAAGGGCAGGCCGGGCGCACTGAGTTCTGAAGGACAAGTAGGAGTAGGCCTGGGAGGCAGCCCTGGAATGCAGGAAGTGTAGCGTAACAGTAAGAGCATGGACTCCCGAGTTAGGCTGACTAGGTTCAAATCCTGCTCTCCTACTTATTAATGATGTGACCTTGAGCAAATGAGCTCTCTGCACCTCAGTCCTTGTCTGTAACTGAGGAGTGTGGGCCCTAAGGAGCAGTGCGGATGGCGTCTGGAGCACAGTGAACGCTAGATGCTGGCTAGTATCCCACGCAGCCTACTCGGTGACGCAAAAGCCACAGCAAAGAGGGCGCCATCGAATCCCACCAAGTCTGCTTTAACACAAACGTATGTCACAGTACCGAGGGTCACTCTGCACGCTGCGTGGTGGCACAGGTAAACACGATGCCCCTCAGGGCTGACCTCCCTGGGCGTCCCCGTCCCACGGGAGAACTCCCTGAGCACAGGACGCTCATGTCCATGGTCCAGGCTGGTGGGACCTCGGAGCGGCTCACAGTGTCCAAACACAGCAGGGAAACTGTCTCTCTCTCTCATCGAAGAAATAAACAAACTTTTGAAAGAAGATGACTCTAGTCTTCAAACCCCCATGACAGCAAATGGCTCCCACCCCCTTACCTCCCGGCTCGTTGGTGAGACCTTTTCTCCAGTTACGTGAGTAATGACGGGCCTGGGGTAGTCTGAGTCTGCATTTCTAACCCGGTCCCGGCTGCTGCCGGAGCTGCCGGCCTAAATTCCACACTTCGCAGTTTTAAAAGGAAGATAGAAATGTCAAATAAACTACTTTTTCTCTCATGTTTTGTTTTGTTTTAGAGAGTTTTTTGCTATAGAGAGTGTGCACTTGCGAGACAGACAGAAAGCAAGAAATCACCCCCCAGGGAAGATGGCCACTCCACAGTCCCTTCTCCTCCATTCTCCTCTCAGGATTTTGGGCACGCATACTCATACATCCCCTGGGGAGATGGCCATGCCAGAATCCCTTCTCCTTCACTCTCCTCCTGGGATTTGGGAGTGCACACGCACACGCACACGCACTCAGTGTAATTACCAAGCCACTGGGTCCAGAACTCGAACCGTGGCCAACCGTGTGAGAGCGCAGGGCCTAACCACTACATCACCTGCTGGCCCCTCTCTTTGCAAGGGTTAAGGCTTGATCTTCGCATGCACACAGACAGCAGTACATCATGCGGCAGCCACGTCATGACCACCACCCGTTAGAACTCACATCGCCATGTAAGGGTTCCTCACGAAGGCCCTGGAACACACACTGAGGAACAAAGCTGGCGGGACGAGAGGTGGCGTGGCAGGTGAGGCACTGACATCCCGCAGGGCTGACCAGTTCCCAGACCTGCAGACCTGAAAAACACGCTGGGCCCTCGTACACGTGCACCCAGAACCCCTGGGAGAAAATCGAGGGGAAGGGATTGCAGCGTGACCTTCCCCCATGAAGGCTGATTGCTCGCTTTCCCTCTCACTATCTCTTTATCTCTCTCTGGCGAGCACACATGACCTGTGGCAAAAGCTGGGGACAAAAATAAGCTATGCATGGATTTTTTTGATTGTTCTTGGCACCAAAATTAAGTCATACTTTAATTCTATTTTTCTATGAACTTTTTGAAGTTGCCTTATATTTGAATTACTATAATATGAAAAGCATGTCCTAGAGTCAGCGAAATACAGAACCTACACAGCAAACTGCACAGAATAAACTCACTGCTGTGGTTTGAGTGGGCCCCCCCACCAATTCACAGGTTAAAATTTGGTGGTTACCCTAACGGTACTAAGAGGATGGGAAGTAACCCAACTATGGATATGAAGAGGGAAGCCTCGGGCTGTCAGGTAGCACAGGGTTAAGGCGCTGGATTCCCACATGGCTGGCCGTGACACTGGTCTGGACCCGGCAGCTTGAAAATCATGTCCTCGAAGTCAGGAGAGGAGGAGGGAAGAGAAGGGACTGTGGCGTGGCCATCCCCCGGGGGGTGACTGCTCACGTGCCCTTTCTCTGTCTTTTCAGTGGGCACACCCCCTATGGCAAAAGCCTGAAGAAACAAATGTGGGGAGGCCTCCAGGGTTAGCTGAGGTCACAGGGTGGGGACGCCATGACTGAACACTGGTGGCCTGAGCGGACGTGCGGTCTTGCCCTCACTCTGTGGGGTGCCCTGTACCACCTCTGCAGAAAGCCCCGAGGAGCAAGATGTGACCCCCTCAGCCTGGCACCTCCAGAACTGGAGGCTGAGTAAAGCAGAGCCCCGTGCACAACGGGAGGAAGCAGGGGCCTCACGCCACGGGGCTCTGCTTCCTCACACACGTGCAAAGAGCAGGCCCCAGGGTGCCCGCAGGCCTCGCTTCCTGAGAGGTCAGGTAGGGGAGGGCAGCTGGTGGGACCACTACCTACAGGAGGGCAGTCGTGGCACTAGGCTGTGTCGACTGTCCATCTCGACCCTGCTCGTTGTCAGCTGCCACTCCTGCTAGTCTCGGCGGCCACCTGGGCATGTGAACTAAACTCATACTCTTGAGAAGTCGGGTCCCTGTGACTGTGCTCGGTGACAAGTCAGGTCCCTGCGACTGTGCTGAATGAGAAGTCGGGTCCCTGTGACTGTGCTGAGTGACAAGTCGGGTCCCTGTGACTGTGCTCGGTGACAAGTCGGGTCCCTGTGACCTCAGTAAGCCAGGTTAGCAGCACTTGTCCACCGAGTCATACTCGGCCAGTGGTTGTGGCCTCCCTTCCACATGCATCCCCTCCATGTGCACCCTGCCACACGGTGGCTCCTTTTCTCGCCCGTGAGCCTTGCACATGCTGTAGCTTGTAACTCACTTCTCCTCAGCTGTGTCCACAAGTGAGAGGGCTCTGTCTTTGGGGACAGGACCCATAAACCTTCAGAGCCAATGTCACGGGACAGCAAAGCATGAAGTCACAAAGTAGGTCCACTAGGAATTATGCGAAGTGGGACCAGTCCTTATAACATGAGTATACCCCACTGGGGACTTCCGCGCTCGCTCGCTCGCGCTCTCTCTCTCTCTCGCTCTCTCTCTCTCTCGCTCACTCGCACTCTCTCTCGCTCTCTCTCTCGCTCTCTCTCTCTCGCTCTCTCACTCTCGCTCTCTCACTCTCTCTCTCGCTCTCTCTCTCGCTCGCTCTCTCTCTCTTGCTCTCTCGCTCTCTCCCTCCCTCTCTCTCTCTCTCTCTCACTCTCTCTCTCTCTCTCTAATGCATACACCCTCTAACAATCAAAACATTGTTTTTTTGTTTTTTTAAAGAGGGAGTATATTCAAGGCAGGGGAAATACCAACTCCTAACTAGCAGGTCTCCCAGAGCGTGTGCACACATGTAAGCCTGCAGGTCGCACCGACAGAGAAGATGGGAGCCATGCAGTCTACAAACAGCGGCGAGACACAGAACACGTAGTGCTGTGAAGTGCATGAAGCCCATCCCCCTCACCACGTGCTTTTACGGTTCTGATGAACCCTCGTAGCCACAGCCGACCTGCCATGCGAGTGGCCAGTGAGCGTGACACGGACGGGCCGGCCGCTGCGCTCTTTCACTGACAGGTCAGCTGAGTGTGGCGTGAAAGCGCGTGCCCGAACTCCCTCCCTGTCACTGACGTTCACTAGCTGAGTGAGGTCACTGTTCCGAAATACGGAGGAACATCTCAAATCCGTGTGCTAGTCACAGCACTACAGTGGCAAACGCTGCATGTTCTAAATTTAATCTGTATTAATGTTTCCCTGCCGTGTTTGACGGATTAATTTTATTTATTATTATTATTATTTTACTTGGTTATAGGGCACGTGTGCTTTCCTGACAGAGACAGAGAGGAGGCGGAGGCGAGTGAGGAAGCAAGCCGCTAGGCCCAGGACGCCAACCACGGCTGGCCACGTGGGAAGTCCACCGTGCCACCTGCTGCCCTGTCATCCTTTCTTCATGTCTAAACAACCAACAACGCAATAAATCAGGCCCTGATTTGAAGCATTTGCTGACATTTGTGGTTTAATGAGTCCTCCCACCATGGCCAGTCTCAGGCCAGCAGCGTGTCAGAGAGACGCGCAGTAGCAAGGTATTAAATGGTATTTCCAACACAGCCACAAGTAGAACAGACAGGAATAGCTTCGAAAGCACAAGGACCAGTAAAACGCCATGAAATGAGTAGAATGCGATGAGTTCTGAGTGTTCGTTCCCTGTGTTCTTCAATTTAAGTATAAGTTCACACAATGCAAGCGTGAACGGTGGCTCCATTTAACAGTTACCTTGCAAGAGTCCTGGAAAAGGAACGACGGGCCCTCAGGAGCTTGTGCAAACCCTCCTCCACGCACGACTGCTCCTGGCACACGGAGGAACTCCATAAATGACAGCTGCCTTTCTTTTATTAAGGAACGAAGTGCAGAAATGGGCCAGCGAAGGTGGGTGGAATTGTGGCCGGCCCGAGTCTGCGAAGGGAGGCTTCCCGGAAGCACTGATGCCCGCCCTCTCGCCTGGGTGCTCTCAGGGCACTTCCTTCGGGAGTGTCGGGCCTGTCTGGAATGACCCACATGTGTCAGTCTCCCTCGAGCACAGGCTCCGCTGAGCACGATGGGTCCCCCACAGAGCAGATAATGCTCCGGCTTTGTGTCCGGACAATGGCGATCACCACGCCTGAGCTCACACACTGTGTCAAGTGACACCGACAGACTGTCTCCAGTGGCTCGGCCGTCTCTGTGCCCAGCAAGGTCTGGAAATGGTTGAGACGTTGCCCCACAGAGTGCCTCGAAGCTATCCATCAGGAAAACACGCCCTCCTGAAATTCACCCGCCAAAGCCCATGGAGAGCAAGCTGCTCATATGGAGTAAAAAGCCCTGTTCCCTGACACAGCACAGAGCTAAAATTCCCCTCGCCTCTGTGAGCTGGTCATTCTTGTCCAAATAAGAATCCTTCGAGACCGCCAGCTCTCTACCAGAACCATGCCTCTCCTTACATGCGCCAGAGTTCTTCCCCTGTGGGCAGTGATTAACTCCCACCCAGGGTCCATCACTCAGCGGCTCTGAGAATTACATATGCCATGCCTGGGACCAGCAGTTGGCGGCATGGCTATGTCGCTGGGCTCCCATGTAGTCAACTACGGTTCATGTCCCGGACCCGGTGGCTTGAACTCACACCAGGTGCGTGTGTGTGCGTGCCCAAGATCCCGAGAGGAGAATGGAGGAGAAGGGACTGCGGTGTGATCATCCCCCTTGGGGGGTGATTGCTCGCTTTCTGTCTCTCTGTCTCTCTCTGTCTGTCTGGCGAGTGCAGGTGCCCTATAGAGAAAACCTCTCAAAAAAATAAAAAAATTAAAAAAATCATGTCTGTAAAACTGTGACTGTCTCCACCGTTACAGCAGGGACAGGGACAGTGCCAGTCGCTGGACACAGGGGCAGGCTTGCAGGTGAAAGGCCAGTCAAACCAAAGAACTGGGTCCAAAATGGGTCATCAAAGCCAGTGGTGGGGTGAGGGCCCTTGATCAGAAGCTTGAAGACAGAAATAGAGGCGGGACGGAGCAGCTCCGAGTGCGGAAGCAAGGATCAGTGGGTCCTCACGGGTACGTGGAAGGCAGTCCACCGACATTCCCGAGCAGAGAATTCCAACGCCTGGGCTTTCCACGCTGTTCGTGAAGATACGCGTGGTCCAGCTAGAGGCAGGTACCACGGGCCTTGGAGCCGGAGAGGGGTAGCCATCGTGCAGGTGCAGAGGCACGCGCCCCGTTCAGAGCGAGCGATTAGTACATGTTTCCTTGGCCTTTTTCCTCTAAACCTCTCTCCAGGATTTCTGAGTGCCAAGGGTTTTCTTTCTTGACTCCTACTATCTCGTTGACCCTCTAAAGTCTGCCAATCTTCAGTTTTGCCCAATTCTTTTTTTTTCAACACACCACCAGTGCCAACGCTGGCTGGCGCAATTCAGGAGGGTACCTAGAGCGATGAACCGGGTCATCTGTGACCTGTTCTCGGCCCGCAGTGCGCGGCAGTGTGTGCCCATCATACGCTGGAAGGCCCTGGGGACCTCGCGGTGCCAGGTCACAGAGGGTTTGCATGTGTGGCCGACGATCTTGTCCCACGCACGGCTGTCTCCCTGTAAGTAACCTTTGTATTCTTCTCCTTTCTCCCTGCCCCCACTAGCCCCTCTCTCTGGTTTTCTAAGACCTCAGGTTGTCCCAGTTCCCTTCTGAGGGGCTGGTGGAGGCCGCCCCTCTGTCCACTCAGAACTCATTAGGGCTGGACCAGGCAGTGCCCCAGGGGAAGGGGGCGCAGGGAGACGCAGTCTTGCCTGACTCCTCATCCCACTTAAATCACTCAAGCCTGAACCGTGCAGACACTTTTCCAGGTGACCTGAGGGCACCAAACCAGCCTTTCGGCCTCCCTCTTCCCTCCCCGCCCCAGCACGCACAGGGTTTCCGCCTGACCAGGCGCCTTTGCAACGGGGCCCTAGGTCGCTTTCCTCCCTGGCAAACACGTGCAGCTTCCCCCGCCCAGTCCCAGGGATATGAACAAGTGCTATTAATTGGGGCCTAATTTGCATACCTTCTAGATTATCTGCAGTTTGTAGCTAAAGAGGATCAAAGCTTACACATATGTCCCCACCCTTCCACCCGGGCAAGGGCCTGGATTATCCCAATCCGCTGCTTTATGTTTAGTGAAAGCGAAGGGGGCAACAGGTTTGTCGTGCCAGGCCTGGGGCTTCCCGGAGATGGAGTTGACACTCCCCCAAATCTGGCAAGACACAATGGAAGCCCTTCCACCGGGCGTGCTAGGGGTGGCTGGCTGAGCGGCT
>NW_006208670.1:576453-578080 GCF_000334495.1 Tupaia belangeri chinensis | reverse complement strand
GGGGTGGCTGCCTGACAGGCTGGGTGTGCTCCCCAGCAGCCGGGCCCAGCCACTCAGCCACTGGCAGTGACAGTGTGCCAGTGTTAGAATTCTGAAGAGGGTCTCAGTGATTTTTGTGCCTTTTTTTCTTTTTAATTGCAACTTTTAAGTGCTTTGTGCTTATAATTAGCCATAAGCCCTGGGATGGCTCAGTTCACACACCACCAGCCCCCCCGGCCCCCTTGCCCAAGTGCTGTAAATGAGCCCTGCAAAGATAGGCAAGCCTGACTGGCAGCAGCTTCTGCAAACGCTCCCAGCCCTCTCAGCAACAAAGAAAGCCGTCTGAGCACCCCAGCATCACAGCCGTCGCCCGTTCTGGCTTTTCCAGTCTGCCAGTGCTGAGGCTTTATGGATGCATTTTTTATTTTGAGATGTTAGCATGAATGTTTTGGGTGAAATTTGTAAATCTTGCATGGTAGAGTACTGTCAGGTTTGAGATTTGTCAAAACTCTTAAGAAGGCACAGAATAAGGGGTGGAACGTTCATTTTTAAATGAAGAATGGGGTAACAGTTTGGAAAACGACTGTGCTGAATTCACACAGTGGACTGCTATGCCACAAAAAGAATACAAACTGCAACTGTATACAAGGCTGTGGACAATCTCATAAAGAAGTTAAGCAAAAGAGGCTAGACTCAGAAAGTACACTGTATCATTCTGCTTATGTAAGTTAGCTGGCCCTTACTTTAAAAACTGGCATAAACTAATCCAGGCTACTAGTCCCCGGTCGTGGCTAACCTTCGGGAGGAAGGTGTAGCAGGGAGTAGAGTTTCCTGACCATCGGGCTGGCCACGTCCTGTTCCTGGATCTGGGGGTCAGTAAGTGTTTGCGCATGAAGATACAGTGAGCTGTAAACTCACATGTGCACTCTTCTGCATGTCTGCTTTTTCCAGTAAGTTGTTTGCTTCTTGATGGGGCTAGGAAGCGTTCTGCAGTAGGAAGGCTGACCTGGTCATGTGCACAGAGTAACAAGCCTGGCTTGCTCCCCAGGCCAGCTGCACCAGGCTGGAGCGTGATACCCTAGGGGAAGTCCTGGTTCTGCTTCGAGGATTGGGGTCTCTGAGTCAAGGACATGGTTCTAAAAACTGAAATAGTCAACTTTCCATCAGCAGCTCCGGGAAGAGCTCCTGTAAAAGGCAAACGGATGATCTGAAGAGCTGTCACTACAGAGGGGAGAGTCGGGGTGGGAGCCCAGGAGGACGCGGCTGAGCACAGTTCACAGAATTCATCCCCGGGCACTCCAGGCAGGATGCTAGGACATGGGAGCATCCTGAAGTCCTTTGAAAAATGTCGAGGGCTTCAAAAACGTGTAATGATTCCAAAATGCAAAAGAGAAAATGACATCGTCAGAAGCAGTAAGTGCTTAATTAATCGTCTCCCAAACCTGACCCCGCACCCTCAGGATTTTGGTGCGCACACAGTACATAACCACATCCACAGGAAGAGGGACCACTTGCCCAATAGCATCATTTTTTTTTTAAGTTTATTTCATGAGGATGAGAGAGAGGGAGAGAGAGACAGCCCCGCCAACCGTCCTCACCGCCACCCCCTCCAGCCTTTCTAGCCCGCACATGGCCCGAGCACTGGTGT
>NW_006208670.1:575061-576239 GCF_000334495.1 Tupaia belangeri chinensis | reverse complement strand
GGACACTAACAGCCACGATCCTGGCTTGCTCGGAAGGCGGGGATGGGGAGAAGGATCGTGGCGTGGGACCTCCGTGAGGATGCTTGTCCCACTCTCCCTCTCTGACACAAATGAATGAAAACTTCTTAGAAAGTAGGAACTCTCTTACTCGGAAGCTCTTACAAAACCTCCCACTTCATCTCATTAGCTGGAATTCGGTCGCACTGGCTATCTAAGGTCTAGATTCCTAAGCTGATCTCTGTGGCAAGGTCTAGAGGATCCTGGGCCCATTCAGGCCCACACTGCTGCCGAATTCTAGGCCTGCTTCCCCAGCCCTGGGTCTGCCTGGAGGTGGCGGCGTCTCTGGATGAAATCAGGTCGAGAAGAAGTGGGTGCTGGGGAGGCTCCTCGAAGTTCATCCCCTACAAACCTGGGCGACAGGGACCAGCAGTTGGCATAATGGCTATGTCGCTGGACTCCCATGTGGTCGACAGCAGTTCAAGTCTCAGACCCAGTGGCTTAAACTCACGCCAGGCATGTGTGTGTGCGTGCCCAAGATCCCAAGAGGAGAATGGAGAAGGAGGGACTGCTGCATGGCCATCCTCCAAGGGGAGTGATTTCTCACTTTCTGTCTCTTTCTGGTGAGTGCACGTGCCCTATAGAAAAAACTTCTCAGAAAATTTTAAAAAACCTGAATGATACCCTTTCATCCCAGAAGCTACTCAGCAGGATCCAGCCCCGTCTGACAGCCAAAGCTGCAGTGTTCACAGAGTCTAAGAATTTCCACAAGGAAATGAGAAACCTGTACACCCAACTCTGTGGGTAGCTGTAAACCAGCACACGGGAAAACAGTGGCTTCCTTCCATCTGGGATCCTCATCAGCTTCATTACACGGAAAGGGGGGACACTCAGGAACCAAAACTGCCCCAACGTTTCCAGAGGAAAACAAAGAGGCTTAAGTATAAGCTCTCTTTACGCCCAGGACTGGGAGAATGCTGGACAGGGTCACGGGGAAGTAAGCGGCCTTAAACTGCCATTTTTTTCTCCAAGGGGACAGAAAAGACGGTAGACTGTACTCTTCAGACACAAAACCAGGGGAAGATCACCGAGAGGCTCGAGGTGAGCTTTAGTTGCCGTTTTTTATGACCAAAAGCATGCACGTGCGAACCAGAGAGCGAAGCACCCTGACAGGACCCCTC
>NW_006208670.1:571681-574653 GCF_000334495.1 Tupaia belangeri chinensis | reverse complement strand
AAGACACAAAGGAAGCCCTTCCACCGGGCGTGCTAGGGGTGGCTGCCTGACAGGCTGGGTGTGATCCTCAGCAGCCGGGCCCAGCCACTCAGCCACTGGCAGTGACAGTGTGCCAGTGTTAGAATTCTGAAGAGGGTCTCAGTGATTTTTGTGCCTTTTTTTCTTTTTAATTGCAACTTTTAAGTGCTTTGTGCTTATAATTAGCCATAAGCCCTGGGATGGCTCAGTTCACACACCACCAGCCCCCCCGGCCCCCTTGCCCAAGTGCTGTAAATGAGCCCTGCAAAGATAGGCAAGCCTGACTGGCAGCAGCTTCTGCAAACGCTCCCAGCCCTCTCAGCAACAAAGAAAGCCGTCTGAGCACCCCAGCATCACAGCCGTCGCCCGTTCTGGCTTTTCCAGTCTGCCAGTGCTGAGGCTTTATGGATGCATTTTTTATTTTGAGATGTTAGCATGAATGTTTTGGGTGAAATTTGTAAATCTTGCATGGTAGAGTACTGTCAGGTTTGAGATTTGTCAAAACTCTTAAGAAGGCACAGAATAAGGGGTGGAACGTTCATTTTTAAATGAAGAATGGGGTAACAGTTTGGAAAACGACTGTGCTGAATTCACACAGTGGACTGCTATGCCACAAAAAGAATACAAACTGCAACTGTATACAAGGCTGTGGACAATCTCATAAAGAAGTTAAGCAAAAGAGGCTAGACTCAGAAAGTACACTGTATCATTCTGCTTATGTAAGTTAGCTGGCCCTTACTTTAAAAACTGGCATAAACTAATCCAGGCTACTAGTCCCCGGTCGTGGCTAACCTTCGGGAGGAAGGTGTAGCAGGGAGTAGAGTTTCCTGACCATCGGGCTGGCCACGTCCTGTTCCTGGATCTGGGGGTCAGTAAGTGTTTGCGCATGAAGATACAGTGAGCTGTAAACTCACATGTGCACTCTTCTGCATGTCTGCTTTTTCCAGTAAGTTGTTTGCTTCTTGATGGGGCTAGGAAGCGTTCTGCAGTAGGAAGGCTGACCTGGTCATGTGCACAGAGTAACAAGCCTGGCTTGCTCCCCAGGCCAGCTGCACCAGGCTGGAGCGTGATACCCTAGGGGAAGTCCTGGTTCTGCTTCGAGGATTGGGGTCTCTGAGTCAAGGACATGGTTCTAAAAACTGAAATAGTCAACTTTCCATCAGCAGCTCCGGGAAGAGCTCCTGTAAAAGGCAAACGGATGATCTGAAGAGCTGTCACTACAGAGGGGAGAGTCGGGGTGGGAGCCCAGGAGGACGCGGCTGAGCACAGTTCACAGAATTCATCCCCGGGCACTCCAGGCAGGATGCTAGGACATGGGAGCATCCTGAAGTCCTTTGAAAAATGTCGAGGGCTTCAAAAACGTGTAATGATTCCAAAATGCAAAAGAGAAAATGACATCGTCAGAAGCAGTAAGTGCTTAATTAATCGTCTCCCAAACCTGACCCCGCACCCTCAGGATTTTGGTGCGCACACAGTACATAACCACATCCACAGGAAGAGGGACCACTTGCCCAATAGCATCATTTTTTTTTTAAGTTTATTTCATGAGGATGAGAGAGAGGGAGAGAGAGACAGCCCCGCCAACCGTCCTCACCGCCACCCCCTCCAGCCTTTCTAGCCAGCACATGGCCCGAGCACTGGTGTGCACAGGAGGGCCGAGAACCCCACAGAAGACGGAGGGCCTCAGCCAGCTCGGGGTGCAGCGGTAACGCACTGCTCAGACGCCACCAGACCCACAGGGAAGAGCGTGGGTTCCATTCCCCAGCAGGGCAGTAACAGCCACGATCCTGGCTGGCTGGGAAGGCGGGGATGTGGAGAAGGATCGTGGCGTGGGACCTCCGTGAGGATGCTTGTCCCACTCTCCCTCTCTGACACAAATGAATGAAAACTTCTTAGAAAGTAGGAACTCTCTTACTCGGAAGCTCTTACAAAACCTCCCACTTCATCTCATTAGCTGGAATTCGGTCGCACTGGCTATCTAAGGTCTAGATTCCTAAGCTGATCTCTGTGGCAAGGTCTAGAGGATCCTGGGCCCATTCAGGCCCACACTGCTGCCGAATTCTAGGCCTGCTTCCCCAGCCCTGGGTCTGCCTGGAGGTGGCGGCGTCTCTGGATGAAATCAGGTCGAGAAGAAGTGGGTGCTGGGGAGGCTCCTCGAAGTTCATCCCCTACAAACCTGGGCGACAGGGACCAGCAGTTGGCATAATGGCTATGTCGCTGGACTCCCATGTGGTCGACAGCAGTTCAAGTCTCAGACCCAGTGGCTTAAACTCACGCCAGGCATGTGTGTGTGCGTGCCCAAGATCCCAAGAGGAGAATGGAGAAGGAGGGACTGCTGCATGGCCATCCTCCAAGGGGAGTGATTTCTCACTTTCTGTCTCTTTCTGGTGAGTGCACGTGCCCTATAGAAAAAACTTCTCAGAAAATTTTAAAAAACCTGAATGATACCCTTTCATCCCAGAAGCTACTCAGCAGGATCCAGCCCCGTCTGACAGCCAAAGCTGCAGTGTTCACAGAGTCTAAGAATTTCCACAAGGAAATGAGAAACCTGTACACCCAACTCTGTGGGTAGCTGTAAACCAGCACACGGGAAAACAGTGGCTTCCTTCCATCTGGGATCCTCATCAGCTTCATTACACGGAAAGGGGGGACACTCAGGAACCAAAACTGCCCCAACGTTTCCAGAGGAAAACAAAGAGGCTTAAGTATAAGCTCTCTTTACGCCCAGGACTGGGAGAATGCTGGACAGGGTCACGGGGAAGTAAGCGGCCTTAAACTGCCATTTTTTTCTCCAAGGGGACAGAAAAGACGGTAGACTGTACTCTTCAGACACAAAACCAGGGGAAGATCACCGAGAGGCTCGAGGTGAGCTTTAGTTGCCGTTTTTTATGACCAAAAGCATGCACGTGCGAACCAGAGAGCGAAGCACCCTGACAGGACCCCTCCTGCTGCGA
>NW_006208670.1:566248-571650 GCF_000334495.1 Tupaia belangeri chinensis | reverse complement strand
CTTAGCCTAGTCCCCAGCTCCTGGGGGTCCCGGGCCTACACAAGCCAAGCCCGGACGGAAGCCATGTTGGGCCACTGACTTCCAGCCTTTGGGGCGCTTCGCTACTGCTGTGCCAAAGCAACCGAGCTCAGCGTGATGTTTATTTATTTAATTGCCGAAGGGCATGTGCACTTGCCAGAGAGACGGGAGGGCAGGGGAAGCAGCCCTCAGAGGCTGAGGCCATGGTACAGTCCCCCCTGCATTTTCCTAGCCCATGAGGGCTGGGCACACACACGCCCAGTGTGTTTCTCAAGCCACTAAGGCCAGGATTTGCGCTGTGGTTGGCCATGTGGGATCTGGCTCCCCTATCCACTAGGGGAGGGGGAAGGAGTTTCTCATGAGGTGCTTTCACTCGGGGAGAGACAGAGAAAGGGAAAGTGAGAAATCACCCCCCAAGGGGGATGGTCATGCTGCAACCCCTCACCCTCTCGAGATTTGGGGCAAACACGTTCACATGCCTGGAGTGGTTTTCAAGCTGGTGTGATTCGAACCACAGCAGCCACGTGGAAACCCAGTGCCTTAACCACCACGCCACCTGCTGGCCGGCCCTGCTATGTCTGTCAGTCGTTCCACTCGCGATCACTCTGCCGTGTTCATGCCCAGAATGTACCCACTGCCTTTGCAATGCTGCTATCTGCTGTGGGTGTGCGGGGCGGCCTGTCCATTCTCTCTGCCTTGGGCTCAGTTGACGTGGACGTGAGACTGCCTCGCTCTGCCGGCAGCACCTGCTGAGGGCCCCTGAGGGGCGGGCCGTCCTGTGAACAGAGCAGTCACGGGCAGCCGCCACCTGCCTCCTGCTCAGAGAGGGGATCTGGAGGCATCACCTCCTGTCCCTAGGTACATTTGATCTTCTTCCAGCAGCTCTGGTCCTCCCTCTGAGCTCAGCCCACGCGGGCCACTGAGTGTGCACCCAGAGTGCGGGACAGGCCACGGAGGGGCTCCGTGGGGGGTCCCTGACAGCTCTGGTCCTCCCTCTGAGGTCAGCCCACGCGGGTCACTGAGTGTGCACCCAGAGTGCGGGACAGGCCATGGAGCACACCCCCCTGTGGCCCCTGAGTGTGCACCCAGAGTGCGGGACAGGCCATGGAGGGGCTCTGCGGGAGGTCCCTGACAGCTCTGGTCCTCCCTCTGAGGTCAGCCCACGCGGGTCACTGAGTGGCTGAGTGTGCACCCAGAGTGCGGGACAGGCCACAGAGGGGCTCCGCGGGGGGTCCCTGACAGCTCTGGCGGCTGAGAGGCTCACGACCTTACAGGAGATGAAGCACAGGAAAGAAGGAGGGCACAGACAAGTCACAGGGTCGGTGACCTGAGCCCAGGGCTTAGTGGCTCAGAAGCGGAGCCTGTCTGCCAAGCCCTGGGTTCATGGGCACGCGTGCAGAATCGGATGGAGATGGGCAGGGATGGATGGGTAAAGGCTGACTGGGGAAGGCCTGGGAGTCAGAGAGAGCCGGAACCTAAGAGAAGAACACGGTCTACACCTCAGAGGCAGCCACGTGACACATGCCTCCTCCTCATCCCCACAGAAAGGCATGCTGCTGCGCAGCCAGTGTGATGCAGTGGGAAGAACAAAGCCTTCAGAGTCAGATCAACCCGGGATCAAATCCTGGCTCCACCCTCACCACCCATGTGGCCCTGGGCAGGTCAGTGGCCCTCTCTGAACCTCCGCTTTCTCGTGTAAATAAAGCCTACACTTGGAAGTTGTGCTGAACAGTGTGGTGGCCACGGGCTACATGTGACTGCTAAGACGTAGCCAGGCCAAATGCAGATGTGCTGTGAGCATGGGATACTATCAGGTTACAGAAGCGCAGTGTAAAGGAAGAAAGCTGTGATTACGCTGATCAATGTGGAGAAGACAGTAGCTACACTGGGTTAAATAAATCACATGATGAAAAAGAATTTAATCGTTTTCTTTCTACTTTTCTTTACTGCAGCTTCTAGAAAGTTAAAAATTATACGACCATGGGGCCAGCAGGTGGTGTGGTCGTTAAGACACTGGACTCCCACCCGGTTGTCTGCAGTTTGAGTCCCAAACCCACCAGCTTGAAACTCATGCCAGGTGCGTGCACAGGCATGCCCACAATCCTGAGAGGAGAAGGGAAGAGAGGGCTGTGGCATGGCCATCCCCACTGAGGGGTGATTTCCCACTTACTCTCACTCCATCTCTGTCTCTCTGGTGAGTGCACACGTCTTATAGCAAAAATTTCTCCAAAAAACCAAATTGCATGGTCACACTGCTAGGCAGTGCAGGAAACAGTTCTTTTCTGTAACCGAGAGTGGAAGTACAACTTTGTTTCCTAAGCTCTTTAAAACCTGTGAGCGCTGCAGTCTGAAACCATGGTCACTTCCCACCCGTGCTCTTTGGCTGGGCTCTCCCACCCGCCCTCTGGCCGGGCTTGTCCCTGGCTTTTCTGAAGGGACTTCAGCAAGGCTGTTAAACTGCTTGTCCTTCAGGGCTTGCCAGCTTGCTGCTCCGGGAAGCTTGTGGCCATCACCATGTGCACAAAGCCAAGCTGCCTGCCTGGTGTTGGCACTTCGGTACCTCAGCTGGCCCAGAGCGACCCTCAGATGTAAGTGCGGCCGTTCTAGACCTCCAGGCCCAGATGGGCTGGTCCAGCTGACCTACAAAACCGAGGGAATAATAAACGTTTGTGGCCTTAATGTAAGTTTGAGGGATCATCTTGTGCAGCAAAAGCTAACTAGCAGTTAGGGGTGGGTCCAATGCAAACATCGCATGGAATCTTCACTGGAGTCTGGGAACTAAGAGGCAGTAAAATCCAGTTACTCGGAGCTCTATTCGGTGGGGAGCTTCACAACTCCATTTACACACACACACACACACACACACACACTCACACGGGAGAACTGGAAATGCCAGTCCAGACAGATTGGAAAGGTCACTTAGCGATGTCCAGCCTTTTGGACCTAAAGACATTCTCTGCCGAGAGCAGAAACGCTGGGGCCAGCCCATGGTAGAGCAGTTACGTTGCTGGACTCCCACACGGCGGACCTGGAGTCCCACATGGACTCCCACTGTCTGGGTCCCGGACCTGGTGGCTAGAAGCTCCTTCTGGGCATGTGTGTGTGCGTGCCCAAGATCCCACATGGCTGACAGCTCAGTTCAAGTCCCAGACCCAGAGCTTGAAAAACACAAGGTGGCAGGTGCATAACTGTCGAAAGTCCCGTAGGGAGAAGTGGAAGAAAGGGGACTGCCGGGTGACCATTCCCCACAGGGGTGTGTTCTCACTTTCCCTCTCTCTCTGACTTGCACATGTGCCTGCTGGCTAATTTTTTTTTTAATAAAATTTTGTTTTTGCAATAATCTCATGAGATAACAAGAGAAGGCATTATATTTTGCCTGGCGCAGTCCACGATCTTGGCCATGGACTGGACTTCGGGGGTGATGGAGAAAGAGAGGAGTCAAGAATGACCATAGGTTTTGAGCCCCTAAACAACCAGCACAGAGCTGCCATTCCCGGGAAGGGAAGACGGCGGAGGAGCAAGCTTCAGAGCACAAAGTCCGGGGTTCGGCTCTCGGCACGTGAAGCTGGAGACGTCGACGAGCCATCCAGTAAGGCTTACGAGGAACCCTTGCATAGACGGGTATGGACTTCAGGAGAGGGGGCAGAGCTGGAATGACGCTGGGAACATCGCCACTGTGGGAGAAGACAGGGAAGAGAAGCGGCCCTGGGACTGGGATCGGGGACACTGTGGTGGTGGAGATGAAGCAGGAAGAGAAACGAAACGGAACTCCCAACAAGGAGGGAGAGACCTCCCAGGAGGACGTGTCCAAGAGACCAAGGGGAGACGGTGAGTCCAACAGGAGACAGGCCTTCTGTCAGAGATCTCCAGCCATGTCCCTAGTGAGGCAGCTGGAGCCGAGTGGCCAACAGTCCTCCCACATCCCAGCCCAAGGGGCCACACTTGCGGGTCACCCTGCCCGTCCTCAGTTCTAGCATACCTTCCAGGCCCCTGATCACTGACTTCCTCGTCTGGCTCAAGTTCCTCCTGCTCATTTCAGCATTTCTAGTAGCCAGCAGGTGCTCAATGTTCGTTGAATGAGAGTAAGTGAGTGAGGGTGATTTCACAGAGATGTAGGCTGACAAAGTTTAAATGCCTCCGGACCAGCAGTTAGTGTAATGGCTATGTCGCTGGACTCCCACGTAGTTGACCGCGGTTCAAGTCCCGGACCCAATGGCTTAAACTCACGCCAGGCACATGTGCATGTGTGCCCAAGATCCCGAGAGGAGAATGGAAGAGAAGGGATTGCGGCGTGGTCATCCCCCCTGGGGGGTGATTTCTCGCTTTCTATCTCTCTGTCTCTCTCTGGCGAGCGCATGTGCCCTAGAGCAAAAACCTCTCCAAAAAAAAAGTTTAAATGCCTCCCATCCCTACCCCATTCCCGGTACCCACAGAAAGCATGGTCGTTCTCTCTTCAGGTGTCATCAGAGTTAGTGGTGACCTGGAGCCTCTTGTCCTGGCTTTGCTTAGGAGTTCCGAGTCTGCTGTTAAACAGCCACATTTTAAAAAGCAAATGAGGGGCCAGCAGATGGCGCGGTGTTCAAGGCACTGGACTCGCACGTGGTTGACCACGCTGAAACTCACGCCAGGCACATGTGTGTGTTGGCCAAAGTCACAAGAAGAGAATGGAAGAAAGGGGCTGGCAGCATGGCTCTCCCTCAGGGAAGGCGATTTCTCACTTCCTGTCTCTGTCTGTCTCTCCAGCAAGCACATGCGCCCTATAGCAAAAAAGTCTCTCTCAAAAAAAAAAGCCAAATCATGTGAGCGGACACCTAATTCGTTTAAGGCTTGGCCATAGGCATGTGTACTCGCTGGACAGAGGCAGAGTGAGGCAGAGGGGGAAGTGAGGACGCATCCGCAGGGGATGGTCACGCCACCACCCCTCACATCCTTTCTCTTGGGATTTTGAACACAATGCTCAGGCTCCCAGCATGACCTTCGACGCAGCCATGTCCAGGACGCAAACTGGGGTCGACCCTGTGGGAACCTAGTGCCTTACCCACACCACCTGCTGGCCTCCTAAAAACTACATAGAAAGGGAACCAGCAGTTAGTGTAATGGCTATGTCGCTGGACTCCCAAGTGGTCGACCGCGGTTCACGTCCCGGACCCGGTGGCTTAAAACTCATGTCGGGCGCATGTGCATGCGTGCCCAAGATCCCGAGAGAATGGAAGAGAGGGGATTGCGGCGTGACCATCCCCTCTGGGGGGTGATTTCTCGCTTTCTGTCTCTATGTCTCTCTCTGTCTGGCGAGCACACACGCCCTATAGCGAAAAAAACTCTAAAAAAAAAATTATGCCTGGTGCATGTGCATATGTGCTTAAAAGCCCAAGAGTAGAACGGAG
>NW_006208670.1:555805-565267 GCF_000334495.1 Tupaia belangeri chinensis | reverse complement strand
AAACTAAACTGGGGTCGACCCTGTGGGAACCTAGTGCCTTACCCACACCACCTGCTGGCCTCCTAAAAACTACATAGAAAGGGAAAGTTAGTGTAATGGCTATGTCGCTGGACTCCCAAGTGGTCGACCGCGGTTCACGTCCTGGACCCGGTGGCTTAAAACTCATGCCCGGCGCATGTGCGTGCGTGCCCAAGATCCCGAGAGGACAATGGAGGAGAAGGGCTTTCTGTCTCTATGTCTCTCTCTGTCTGGCGAGCACACACGCCCTATAGCGAAAAAAACTCTAAAAAAAAAAAAAAACTACATAGAAAGCGAAGTTAATAAATACTCACAATGGATCACTGCCCAATTACTTTATGACCTTTTACAGCGACTTACACTCTTGGGTTGACAGGGCGACCGTACCTGGTGGTGGAAACCGCGCAGTGGCGTGCAGCCGGCATCTCCTAGTGCCACACTCAGTGACGCCATGTGGGCAGCTGGAGATGAGCTATGCTGGGAGTATTTGCACCACAGAAGGAACGACAGCTACAGAGCAGGGCACCCCAGCCCAGGCTCTGTCACACTGCCGGTTGTACTCTCGCTCCCACAAACACCTCCAACCTGCGGCCACTTCCGTGCGCGGTGCAGACACGCCCCTTACCAAGACGCCCTCCCTGCGCACCTGCCGTAGTACCCCGTACCGGGCTCCTGCGGGTGGCTTAAAGGAGCACACGTTTGTTTTCTTCCAGGCCTGGAGGTCAGAAGCCCAAATGCAGATTCACTGAGCTGACATCGAAGTGCCAGCAGGCAACGTGACCCAGGCTCTAGGAAGTCCTTCCCTTCCCCTTCCCAGCGCCTGGGGCTGCATTCTTGGCATTCCTTGGCTCCAGGCTCCTTCCTCCTTCTGGAAGGCCAGCAGCCAAGCATCCGCTCCAGTCACAGACTCCTGCCGCTGCTGCTAATCTGCCCTGTCGCCCCTTAGAAAGAGACGTGATTGCACCCTCTGGATGTTTAGGGTGACCTCTCCAACGGAAGATACCTAGCATAATCACATCGGTGAAGTTTCTCCATCGGACCCCACTTACTTCGCGGGCTGTTACCTACCCACCACGCCTGTCCCCACCACCTTTGAGTCTCAGCTCGGTTGTCACCACGCCTGTGAACCTTCCAGGGGTGGGTATGACTGGCGGTCCCTTTCATTTCCCAGTGCTTTATTTCTACCCTCCTGCTATGCCGTACTTCATTCATAAAAACCCGTCCCTTTGTGGGGCGCGTTCTCTGTGCCAGGTGCTGCTGTCAGCTCTCAGGGTTAGAGCAGTGGACAAAGTGGCCCCAAAGCCCTGCCCCCGCATGGATTCTCTCTCAATGAATGCCAGGGAGCACATGGGCTTGTCCAGAGAGACAGAAAGGGGAGACAGACAGAACGCTGTGGAATGTGGTCATGCCGCAATCCCCTACCTCCCCATTTCTCTACCCTCTCAGGGTCCACACACACATACAAGCACACTGTGTGTTTTTCAAGCCACCAAGGCCAGAATTCGATCCATGCGGTCAGCCACGTGGGGTCTGGCTTCCTTAACCATTACATAGGATACACGGCCAGCTCAAACCATTTAAAAAAACTTTTTTAATGTATCAAAAGGGTGTTGTGGGGCCAGCAGATGGCATGGTGGTTAAGGCACTGGACTCCCACATGGCCTATGGAGGTTCAAGTCCCAGACCTGGTGGCTTGAAACTCATGCTGGGTGCGTGTGCATGTGTGCCCCAAATCCTGAGCAGAGTGGAACAATGACTGCAGTGTGGCCATCCCTTCTGGGGGCTGGTTCTCACTTTCCCTCTCTCTTCTCTCTCTGTCTCTCTCTGGTGAGACACACAAAAAACGTGTGTTAAAAAGAAACAAGTGCTCTGGGAAAAAGCAGAGCAGGGTATGGGGATGACAGCGCAGCCAGGAAATGGAGGCAGACGCAGTTTGAGGCAGGAGTCCCAGACTCAGCAGCTCCAACTCACGCCGGGCGTGTGCGTGTGTGCCCAAAAACCCAAGAGGAGAATGAAGGAGAAGGGATTATGGGGGAGATGGTGATTTCTCATCTCTCCTGTGAGCACACGTGCCCCATAGCAAAAATCTCTCTCTCAAAAAAAGTTGATTTCTTTCATGAGAAAATGAGAGAGAGAGACTGGGGCCCTCATCATGCTGCAAGCCTTCCCCAGTCTTCCAGTCGGTTGGGACCATGGGTGTGTCCAGGTCAGCCCGGGGCTGGGAACTGGGCCCTCCCTGTGGCTCCAGCCCGGGCAGTAGGGCATTACTGGCTGGGCCACTGACCCTCGGACGTTGTCGAAGGGCCCACAGTGGAAGGCAGTAACATCATGAGCCTCGAGCCACCTTGCCCAGCTGCACTGTCAGTTCCTAGTCTTCCATCTCTCTGCCACCCTCCATGTTTATTTCCGGAGTATTTAAGAGCAGAGAGGAGACACCATCTTGCCCCACCCATAAAGAATTCAGTAGATGTCTCTCTGAACAAGGGCTTGTCTCCGTTTGCTTGGGCGGCCACGCCAAAGGTGGGGTGGCTGAAACCCAGAAACCCATTCCCTCACAGTTCTGGGGGCCAGAAGTCCAGGTCGAGAGGCCGGCAGGGACAGCTTCTCCTGAGGCCTCTGTTCGTGGCTTGCAGACGGCTCCCTCATCACTGTGGTCGCGCACGGCCCTTTCTCTGCGGACACTCCTGCCCACCCTTCTTACAGAGACACCATCCACTGGGTCAGAGCCCCGTTCTGTGACTTCATTGGATCTCGTGACCTCTTTAAAGGGCCTTCTCCAAACACAGTCACATTGGGGCTTAGGGCTTCTGCTTATGAGTTTTGGGGGACACAATTCACATAGCCGAACTTAAAAAAACAAAAACAAAGAACACAGGGCCAACTAGTGGGTTGGAGGAGGCAGCTGGATGCCACATGGAGAAGGGATTGCAGCATGGCCATTCCCCCTGGAGAGGGGGTGATTTCTCACTTTCCCTCTCTCTGTCTCCGCCCAGGGAGTGTCAGGCGAGCTCGTGCACCCTATAGCAAAAACCTAAAAAGAACAGGAAGAGTGTGTACACAGGCGAGCTCGTGCACCCTATAGCAAAAACCTAAAAGGAACAGGAAGAGTGTGTACATGTGCATGTGAGATGGAGGCCCAGCCGGCATGGTGGTTAAGGTGGCTGGATTCCACGTGGTGGCCCACGGAATTCAAGTTCCACACCAGTGGCTCGAGAAACACGCTGGGCACGTGCATGTGCATACACCCAAAATGCCAAAGCAAGGAGGGAGAAATGGAGGAGAAGGGGTTGAGAAGGGGTTGTGGCGCGACCGTTCCTAGTGGGGGTGCTTACTCACGCACTCTCTCTCTTTTTCTCTGTAACACGTGCACACACACTGGTAAAATGAGAGGGGAAAAGAGAACACGAGAGAGACACAGAGAGAGGAAGCCCCCTCAGCAGGGTCTGTCACACCTTGACCCCTGACCCCCTTCCGCTGACCCTCCAGCTGGCCAGGGTCTCGGGCACGTGCCCAGCATGTTTTCAAGCAACCCCAGGGATCCAAACCTGAGGTCGCCATGTGGCTCCCAGCTCTGCAGTTCAGTTTGCTACCAACCACACCACCAGCTGGGGCACCCCGATTTTTTATAGTTGCAGTTTGAATTATGGTTCCAAGGTGATTTTTCTGGTATGTTTTGGGTTTCTTTTTGCTATAGGACACATGTACTCACCAGAGAGACAGAGAGACAGTGAGAGGGAAAGTGAGAAGTCATTCTCTGGCAGGGATGGCCACACTGCAATCCCTTCTCCTCCTGGGGTTTTGGGCACGCATGCACACGCCCCCGGCATGATTTTCAAGCCATTCAGTTTGGGACTCGAACTGCCGCTGGCCATGTGAGAGTCCACTACCTTAATCACCTGCTGGCCCCAGGGGGACTTTTTTAAAGTCCAGATTTCCAGGCCTACCTAGGGTAGAGATTCGGCTTCTGCCTGGCTGCCTCTTGATCAAGCAGTCCCTAGGGGAGCATGAGTTTTTCCCTCTTACTTTACCCCAGTCAAATTCTGATAAGAAATTTTGTCGGAATTACGCCAACACTGATAGATCCATCAAGAACGAATGTCACTCAGTAATGAGATTCATTCCCTAAGTTTCCGCACAGCACGGCTAGTTTCCGGTTTTTACCGTTCTTATGTATAATTTGTTGACATCACTGACACCAGTTCTGCTCCTGTTTAGATTTTACAGCAAAACGGGATTCACTATCAGGTTTTTGTCCAGGCCAAACCTGACCAGTTCTGACCTCTGCCTTTGTGAGTTTTACACTGTGGCCATGACGTCGATCAAATCCGGGCATGCCTGCTCAGGTGTGGGCGTCCATGTCTTGTCAAGAAGATCCGATTCTCCAGACAATGTTTTGGCAATAACATTTTTTTTCTATGTGCAGTTTTAGCGGTGGCTAATTTAATTTGTGTTATTTGTGCCAGTAATCTCCATTATGGCTTTGATAAAAGGCTGAAGACGGGGATTTATTTCTTTATGTATCCATGAAAAAAATGTTACGTCTCCAAGCGTTAGCAAGGGAGACGCAGCGTGGGAGTCAGAAAGGCACAAGATACACACGCAGAGGGCGACAGGACGGTGGGAAAGCAGCTCTCTTGTCTCGGGCTAGTGTTTGCTGAGCTCTCCAAGGGCCCCAGGTGTCTTGGGAGTCAAATAGCAAGATTAAAACAAAATGGAGGCTGCAGTTGGCGAGGATGCACTGGACGAGGGACCGGGACCTAAATCCTGGAAGTCAAACGCGCAGCTGTCCTCTGGCCTGCTCCCCTTTATCCGGCTCTGCTGGTTCCCCTCCACTCCTACCCCCACTCCACCCCTGGTTCGCTGCCCACCATGTCCCCGTCGGGGTTTTCTCAGCCTCAGCCAGCGCCCCTGCGTACAGTCATTTCTTGTTGACTAGTTTATCTCAAAGGGAAGATTTCCCTCCCTAAGCCGGGCCACTCTGAAGACACTCCCTGTAGTCTTCCTACCACTCCTGGGGCAGGTGGGGGGGTGGAGCCTGCGGCAGCAATGCCCAACCCTGGGGAGGCCTCTCAGTTGTCCGCAGTTTTGAAGCTTGAAAAGTTTTCTTTTTGGCCCACGTTCCCTAGCAAATGCCTGCTGCACACCCACACACTTAGCCAGCCGGGGGGAGAGAAGCTGCCGCAAGAACAACCCCCTCTGGGTCCAGTGACCCCAAGAGCAGCCCTCCCCAAAGCTCCCGTCCAACGCAGGTCCCAGTTCCTCCAGTCCAGCCTCACAGTTGCCACAGTCTGAAGCTGAGAAGGAGGGGGCTTTGAGAGAGGGCGCAGAGAAGGTTCCAAAGGGCAGCCCCCAGAGAGTGCAGCCCTGGCGGTGAGCTTGCAACCTGGAGGCAGCAGAGGCCCAGCCATGCTGAGACCCTGAGACAGGGAGAGGAGAGGGGGACTGGAGAGCCTCGGTTCTGACCAGTCCCAGGTGGCTGGGATGCCAAGTGAGCCGGAGCGGTGGGAGAGCCCGAGGAGTAGCAAAAAGGAACGGAGCAGGTGAGAGGATTCCCGCCTTCCAGAGAATGGGAATGCCGCCTGCTGGCTGCTGGTTGATGCTGCTGCTTGGGAGGCCGAAGAGGCCGCGTGGGGAGCAGCGTGATTCTCAGCCCTCCCAAGCCAGGTGTGGTGGTGTAAGCCTGAGCTCCCTGGGGTCAGGCAGGGTGATGGCACCACCCTGTCTAAAGAAAACAGGAGGAAAGAGAGGAGAAAGCCCAGGGTTTCTGCAACTTGACTGCAGGTTGGAACCACGCAGGACGGTTTTAAAAGACAGGCTGATCGAGTTTGTCTGGGACAGGTTCTGGGCAGCGGGATCTTTCTAAGCTCCCCAGGGCTCCCGATGTGCAGCCTAAGCTGAGCCAATCGGACCGGATCACTGCGGACAGGAAGGGAAATGGGTTTCCTGTGTCTTCGGTGACTTGGCCGTGGAGGGAGGGCCCTGAGACCTGCCGACCTCCTGTGTGTGTGACAAGCATGGCTCGGTGGGAAGACCTGGGTGTGTATGTTTTAAGGTCTGAGCGCTAGTTCTGGACTGAGCACTAGCCGCTGTGTGATCTCAAGGGTCCCGTTCAGGGAAGAGCTGGTTCACTGACTCACCGCGGCCTGACCAGCCACTTCCCTCTGCCTTCAGTTTCCCCATGGATACTGCGGGTGATGGTACCCAGCCCTAGAGCAACCCGCCTCTCTACTCTCCTTAAATGGCCCAGTCACTTCCAGGTCAACAGACCCGGAGGTTGAACGTTGAAATTACCAGGCCCGTGGTGTCCTCGTGAGGAAGGTTTCTGCTGTGTCTCTCCTGTCTTCCACTGTCTTTATAAAGCCCAATTCTCCCACAAAGGTTTTTTTGTTTGTTTGTTTGTTTGTTTTGGAGAGGTTTTTGCTATAGGGCACGTGCGCTCGCCAGACAGAGAGAGAGAGAGAGACAGAAAGTGAGAAATCACCCTCCCGGGGGGATGGCCATGCCGCAATCCCTTCTCCTCCCAGTTTCCCCATGGATACTGCGGGTGATGGTACCCAGCCCTAGAGCAACCCGCCTCTCTACTCTCCTTAAATGGCCCAGTCACTTCCAGGTCAACAGACCCGGAGGTTGAACGTTGAAATTACCAGGCCCGTGGTGTCCTCGTGAGGAAGGTTTCTGCTGTGTCTCTCCTGTCTTCCACTGTCTTTATAAAGCCCAATTCTCCCACAAAGGTTTTTTTGTTTGTTTGTTTGTTTGTTTTGGAGAGGTTTTTGCTATAGGGCACGTGCGCTCGCCAGACAGAGAGAGAGAGAGAGACAGAAAGTGAGAAATCACCCCCCGGGGGGATGGCCACGCCGCAATCCCTTCTCCTCCATTCTCCTCTCGGGATCTTGGGCGTGCACGCACACACGCCTGGCGTGAGTTTAAGCCACTGGGTCCAGGACTCGAACCGTGGTCAACTACGTGGGAGTCCAGCGACATAGCCCTTACGCTAACTGCTGGTCCCCTCCCCTGGAGTTTTGAGGGAGTACAGCCAATTGTTCACAAAGCCTCTCAAGAATGCCACGTGGGAATTAAGTCATCAACACCTAACTAGTGAGCAGAGAGGGTGTGAGGAAGTGAGCGAGAAGGGCCCCACCGCTTCGGCCAGCCTCCAGCCCGCTCAGCTTCAGGACAGCCGTGGCCATGGACACGGACTGCCCCAGCCCTCGCAGGAGGGAGAGTGAACGGATGGCGGTGTGGGGCCGAGACAGAGAGATTCATTTGCTTACGTTCAAAATCATTCTCCTCTTTTACTGCTTCACAATCAAACAAAGCTCCCCAGGGCTGCTGAGAGAGTGAGGCCCGGGACGGGGCCTGGGCATACCTTCGCAAGGACCAGGGGACAGTACTCTGGGAATGTTCATTGTGCACGCAAGGAGGTGCAGAATCGCAAATGCTAAGCCACCTACGATCTCGTTTGACTCTGTCACAACGCCACCGGACTCTCCACGCCCTGGTGTGCATCTGAAGCACACGTGAGGCTTACAACGCCCATCACGGGGCCCATGTCCAGGGCATCTGATTCAGCAGGCCTGGGGTGAGGCAGTGAAATGGATTTCCCACAGGTTTTCCGGGCAAGGCCAGTGCTGCTGGTAGGCACCGATGCTGAGAACGACTGACACATTTAATTCCCCACCGAAAACGCCACTCCAGGCAGCAGACGCGCGTTCAGAGGCTCTGGGCACTGTGCTGTGTCCACCGTCCCTGTCTGCTCAAGCTAGGCCTTCTGAGTGCTAGAACCTTCCGCCCAGATCTGCGCCTGGTCCTCTGTAGACAACTGTGTCTCTCCCCAGCTGCTGTCACCTTACACTACTAGAACGGAGGCGCTATTACACAATCTGAAACCTGGCTTTTCCTCCCCCAGCTTCTTCAGCAGCAACTGAGACGATTTTTTATGTTTTATTTTTTGAGAGGTTTTTGCTATAGAGCGCGTGCGCTTGCCAGAAAGAGAGAGACAGAAAGCGAGAGATCACCCTCTGGGGGGATGGTCACGCCGCAATCCCTTCTCCTCCATTCTCCTCTCGGGATCTCGGGCATGCACGCACACGTGCCCGGCGTGAGTTTAAGCCATGGGGTCCGGGACTCGAACCACGGTCGACTACATGGGAGTCCAGCGACATAGCCATTATGCCAACTGCTGTCCTAAATGAGACGACTGTTAAGAATTTGCCCAGCCTAAGAACTGCTGTCCATCTGTTCGGGAAGGAGGAGGAAGGTCCTTTTTATAGAACACCCACTTAACTACTGAGGCAATCTGGGCCATTCTCTCTTTGACAGACGGCGTACAGAAGTCTAGAACGTAGGTCACTATGCAGGGTTCGAACTCAGCTGTACTCACTCTGGCGTACGATAGGCTTTCCTGCCGTGGGGGCACAGGGAAATGCTTCCTCCCACAACTGCTCTTCTGCTTCCGAATGCCACTGACACTGGGGTGTTTGCACCCATGGGGGAGGCTCTGGCGCCAGGCCCCCTTATTTACAGATCTGGAATCCCACGCGCGTGCAAAGAGAACGCAGAGCCAAGGGGGAGGGCGGAGGGCGAGGCCAGCTTAGATGCACAATGGTCAACACAGCGAAAATACGGGAGGCAAAAACCTTTCAAAATACAGTTAGTCATTTTCTTCTGGCTAGAACCAGTAGCTTCGATTCTATCTGAATAGGCTTTCATTTCCCCTTACACACACACGCACACGTAACCAAAGCATTCTACATGTAACTCTCCTAATGACGAGGTCAGTGTGCTCACCAGGATGACAGGAAGGAACCTCTTCGTGACACAGGCAGGTCTCATCAATCTGAACATCACAGGCTCAAGGGACAGAGGAAAAGGAGTCCCTTACTCAAAGCGCCATCACAGAGAAGCGACACCATGAGCCACACTTACCGAGGGGCCCTCAGCGGCCGTCTGCCTTTTCACGAGCATTTCACGAGCGCTCTTTGAAGTATTTGCAGAGTCAGAAAACCGAGCTCAGTTGCTAGACACGAAACCAGGTCACACTGCAAGACGGTAGCTCTGCCTTACCTTCTGGCTGGCTGACGGCCACCTCTCTCGGGGTCCTCAGGGGGTCCTTCTGCTCTGAGCACATGGGGTGCATGTGCTTCTTCCCCTTCCCTTCCACCCTGGCAAGTAACAGCTTCCCACTGGCTGTTAGGGACAGGCAGCCGGAGGGCCCTGTGAAACACTTGGAACGCTTGTTCTTCAGATGCAGGCTCCTAACGTCAGAGACCCCCTAAGACGCACGGTGGGGCCACAGCCACCGCGTAGGAGGAAGGTTTTCACAGAAGCACCACCCACGCCAGGAAGGTGTCTGGGTGTCAGAGGGCAGCGGACTGGGAATGGGTTAGGTGTTACTTTTTTTTTTCTTATTTAACTTTGTTTACTTTTTGGAGGCGGGGGGGTGGG
>NW_006208670.1:554162-555785 GCF_000334495.1 Tupaia belangeri chinensis | reverse complement strand
GGGGGGGATTGGACCTGAGAGGGACAGAGAGAGAGAAAGCGAGAAAGCAAGCCGCCAGGTCCAGCCGAACCACTGTTGGCCACGTGGGAGCCTAGCACCTTAACCACCACGCCCCCTGTGGGGCCTCGTGGTGAATGTTCAGGAGAGGTCTGTCGCTGGGGCCGGCTCTTAGCCTGTGCCCGTGTACTTCCCGCCAGGTGAGGAGGTGTGTTGCCCGGTTGGGGGAAGCCAGGCGCATGTCCAGTGTGGACTTCAGGCTGTGAGCGTGTGCACAGGGATGATCTCGCCCACATCGGCTTATTGTGAGCAGGAAGGAGTGCCGTGGCACGCAGGAAGACGGTACCCTTCTGAGGTCTTCCAAGGAGAGCTTAGGTAATAAAGCCATGAGTTAGCTTCCCTTCCCAGCTCTGGGAGGGAGGGACACCGGAGGGAGTCAGGCTATGGCCCCTGGCAAGCTGCAGGGGATGAGGCAGCTGTCCTGCCATGAGCTCGGCAGGTCACCACCTGCAAGACCGCTGGCCTCTGGGCACTCCACGCTGTCTGTTCCCTTGAGCCGGGCCACAGCCCTCTGAGCAGCTCTTATGAAAGTCTCTTCATGGGCACTACCTGGGGTAAACTGGCTTTTGTGCTGGGACTGTAACACAGGTGCCAAAACGATGCCCGTGGACTTGGAAGGGCGGGTCGGAGGACTAACATGGGGCAGCGAGCTCGCTGCCCACAGCTGCCCAGCTGCCCTCACCCAGCAGGGTCCACAGCTCCACGCTCCACGGTCCAGAGTCCGCGACCTTGTCTTCGGAAAATTCTTCTCTGGAACTGGGCTCCTTTGACGTGCCTGTCACACCTGTGTGTTTTCTGCAGGCTAGGGTCTGTCCTACTGCTGGAAGTACGGTCCGCACCGGCAGCGTCCGCATCACCCGGAGCTTGTCGGAAGTGTACACTCTCGGGCCCCACCCTCGGCCGGTCACCCAGGATCTGAATCAATACGATCCCCAGGTGGCTCGCGGCTCGCCCAAATTTATGGAGCATTCTGTTCATCCTTCCAGACCTCCGTTTACCTAGCGAGGTTATTGTGAGGATTAAATGTACTCGAAGTGCCAGCAAGCAGTATGCCCTCAGCACAGAATCATCGGATTCGCCGTCTTCCTGCACCCAGTGCTCGGCCAGCCCAGGCCCTCGCCGCACCCCTCGGCCGGGCCCAGGCTTCTGCACGCTGACCTTAACTGGCTTCCTCAGAGCTGGCCACCTGGCTGCTGTCCCGGGCCTGACCTCAGCTCTTTCCTGAGTCCCGGCAGGCTGGCTTCTCAGCACGGCCCGCCGACCCACACCTCCACCAGTCCCACCTCTCTTGGCCTGCCCCCCATGTGGACACCAAAGACCTTGCAGTGACATTTATTTTAGTCACGCTGCCATTGCTCAAAATGGCCTTGGAGCTGCTCCTTGGAATGTGCCTTCACGGCCTCGCAGGGCGCCCGGCCCAGCACGGGCACGCAGCTAAATGCTCCTCAGGGGACTGGGTGAAGAGCGAGGGCTTGCTTCCTGCTAGGTCATGGGGTCTGGGCTGGCATCTTCCTTGGGGGATTCTCTGCTCTTCCTTATTTCAATTTCCTTGGCTATGAAAGAGTG
>NW_006208670.1:550942-554152 GCF_000334495.1 Tupaia belangeri chinensis | reverse complement strand
GCTCCCAGTCAACCTAGCAAAAAGGGCAGAGGAGCGTGGCTGCCCCACGTATGCTCCAGGCCTGAGGCCTCTATACAAGGAAGCCGGCCCCACGGGGTCAGCCGTGCTCGCTCAGGCCCCACACTGAGGCTTGAGGCCGAATGGCCGGGGTGAGACAGCGTCCTGGCCCTCTGCTCCTAGGTCACTGCAGGCAGAGCGTACCGGCCTAGCTGCCGCAGTACGACAGCTGGAAGTCCCACCTGTGTACCGGGACAACCGCTGCTGGGGGAGCTGTCTAACCTCAGAAAGCCTGGAATGTGGGGGCTGGTGGGTAGCAAGGTGGTTAAGGGCACTGGACTCCCACATGGTCAGCCACAGTTCGAGTCCCTGGCCTGGCAGCTTGCTTTCTCTTTCTCTCTCTCACTCTGTCTCCCCTTGGTCAAGCTAAAATAAGCAAGTAAATAAATAAAGTTAAATAAAAGAATTTTTAAAAAAAGAAGCAAAAAGCTTGGAATGTGTCACCCCTATTCTCACTTCAAGCAGCCAGTGTCCAAAGAATACAGGGACAAATGCCCAGAGCCCTTGTCTCAAGTCGGAGCAACTCTATCGCGCCATCTGCACGAAGCAGGCCACAGGTAAAACCTGCGTGAGTCCACGGCCCGGCTCAGCTACACTGCAGACCAGACCACCTGCTCCACTCACTCCCGTAGCTACCTTCCCAGAGCGCCCCTCAGTGGACCATGAGCACCAAACCTTCATCCCGGGCTGTTTCTAGGGACCCAGCTACAAGAGTGCTCTTGGGACAAGAGTCCCACGCTCAGGACCCCGAGTGCTCACCAAACACCACATCAATGGCAGCTCAGCATGACGTACACTGGAGTCCCCATCCTTCCCCCACCAGCTAAGGGAGACCAGAGCCAAGGCCAAGGGCGAGAGACGAGGCTCCGAGAGCTGCACCGTCTAAATGACACCCAAGCTGCAGGTGGCTGCAGAGTGAGTGCCGAGTCCTCCAGGCCCCAACAAGCTATCCCACTTGACACTGCGTGGAACAGAGACCAGCCTTCCCCACTGAGTCCTCAACAAAGAAATGAAATATTTGGTGCTTTGAACCAAGTCCGGGCGTAGCCGGTAACAGCAATAGCACATCTGGAACAGCGAAGGGTCCAGAGGGCGAATCTCTGTAAATGTCAGTAAAGATACTCAGCTGCCCTTTTAAACTCATGTCTTCGTCAGCTCATGCTCTTGAAGTTACATCTTTTTTTTCTTTTGAGAGTTTTTTCCTATACAATGCGTGTGCTCGCCAGAGAGGCAGAGAGACAGAAAGATAGGAAGTGAGAAATCACACACACACACACCCCTCCCAGGAGGATGGCCACGCTGCAATCTCTTCTCCATTCTCCTCTCAGGATTTTGGGCATGCACACAAACACACACACGGCGCGAGTTTCAAGCCTCCAGGTCTGGGACTCCAATTCCAGTCAGCCTTGTGGGAGTCCAGCAATATAATGATTACACCATTTGCTGGTTCAGAACTTACATCCTTTTTTTTTTTGGAGAGATTTTTGCTATAGGGCGCGTGCGCTCACCAGACAAAGAGAGACATAGAGACAGAAAGCGAGAAATCACCCCCTAGGGGGATGGTCATGCTGCAATCCCTTCTCCTCCATTCTCCTCTCGGGATCTTGGGCACGCACGCACACGCGCCCGGCGTGAGTTTTAAGCCACCGGGTCTAGGACGCGAACCGTGGTCGACTACGTGGGAGTCCAGCGACACAGCCATTACGCTAACTGCTGGTTCTCAGAACTTACATCTTTTTTAAATAAACTTTTTAGCATATCAAGTAGAATATTTCATTATTATTATTCTTTAATTTACTATAGGGCATGTGTGCTAACCAGAGCAAGAGAGTGAGAGGGGAGAAAGCAAGCCACCAGGGCCAGGACTCAAACCACGGTCAGCCATGGGGGAGTCCAGTGCCTTAACCACCATACCACCTGCTAGACTCCAGCTTTTCCTTTGTTTCATTGGATTTTATTGGCAGAGAACACACGTACTTGCCAGAGAGAGACAGAGACACAGAGGGAGAGGGAGAGAGGACCCCTTGAAGGGAATGGTCACACTGCAATCCTTTCTCTTCCATTTCTCCATTCTGTCAAGGTTCTGGGCATGCACACATAAGCCCAGGGGCAGGGCCAGGATTTGAACCATGACTGGCCATGTGGGGCCCAGCTCCCTCGACCGCTCACTGCAAGGCTGGCCCCAGATCCAGTTTTAGCAGCAGCTTCTATTCACCATAGCCACAGGCGCAAGAGGAAGACCTGCCGCACCGTGTCTGTGTGCTGACACTGCTGCTTCCACAGGCACCTGGCTGAGCACGTGTCACACTCTGGTCAGGAAGGCTGTGCGCCTGGAGAGGGCCGAGGGGGTAAGTCCACACCTGCCTCACACAACGCTCCTGACAGTAGCCCAACTTGTTCCTTCCAGAAACAGTCCCTGTGGCTCCCGCCATGTGATCTGAAAGACTGACAGCCTGACCATGGACAGGACCCGGGACCAGCGGCCAGGCTGACGGCAGTCCATGGAGACAGCTACCCCACCTGACAGCCTGACCACAGACAGGACCCGGGACCAGCAGCCAGGCTGACGGCAGTCCATGGGGACGGCTACCCCCACCTGACAGCCTGACCACGGACAGGACCCAGGACCAGTGGCCGGGCTGACGGCAGTCCATGGAGATGGTTACTCCACAGAGAAGCGAACTGTCTCTGAGATGGCGCGGAGTAAAACCTTCGCCCTTGGAGGTTGTCCACGGTGCCTGTGGCCCCGGCTGACCGGCTTGTCCTTTGGAAAGGGCGAGTGTGAGGAGTGCAGAGGCCACGACGCTGGGACCAAGGCTGAAATGTGAGCGAGCGGAATCGGAAGTACTGGGCCACAGCTGCCCAGGTTCTCAGTCACCTGCGTATCTCAGAAAGCCCCGGGTCTCAAACTGGGTTCCCTGGAACAGACGCTGAAATGAGGATTCATCTGCAAAGTGGCTAGGAAGGGGGGGAGGAGGGACAATGAGGGGCAACAGCGTGGTGGGAGTTAAGGCAGCCCTGCAAACGGTAGGGTAGCTTCTTGCCCCCAAAGAATTATTTAATTTTATTTAATCATCCTTTTTAAATTATAATTTGACCACACACACACACAAACACACACACACACACACACACACACACAAAGAGAGAGAG
>NW_006208670.1:550628-550912 GCF_000334495.1 Tupaia belangeri chinensis | reverse complement strand
AGGAGGAGGGAGAGAGAGAGAGAGGGAGAGAGAGAGAGAGAGAGAGCGAGCGAGCGAGAGAGAGAGAGAACATGCCACCTGGTCCAGGACTCAAACTGGTCTTCCATGTGGAGTGTGACTTAACCACCATGCCACCTGCTGGCCCCCAGGATAGGGTAGCTTCTTCCTGACCAGGCTAGGAAATTATGGAGTGTAAATTACACACCAGGTGACTGCAGATCAGAGTGAAGGAGGTTGGGTTTTGTACCCCTCCCCCCTGCCCCATCAGTCTCCAACCAAAGGCC
>NW_006208670.1:532790-550597 GCF_000334495.1 Tupaia belangeri chinensis | reverse complement strand
CAGGAAACAAACTTGTAGAGCCTCGAGTTCTCCACAGTAGGCAAGTCAGTCCAGTAACCCAGGCAGAGTTCTCAGAGGAGTTACAGGCACAGGCTGGTGACAGCAAACGCACACGGAAGCCAGGCTGGAGTGGCCAGACCCGGGGGGAGGTCAGGGAATGCGGGCGGGGTACCCTCGTGCCCGCTGGGCCTCACAGGGGCGACGCTTGGTCATCTTCTCTGCAGCCCACGACGGCACCTTGATCAGCTGGAGTGCTCTTTCATTTATCTCACAGTTTTCAGACTGTCTACAGTTCCCGCCTGGGCCACCGTTCTGTCAGGAGCACCCAGCTGGGAGGGTACCCATTCCCTCTGCGGAGCTGTCACAGAAGTTACACTGTGATTTGTTTCATACATTGGCTTTCCTTGTGGCTTTTGCTTAGATACACGTCTCCACAGCAAAGAAAGGTTTCAAAGCAACTGTGATAGACCACAGTCACAGTGTTTTAGTTTTCTATTGCTGCGTAACAAGACGCCAAAAACTTGGAAGCTTAAAACAACAGACGTGTGTCACCTCAGTCTCCATCTTCTGTGGTCGGAAGTCCAGGCTCAGCCTGTCTGTGCTCCCTGCTCAGGGCCTCCCGGGGCTGCATCCCCAGGGTTGGGTGAGGCTGTGGTCTCATCAGAGGCTTGACTGGGGACACCCACTGCCACGCCCCTTCGGGCTGCCAGCAGAATTCACCTCCTGTGGTTGAAGGGCTGAGGTCCTGCTTTGCTTCTGGGTGTCAGTTGGGGGCTGCTCTCAGGAAAGCAGGATACTGCAGTTCCTTGATGTGAACCCCCGCCCCCCCAGGACCCCTCAGGACATGGCAGCTTACCCCTTCAAGGCAGCATGGGAAGAGAGTCTAATGCGAGCAAGCAGGACAGAGTTGTGTCAGAGCCTAGCAATATAACCGGGGGACACCTGTCACCTCTGCCGTGTTCTATCAGCCAGAAACAGGCCCTGACCCCACCCACACTTGGCATTAAAATGGGGCCACGTTATGGTCTGTCTGGCACAACGGTGATGCAGGGCGAGCATCCCCTGGGCCCGTGAGCTGCTAAATATCTCACGCATACCAGGCTGGTCTTTCCTGTGCCTAACCTGGATGGTTTCGACCTACTGCCCGTTTCCTGAACGTAATCTCTGCGTGCATCTATTTACTTACTACTTTTTAAATTTTAATTTTCTTTCTTTTTAGTTTTTGCTATAGGGTGCATGCCAGAGAGAGAGAGAGAGCGAGAGAGAGAGAGCCAGAATGTGAGAAGTCACCCCCAAGAAGGGAGAGCTGCACTGCAATCCCCTTCCAGTCTCCTCATGGCATTTGGACACACACACACATGCTGACATGGTTTTCAAACTGCTGGGTCTAGGACTTGAATCACTTACACAGCCATGTGGTATCCAGTGCCCTAACCTCCATGCCATCTGCTGGACCCTCTATGTGCTGTTTTTAAAGTTCTTTTTATAATTGCTTCTATGAAGGAGAAAGGGATTGGGAGATAGACAGACAGACACCTCCAATAGGGTCTCCATGCCACAATTCACTCTCAGTGTCAGCCACCCGGGGTCACAGGTGTGTGTGTGTGTGCCCTGTTTCCAGGGAACCCTCAGGAAGTAGACCTAGAACCTTCCCAAGTGGCTTCAGTGCTGGGCCAACCCAGCTGGTTCTCTATGTCCATTTTTTTTTTTTTTTGGAGAGGTTTTTGCTATGGAGCACATGCACTCGCCAGAAAGAAGGGGAGAGACAGACAGAAATCGAGAAATCACCCCCCCAGGGGGGATGGCCACACCACAATCCCTTCTCCTCCATTCTCTTGGGATCTTGGGCACGCACGCACATACACCTGGCATCAGTTTAAGCCACCGGGTCCAGGACTCGAACTGTGGTCGACTACATGGGAGTCCAGTGACATAGCCATTACGCCAACTGCTGGCCCCTCTGTGTCCGTTTGACAACGTATTCTCACCTGTCTTCTGACCCCAGCTCAGTCTCTGATTAACTGCATAGCCTTGCCCTACCCTCAGCATTCGTGTGGCTGCTTCATCTGCTCCTACACTGATAGGCCTTCGCAGTTAATTTCCTGCCTCAGTTTCCACATATTTGATTACGACTGTCCTGTGGGAGAAGGCGAGAGCTCACTGGGTGACACAGCACATTATCATTACTAATCAGGCAAAGCTTAGTTGAATCTCCTTAGAGCAGGAGGAGCTATCCTGGCCTCACTGTAATTGACCATGTGGGTACACTCAAAGTCAATTAGATTTATTTTTAGCCTTATGATCATTTATAAAACCTATAGGATACCAACTTTAGGAAATTTGGCTGGTATCATTAAAAACACACTTTCCTGAAAGCTTGCTGGCTTTAGAGCGCATTTATGTAAAAATGTGAAGATGTTGATGTTTAGCAGCTCCGATTTATGTTTTTCTTTTAAATCTCAAAATGTCATTATACTTTATTTCACCAATGGAAAACAGTTACCAGTAAATGCTGTCAGAGAAATAACATGTTATTCATCCAGGAAAAAAACAAAAAACTAAGAATTCATCAGAAAAACAAAAGGAATGTGAGAGTGAAGGTAATTTCAAGGATGGCAAATACCCAGCACAGACGCCTCCACTCACCCATCCCGTGGCCATGACAGACATCATCAGTCGATCACCATATCCTGCTGAGCTTGGATAGCGCTTCAGAGCTTTCTCAGCTCCAAGATCCCGAGTCAGATAGGGCTCTTCGGTTACAAGTAACAGAAACTGACTGAGCCAGCTTGAATAAATAAGGAAGAACGTCACATAAACATACAATTCTTTCCCAAAAAGGGGAAACAGAAGAAAGTAAGTAGGCTTCAGGAACCAGGAATCAGAAAGCCACCCAGACTCTGTCCCTAGTCTCTGTGCGTTTCTGCCTGCTTGTTTTTTCTTTTTTCTCTCTTCACAGGCTTCCTCTGCATCTCCAAGTCTGTACGATGTCATTTGCCCACTCAGCTCTTGTGCTAATCTGTTCTAGTTCCAGCCTCCTACAGAGACCGTATCTGAACCTCAGCACCGAATTCCCAAGGGAGCGCTAGCTGTGCGTGGGGCAAAGGACTGCTCCTGGCCCAATCAGCTGTGACCTAAAAGGATCCACTGCTCAATGGGGCTACCTAGACAATTTCAAATCTATTTATTTTAAATTGATTTAAATTTAAATAGCTGGATGTGGCAAGTGGCCACCATAATAGACATTGGAAATGTGGGCCTTTCTGGTTTCAAGATAAGGAAACTGAAGGCCTACACCGCTCAGCTGGTTAATACCTCGACTGAAACGAAGAGCCTGGTCTCCTCTCCGTTTTCAATTTTCCATCCTACTCACTGGAATGGAGGTAGCTTGCGGAAGCGATTTTCCCAGATAATTCAAATGTGTCATTTTCAATGTCCACACCTAGCCACTCGTCTGTGAAAGACTTTCTGAAATGTATTATCGCTACCTGTCCTGGAAGAGAGCAGTGTGGCCGTAACTGCAGACCTCTCTTACTGGCACAGGTTGTAATCGTGAATCTCATCTGTCATTCCGGATTATAATAATGATGCTCTTAGACAGGACTAGTGAGGGTTCCAGGGCTGTCTGCCTCACACTGTGTCTCTCCGCTGGGGAGAGATCTGGCTGTTTCCCCTCTTCTTGTCACACCTTGACATGGTAGCTTCTGACAGCCTCCCCACTCCCTTCACTAGCTTGGCAAAGAACCAAAGAGGGGAACTGGACCAGTTATCCAGCTTAAATTCACCCACAACTCCAAACCATCAACCTTGGAGACGATGGTTGGGGAGAGGGTGTTACAACTGTGTCAGGTATGCAGAGTTTTGTACAAAATGCTCCACGGTGCACACACGTTTTCTTCTAGGACTGCAATGACGCCAACCCACAAAAGCTGAGTGCTGGGTAACCATGCCTAACTGCACTGTAACAGTGCTTCTCAGACGTGTCAACCCTGTGACATCCAGGGTAGCGAGGCAGGGTAGGATTGAGCACCAAATATTTCAAGAAATGATACTGGACCTAGGTACACAGGCTTTTAGATGAGTTTCTTGAGCTGTTAGTCCCTAGTAGATTCTCAGCTCATGGAATATGAAGTGGTAGGAATCTTTTGAAAATATCTCAAGATCAAAGCAAGGCTTTAGAATACTTTAGGAAAAAATGAGTTCAGTAACTTAAGTCCATCACTCATGTGGAGACTTGCAGTAATTCCGTCTGTCCAAAGCACATGGGAGTGCATGAGCCAGAAAGAGCTGGGGCAGGAGCAGTTGTTGAAGTCCATGCATCAGAACCTTCTGTCTGTAGCCGGGCAGACCAAGAAGACACTCTGGTGGTCTTTAGTCTAGGTCCATGCTCCATGCCTGGAGCTAAAACTGAGGGGGTACCAGGAGAGCGGGTAAGAAGGAAACCTAGATTCTGTTGCCAACCGCCGGCCCACCCAAATCCAACAGGTGACAAGGGACCTGCTCGTCACCTCTCAGGGGACTGCAGTCCCCCTTCACAAGTAACACGTTCAGGGTGTGGCATCTACAAGGGCAGCTTTCAACGACTGGAAAAGATTTATGTAAAGGCACCACAGCCAGACAGGTGTTCCTGTATTTTACTCGGCTCTTCTGGAACAGCTTGAGGATTTGCTCAAGGGAAGCATTTATTTTGCCTATGCTCTGCTTTGGAAAATAACTTCACTAAACATGTTCGTTGTTCCGTTGGTTATTTATAGTCGAGTTCTGATCATCCACGAGGCAAGTTCCTGGCTCCGTTCTCGGCCCTCTGTTTGCCTTTCTCACTTCCCACTGACAGCTTGTAGCGACTTAGAATTTCCCGAGCCACAGCTCTCCTTGCCCCCGTTCCAGCTCAGCTAGTGCCCCCCTCCCAACCCTATCCTTCAAAGATATCTACAAACCAAAACAGAAACCCACCTTTCCCCCAGGACAGAACAACACGCCGGAGCAGACTTATCCCGCTGGAAGGACAGTGCTGGACACCACGCAGACGGCCTCTGGGCAGCCTGCGGGCTGGGGTAGGGTCACTAGCCAGGGCAAGACAGAATACTGAATAGCTCCCCCTCGCCTTTCACAGCAGCATCACTCTGGAGCGCTATGCTTTCGCCAGACATGTGATACACCCTCTGCTCCTCACATTCCAGGGGACAAAAGCACATTCTGAAATCTCAACAGAACGGTCTCTTTTCTGACTCTGCACACTGGGCCTCAGCGGAAGCGGCACTAGCACTTCAGCACACTGAGAGATTTCTTCTCGGCCTCCTAACTCCCCAGGCAGAGCTGCCTACACGCTCAGCCAGAGCAGTGGTTCCCCCGAGGACGCCTGGTCTTCAGCTTGGGATCCCGACTTCCACAGGTCTGAGACGAAGCTGAGCTGTGGGCTAGCCAGACGCCCCTACGTGGTTCAGAGTGAGAACCCCTGGCTTGGGCCACACTGGGTTACCATGACTGTGAGTGTGGCCCCACTGATGGAGCGCAGTGTTTGCGCAGAGAGAAGACGTGTACACAGAGGCCACCTCAGGGCCCGCGCTGCCTGGCGCCGAGGTCAACACTGCATCCACTGCCCCCCACTCTGCAAACATTCATTGAGAGCTGCTGCTGGGAGGGCTGGATGCAAAAAATGTACGATGAAGCTACTGCCCATGGGATATAGCAGGGCTCTGGGAGAAGCACTCAGACATTTTCTCAGGCTCCCAGGGACCCCCACAGCCAGGGCTCACTCTAGTCCTGCCTTCGGTACTCATGGCCAGGTGGCATCTCACAATCCCCCCACATCTGCATGCGATTTGACTGAACGTATGTCATTCTGATGCCTGTGGTCCCTGGTTGTTCTGCAGAGTGCGACTGCTTCAACTATGACAGTTATCTCTGCTAATAAAGTTCACTTTTTTTAAACTGCAGAGTTATAAATATATATGCAGCTTGCATATTTGAGGAGGTGTGTAGGAGGGAACACTGAGCTGTGGGCTTCTTCTAGAACAGAAGTCACTCCCTGGCACCTGCACATACATAACTTTCCTCATAGCCTCCCAAAAGGCTTATGCTCAGGGTGTTTTTTATAAAGAGGATTTACTCTAACGGCCCTGGTGAGAAATCAGCATCCTTGACATTTGCATCCTTCCCTCCGTGGCCAGATGGATTCATGGCCATTGGCTTTTCCCCCAGGGAAACAGTAGTCCTACAGTCCCTGCGGAAACGGGAATGGAATGAACTGGGGTGTAAAGTGAGAGCAGGAAGATCAGCAGCTGAGCTCGGGGTGGCCGACCTTGGAAACCTGAGTCATGCAAATAAATTCATTATATCTACAATATCCTAGAGAGCTGGCAAGGCAAATCATAAAGTGACAGACCAAAAAATCTGGCCTAAGAAAAGAAGTAATGGAGGAATTTTCTAAAAGGAGTTTTAACTTTGTACTGAGTACAGTAACACTATAAATTATCAATCAACGAACTTGACGATTTTGCCTGAAATTTGAACTGCTCGTGGGAGACTGCACCTTGTGGGTAACAACGGGACACGTGGTGAATGCCAACACCACATAGGTCTTTGAAATGCATGGCTTGGTAACGAATGTTACTTGCAAAGAAAACTGCGATTGTGGGACCGCGCAGTGGGACTGCCAGTTGTCTAACCAGCAGCATTCTCTTCACATCCCTTGATGTCAAGCCGTGATGCAGCAGGAGGGTGGATGGGTCAGAGGGATCTCACCCTAGCCTAGAGCGAAGGTAAACCCCACTGGGGCAATGCCAGTCCCACTGGCCTGTTCCCTTTCTGGGGCTGGATCAAGGTGGGGTGAAGGATTATCTGCTGCCCTGCCCTATGGTACCACCACCATTCCCTTCTAAGTATAGAATCACCATCTCCGTCCCATTCACGGTTACTGTTCATGAAAAGAACAGAGTAAGACTTGGAAAGAGAAAGGCATTATTCTTCTGGAGCAGGTAATAACAATTTATCCATGGATGAGAGACTCTCAGCAGCTTCCTGGGGCAAACTTGAGGAACTACAAACTTCAGCGTTTCAGGCTAAGATTGTTCAGACTCGACATCTGTGGCCTGCGAGGACAGAGTTTCTGAACTCTGCTTCCCTTGCTTTCTCAGCAGTCACGCACTTCCCGCTTCTATGTTTAGATGTTAAGCCTTTTATACCCAGAACACATATACACAGTGGCTTTCGTTTTCCACCCTGAACCCTGACTGTTACGGTGGCCACATAAAACAGTTCTGGCCAATGGGATAGAAGGGGAGATTGGCTAGGGGGCTTACCTTACTCCCGAGGAGACTCTGGAACAAACAGCCTCTCTCTGTGTTTGGCTGTGACGCCAGTACAGCTGTCATGATTCGCTGCCAGCCTGAAAAAAGAGCCAGTGTACAAGGAGAAGGCAGAGCCAGGAGAGAGGCCTAGCAAGAGGAGCTGGAGTCCTGAGCACTGATCCCCAATGACCTTCTAACTGATGCAAACTCATGCCTCAAGGAAACAAATGTTCAAGATAGTTTGACACTGGCTGCCATGTTTTCTGAGGATGAGACATGATATGGTGACCCCATCTCTTCTCCTCCTGTCTGGGCAAATGCATATCGAGATAGTCTCCCTCTCAAACAGATTACACATCACGGGAATCGCTGTGTGCGTTATTGCTCTGTAGTGACAAGTGTGTCCATTCTATTACTTTCCGTTGTTTTTCGAGCTCTAATAGAAAGTACACTTACATTGCTAAAGCAGCAGTTCGGTTTCATCATTTTTAATTTCTTCTTGTTTAACCCATAACCAGGCAGTCCTTCCTTGGCATGGTAGTACAGAATCATAAAAATACCATGCAAGCTGAAAATTTGCAAGGCAATCTTAATCATCAATAGGAAAAATTGTAATTGTTGCATAAAAATTTTTGCCAAAACATAAAAAAATTTCGTCCTTTCAGTTATAAATACACAGGAATTTTTTAAAATAGATTTTTTAATAGATTGTGACTTACACATTAGAAGCACTAATAATTTGTGCTTTGTTTTGTTTTGTTTTTGGTAAAGATCTTATCAAGAGCAGTGTCAACTGTGCTTATTTTTCAGAGCATCTTTTTATTATTGCCTTAGCAAAACGTCCTTTCCAAGCTTGGGTTAGCATCTGTGTGTGTGTGTGTGTGTGTTTAATTTGTCAGGAGGCACACACATTTGCCAGGGAGAGAGAGAAACAGAGGAAAGAGAGGAAGAAGGCACTCTCAATGGGCCACAGTCACCCTGCAAGCCTTTCTCCTCCATTTCTCCATCCAGTTGGGATTTGGGACATGCATGTGCATGTACTCTGTGTTTTTCAAGCTTCCAGGGCCAGGATTTGAACTGCATGGCTGGTCATGAGGGGTCCAGTTACTTTAACCTCTACACCACAGGGCTGCCCCTCCTCTCCCAATTTTTTTCTTCTATGCACTTTCGATGACATGAAATATCTCTGAGAATTTCTTTGATGTAAAGTTTTTTGCCAATGTCACTTCTTGGACATCGTTTTTGTCACTCATTGATGTTGATAAATTTGCCTCCTGGCAGCATATTTGATGTTTCTTGAAGGGCAATAGCGTCAGCACACACACAGTTTCTGCCACCCAGGAGGATTCGGGGCATGCACACATACGTCCACTGTGCTCTTCAAGCCCCGGTGGCTGGGATTTGAACCACACATCAGTCATGAGGGATCTGGCTCCCTTACCCATTAGTTCACCGAGTCACAATTTTACAGAGGAATAGACCTGGTAGAATAAACTGAGAGAACTGAGGACATCCCCGGGGAATCGGCTCAAGCAATGATGAGGCTGGTGCAGATCGGTCTGAAGTCTGAGCACTGGGAGAACCAACAGGTAAGTCTCAGCGAGAGGTGAAGGCCTGAGGAAACCAGAAGTCCTGGAGTCCAAAGGCTGGAGAACCAGAGTTCTGATCCCAAGGGAGGAGAGGACGGGTGTCCCTGCTCCAGAAGGAAAGTGAATTCACTCTTTCTTGGTTCTTTTTTTCTATTGAGTTCCTTGACAGATCGGGTGTGCCCACTGGCACTGAGTAAAGTGAATTTCCCTTACTCAGTTCACTGACTCAAATGCCAATCTCTAGCAGAAATATCCTCACAGATAAGCCCAAAAATAATGTTTTACTAGTTATCTGGGTATCTCCTATCCTGATCAAGTTGACACCTTACAATTTTTTTTTTTTTAATTTGCTATAGGGCATGTGTCCTCATGTGTGAGAGAGCGATAAAATGAGAAAGCACTCCCAAGGTGTGTGTGTGTGGTGGGGAGTGGTAACCATGCTGCAAACCCTTTTCCTCAATTCTCCTCTCAGGATTTTGGGCTTCTAGGTCTTTCAAGCTGCCAGGTACTCAAACTATGCAGCTGGCCATGTGGGATCCACTCGGCATGAGTTTTAAGCTGCCAAGTCCAGGACTCGAACTGCAGTTGATTACATGGGAATCCAGCGACATAACCATCATACCATCTGCTGTTCCCTACATTTCTATATTATCATTTATCTTATTCCCACTCTCCCCCAGTATGTATTAGTTTCTTTATAAAGTTTTACATTTTACCACTTAATTAAAAAAAAAAAAGGCACAGTATACCATACATATTTTTCTTTGCCCCTCTTCTTTTCATATAACTTTATCTCCTGGTAATCATTCCACGGCAGTTTACAGGGGCAGTCTTTGTTCCTTTTTTTAACAGCTGGGTATTATTAAATAAATACATAGCTTATTCAACTAGTCACCGACTGATAGACATATGAGCCGTTTAAAGTTGTTGCCATTGCAAGTGTTGCTACAATGAACAGCCAGTAGATCTGTGCCTAGAAAAGTCACAATCCTGGCAATCATCAACTCTCTGCTGGGCCAGCCAGTGGTACAGTGGTTAAGGCAGCTGGATCCCACATGGCTGACTGTGTAGCTCCTGGGTGTGGCAGCCTGAAAAACATGCTGTGTGTGGGCGAGTATGCCCAAAATCCTGAGAAAAGGAATGGAGAAGGGATTGAGGCATGACTATCCTCTAAGAAGGGTGATTGCATATTTTCTCTCTCTAATGAGGACACGCAAAATTTAAAAACAAGCAAAAAAAAAAAAAAAAAGAAGAAAAAGTCAACAACAACAAAAAAACATTCATTCTCTGCCTAGTCTTTCCCTGCACTTAACTACGAAACAAACCTGGATAAAATAGTCACTATTGCGGTGTCCAGTAATTCTAAATTTTCTCGGTCAACCCTCTTATCTTCTAGGCAATTTCTCTATCTTCAAACCCTACATTCTCAATGTCTACTCTTCAGCCTTAACTGCCGCTCTCACCCAATAACTCACTGGGGGTGGGGCAGGAGATAAACGTAAGCAAAAGACAGTTACCAGAATCTGTTCTAATACAGAATCCCTTGTTATCCAAGAGTAGGTTCTAGGAACCCCCACACATGTTGAAATCCACGGATGCTCAAGTTCATGACATATAATGGCATAGTATTTGTGTATAGCCAGGTACAGCCTCCTCCCACACACTCTAAAATCGTCTCTAGCTTCCCTATAATGCCTACCACAATGTAAATGCTATGTAAATAGATGGCATGCTCTATCGATTAAGGAATAATGACTAGAAAAAGTAGTCGGTACAGACAGAGCCACATTTAAAAAAAAAATATTTTCAAACAGTGGTCAGTTCAGTCTACAAATGCAGAACCCAAGATATTGAGGGTGGACTGCAATCTATTGGGTCGCCAGAAAAGTCATGATGCATTTTTGCGTAGAAAAACAGAAAACACCTTGCGACTTTTCCAATGACCCAATAGTATTCCCATCCCTAAACCCATATCCTTAAAATGCATGAGGCCTCCCTGCTTTTACTTAAGGCTAAAATTTGGATATTAGCTCTTGATCAGATATATGGTTTGCAAATTTTTCTCCAGTTCATAGGTTGCCTTATTATGTAGATTATTTCCTTTGTTGTGTAAAAGCTTTTCAGTTTGATGTAGTTATATTTATTTGATTTGTAAAGTCTATGCACTTAATGAGAGAAAGACAAGTACCCTCAATACAGTCTTATGCCATGATTCCCTTCCCTTCTCCCACTTTTCCCAGTTAGCCAGGTTAATAGGCATGTACACATGTGCCTGTTGTAGACAAATCAACACAAGAACTGAATTTCAATCTTTTGTATGACCTCCTGCATTGTAGAAACTAGCAGTGCTGCACCATAATATCTAGACCTCTATGTATTTATTTTTCCTTTTGTAGCTTGAGCTTTTATTGTAATAGCCAATATACTATTGCAAAGACCAATGTCAGGGAGCTTTTCTCTTGATATAATTTCATTGTTTTCTTCTAGGATTTTTTCATTTCAGGTTTTTGGTTTGTTTTTCTTTTTTTGGAGAGATTTTTTACTATAGGGTGCATGGCTATGCCACAATTCCTTTCCTCCATTCTCCTTTCAGGATTTTAGGCACATATGCACACATGCCCAGTGTGAGTTTCAAGTTGCTGGGTCTGGGACGCGAACTAGTAGATTATGTGGGAGTCCAGCGATGTAGCCATTATGCCATCTGCTGGTCCCTCATTTCAGATATTATGTTAAAGCATTTTATTAATTTTGAGCTGATTTTTATGTATAGTGTCACATAGGGGCTCATTTCATTCTTTTACAGGTGGAAATAGTTTTCCATCAACATTTATTGAAGAGATTATCCTTTTTTTATTGTGTCTTCTTGGTACTTTTGTTGAAAATTTGTTGACCGTGTATATTTGGTACCCCCCCCCCCCTGCCCTGGGACTTCTATTTTATTCCACTATTTTTTCCCACTGTCTCTCTATATGCCATTACCATTCTGTTTTGACTCTTACTATAGCTTTGTAACATAATTTTAAAATTTGTTAGGAAACATGTTTCCAACTTTGTTTTTCTTTCTTAGAGTTGTTTTGGCTAACCTGGTTCATTTGCAGTTCCATACAGATTTTAGGCTTGCTCTTTTATTTCTGTGAAGAATACCATTGGAATGTTGATAGGGTTGCATTGAGTCTGTGTATCACTTTGGGTAGTATGAACATTTTAACAATATTAGTAATTATTCCAACTTAGAAGCACAGGCTATCTTTCCGTTTGTGTTTCAACGTCTTTCATCAATGCTTTATTGTTTTCAGTCTGCACGTGCAAGAAGCTGGGCTTCCCATGTGGCTTCTGGCCTAAAAAGTGATAGCACTACTTGTATGCTACCAGAGCTGGGCCTACTTCAATTTGTTTCTACAATCGTCTGTGAGTTTCTATTATATTGTTGATTTGCTTTCTCTTTTGTCTAACAGTCCATTAACTAAGTTTTCTTGAGGCCATTTTTTTTTTCCTGCTATAGGTTTGGAAGATACACAATCTATTTTTCTTATTGGGTGAATATTTTTAAATGTTTAGCTTGCATATCAGTAATAGACTTATATTCAAGGCTGCCATAATCTTTTAAGTAACCTTTCTGCATTTGGGATAATCCTCTGGTTAAAGGTACCACCTTCCAAGTGTAGAAATCAGAAATCAAATTTTCAGCCCCTCTTGCAGCTAAGATACAGGCTTGCGAAATAGGTGCTAACAGAAGAACCCACGGAAATGTGAAGGCACGAACTCCACATCCAACTTCCATTTTCTTGGTAGCAAAGTCAAGATCTCAACAGAACTGGCATTGATGCAGGTGGATAGCAGGGACAGAGGTGGAGCTTCTGGCGTTTGACACTTCCTGGGAGCAGCAGCAGTTTCTTCATCTTGCCAGTTCTGTTGCATGGGTTAGAAGACTTTTTCCTGAAATTTAGCTCAGTCCTGCTTTCCTAACTCCTTTAAAGACTCTGGGAGCTGTTATAATTCTAAGAAATTCCTGCAGGGACTCCGCTATTTACAAGGAAGAACCATAACCATTCACATGCCCTTGTTAAAGTCTAAGTTAAGGAATTACTTAACTCTGAATAAAAGAAGCTTAGAATGGTTTAATTCAGCATTGTGTCCTACTATCACCTCCCATATATGAAGGGGTTAATATTCTAGTTTCACTTTTTTTTTTTTTTTTAATTTGGCCCGAGGGCACATGTGCTCATTGAAGAGAGACAGAAGAGAGAGAAAGACAGAGACAGGTCATGGTCCTGTTGCAATCCCTTCTCCTCAATTTCTCCCTTTTAGAATTCTGAACGTGCATACACACACTCCTGGTGTGATGTTCAAGTTGCCAGGCTTGCTGAAGTCAGCTGAGTGAGATCCAGTTGCCTTCATCACCATACTGAGGATGGTTGACCCTCGCCTGGTTCTCAAATAGCAAAAAACTGTCCTTTAAGAGAAATACTACTTACTTAGATGAACCAAAGTATTTACTAATTATTTGTTTGCCCTACCTTCTTCTGTCTCACTTCTTGGAGTTTTCTTTCTTCTTGTTGGAGAATATTCTTTAGGATTTCTTTCAATGAGCATCTGTGAGTCCTAAATATTGAAACTTTGACTTTTCTCTTGAAAGATGGTTTAGTGAGATATAAAATTCTAGTTTCTCAGAATCTCTCAATACTTTAAAGATATTTCCTATCACCTTCTGCCACTTGTTGCTGATATGCTGATAGGATGACTGCCATTCCTCTTAGGATAATTTGACACACATACACACACACGTGTGTGTGTGTACATATATACATTATGTATTGGGATCTTCCTGCTTCAGCTTCCCAGCTGGGACTACAAACATAAATCACCACATCCCACTTTCCACACTGTTGTCCAGGTCAGCCTTGAGTTCATGATCGTCGTGCCTCCGCCTTCTGGGTTGTGAGAATTACAGCATGCAACACTGCCTGGCCTCTAGATTGGACGAGAAATCAAACCCGGCCATTCCACGTGGTTCTAGCCTGCAGAAAATAGCATCTTAGCAGTGTTTAGGCTGGGCCCTGAGGGGTAACTTTTTTTTTTTTTTTTTTTTTTAAATACACCAGAGGGGCCTGTGTTTGCCAGAGAAAGAGAGAACAAAGCTTCCAGTGAGGGATGGTCACACTGCAGTCCCTTTTTCTCTGTATCTCCACCTCACCAGGATTTGGGGCATGAATGCACACATGCCTGGCATGTTTTTCAAGCTGCTGGGGCCTGGACTCAAAGTGCTTGAGATCTGGCTTTCTATGCATAGCACTCAACTGCTATGCTACAAGGCCAGCCCATAACTTCTTTTAAAAGTTTATTTATTTCTTGAGAGAGAAAGAAACAGGCACTCTTGACACCATCATGTGCCCTCACCCAGTTGGCCAGGATCGAGGTGCACACCCTCATGCTTGGTGTGCTTCAGACTGACCCAGGTTCTAATTGTGGTCTTCCAGAGGGCCCCAGCATTGTAGACTGGTGCCTTACCATTTGTGCTCTCAGCTTTAACTTTTAACCTGTTCTTACTGTTTGGTATTTTGTAATCTTGCTGCTATGTACAAGTGTCCAAGTCCTGCTCTCCCCTGGATGTGTGGTGTTTTAGACCAGATCTCCCTGCTGTGGTCCCGCTGCCTCAGCCTCCCCAGTAGCCAGGGCTACAGGTGTGCACCACCACACCCAGCTCCTTTACACACATGTCATTGCCTGAGCTGACTGCCAGCTTGTGGCCCTCCTGCCTCTGCTCCCTGAGCAGCTGGGATTACAGGAGCATGCCACTGCACCTAGCTTATTAACTTTAAAAATTTATTTTGCACGAGACTTCATATCGCCCTTTGATCTAATGACGTGTTTTCAGGTTTTCACAGTCATTATCTCTATGGCTCTCACCTCTCCTGTTTGTCTCCTCCAGAAAGTCTTGCAGACAGATGCAGGGTCTTCTGGTTCTGTCTTCCCGGTGTCTGAACTTACCCTCATTTTGGCAGATTACTAAATGCTTTTTCGATGTAGCTCAGGCTCCTCGCAAAATCCATTTCTATAAGACAGGGACTAGCAGGCTCGAAAGCTGTCAGTAGCTCTTTCCTACCACAGAAGCTGCTCCTCTGGCTTTCAAAGCCTCCATCCATCCGGGGCCTGCGGTTGATGTGTTGGGTAACCAGGCACAGTAAACTTCTTCAAGCCCATTTCCAACATGGGAGGTGAGTGAGAAACTCCAGTGAGGTAAAGCATCCACGTTGCTCAGTGAAGACCCAACGTGTGGCAGTACAGTAAACAAGACTTCTCGCTCATGGCAATTCTCCCGGTGGGTATGTCTGTAAGACCTCTGCTTCTATCCTTGCAGACGTGAATTCTGAATGGAAGCTGTCATCAGTTCTAAGACTTTGCGGTGGTGCTTGGCTGAGGCATGAATACGTGAGCCTGGTCCAACCAATTAGTCATCACTAATTGATGATCTGGGACTTGCCAGGAACACTGGTTCTTTGATGACTGCAAAGTACCTAATACGTGTGAGTAAAGCTGGCTGAACAGGGAGGATAAAAGTAAAAACAGGAGGCAGGAAGGGAAGGAGGGAGATTACTGATACCAGTTAACTTCTTGGCCCCATTGGCTTGTTTTATTTATTTATTTATTTTGGAATTATTTTATTTAAGTTTACTTACTTACTTATTCTAATCTGAGCAGAGGGACGAAGAGAGGGAAAGTGAGAAAGCATATGCCCGCCCCCACCCCACCATGGGGAATGATCTTGCCGTAATTTCTTCTCCATCTCTCCCTCCTCTGGGGATTCTGGGCACATGTGCACACACACTGGGCGTGCTTTTCAGGGTGCTGGGTCTTGGACCAAGCAGTTGGCCATGTGACATCTAGCTGCCTTCACCACCACACCATGGTCAGGCCAGTTTTTCGTCTATTTAATTGTCAGAGGACATGTGTGCTGAAGCACCCCATCTAATGAGGTATGGTCACACTCACCTCCAGCTCATCAGGATTTTAGGCATGCATGCCTATGTATCAAGTGTGAAATTTATTTATTTCAATTTGACTAGAGCGAGACACATGTACACACACACACACACACAGAGAGAGAGAGAGAGAGAGAGAGAGAGAGAGAGAGAGAGAGAGAGAGAGAGAGAGAGAGAGAGAGAGAGAGAGAGAGCGAGAGCGAGAGCGAGAGCAAAACATCACGTCCGGGACTCAAACCATGGTTGGTCATGTGGTGTGTTTTTAAAAGCCATGTGGGATCCAGCTCATAGCAATGCTCGGCACTTAACTGCTACAGTAGGGGGTTCGGGACACCCATAGCCTTTCATTTTACCTTATTTGATTGTATGAGATAGACTAGGTCATGTGAAGCCTGTTTTTTTTTTTTTTAGGTTTTTTTTTTTAATGGTGAAACCAAGATACGGGCAGCCAAAATGGTGTTCAGGGTGGAGAAGGATGACAACTCAGGTAGGTGTGGAGCATTCTTTATCAGGAGAGCTTGAAGCCTATAATGAGGCAGGACGTGCATTAATTATGTTAATTAGAAAATTTCAGAAGAGTCCTGAAGTTTCCTTAGCTCAATCACTAGAAACCTATTAAAATGCATATTCAGTCCATAATTTAAATTTGCACTTTCACTCTCCAAAAAATTTATCTCTGCCATTGTTCCTAATCAAGTTCCAGTTGGGCTTTAGGGGGTGTGCACGCGAATTAATTCCTGGCTTGACATCTACAGAGCTTAACAGGATTAACTATGAATGAGGGTAAATTCTCACACCCCTTAACTAAGAACTCTATGGAGTATAGCACAGGATTTTTACAAGGTGACTTGTAATCAGAGCATTCCAGTAATAGTACCACAGAACCTTCACTTTGGGGAACTCAAATGCTTGCACATTAAATCTGTGGCCCTCACTGAACTGATAAGGAGAGGCTGGGTGCCCAAGAGTAGTCCTATTTAATCTGCTGGAGTTGAGAAGGTAGTGAAGAGTAGCAGAGAACGCTAGGCCAAGAACCGACTTCTTCCGATCTTCGCATGGCTGTTACAGTGCAGTTATGAGAAGCCCTCCATTTTACGTAGAAAATAACATAATGAGGAATGTAATTGTAGACACACTATTTCAACCACATCATGGCATGGATATGCCAAAGGATATTAGAGGGCGGTGCTATTCCTCGATCAGCAGGGTTTTTTAGCCTGCACTCGGATATTTTAATGACGTTGGATTTTTCTTCCTTTCTCTTTTTCTCTCCTCCTCTTCCTGGTTACAAGCACAGCATCACAATAGACTTCCAGTCTTGGCATCGCCCCCGTTTCTCTACACTGCCATTAGGCGCAAATCGATCCTCTAAATAAAGTCTGTCCCGAGAGACAACTGATGCAGGGAAAAGGGGACTTTTAAAACCCGACCTGACGTCACACGTTTGTGTTCCAACCATCTGTACCTTTTATCAACCCGAGGCTGGAGCCGGCAGGGCGGGCAGACACAGGCGCACAAGTCTTCTCCCACACAAGCCTGGAATGGTAACAGTGCGGCCGCCTAAGAAAGAAAAGCCGATTCAGAGCTGCGGGCTGGCGTGGGGGGTGTGTGGCAGGGTGAGGGCGTCATTCCCCTTCTCCGCCATCCGAGGATGCTATTTATTGGAAACCCAGCACATCTTAAAAAAAATTGATTTCTCTCTAGTGGGAGGCAAAACCCTCAGATGCGAAAGAAGAAAGAAAAAAAAATGCAGGCCTGGCAGGGGCTTTCGGAGAACCAGCCCGGCCTCCCGAGCGCTGGCGAAGAAAGGCGCGGGCGTCCGCAACCAGTTTGCCTGCAAAGGCGCCGCCCTTCCGCCCCGAGCGCCCGCATAGCCTCCACCCATCCTCGGAGGGCCGCAGCTCAGGGCCCACCGCCCCCTGCACGCCCACCGCCCCGGGCCACCCCGC
>NW_006208670.1:516967-531818 GCF_000334495.1 Tupaia belangeri chinensis | reverse complement strand
GGGGCGCGACCTGGCGGGGCCCTGCGCCTGGCCGGGGGTTCGAGGCTCGCTGTCTCCGAGTCGCAGGCGGCGATTGTCCGGGGCGCCGTCCGCAGGCGTGCCAGCCCCAGCTCGCGTTCTGTTGATATTGTGTGCACCATCTTGGGGACTTCCTGCGGGAGGGCAGGTCGCAGCGTACCTGCCACTCAGAATGCAAAGCCAGAAGCAACTTTGCGTCTAGGCACGACCTCGCAGCCGGACCCGAGTGCTGGGTCCCGGAGCCCGCCGCTCCCAGGCGCCTGCTCCGGGGACGGAGAGTTCACGTGTGCGCTTCGCTCCGCCGCGCACCGCTGCGCCCTGCCCTCCGCTGGACCGGAGCTTTCGCGCAGGTCTAAAGGGAAGACGGCTGGCATGCTCTCGGAAACTAATTCACAGGAGAGCACCCATTTTGAAAGAGAGAGAGAGAGAGAGAGAGAAAACTTGACGTTGCTTTTCCATGATCTCCTTGTAAGTGCACCTTACCGTCCGAGGCTGAGCGCCACGGATCCTTTCACGGTGCACTTTGTGCTCAGGATCATGGCTGGCTGGCTGTGTGTCACTTGGCGTCAGGAGGGCTTGCGCCGGCGTGAGCCTCTGGGCAGGACACTGAGAAGCCTCCTTGCTCAGTCAAGTTTGCACGTTGTTTCTCAAAGGACAGAGCTGCACTGTCCAGATGGGAGCAACCAGCCACAAGTGGCAGCCTGCGCGGGTGGAAAGAAACTCACGTCCTCAGTTTACTGGCCGCTCTCAGGAGCGTAGCAGACACTTGGGGCTGTTGGCCGTGGTATCGACCAGGTATTGACAGACGCAGGGCACGACTGGAATCTCGGCCGTCTGTGCGGCCGCGCTGCGGAACAGGTGACGCACAGGTAAAGGATACCCATCACCTGATTGCTGCACAGCTGTCTCAGCGGGTGAAGCGCTAGGTGGAGGCTTTTCAGGAATCTCTACCAGTGTCATGGTGCTTTGTCTCCATGAGTCAGGGTTCAGGTGAGCATTGATTTTGTTTCTAGGCCTACACTTCTGAAAAACTTCTTTGTGATGTAGGAAATCGTGTGCCTTAGAAAGTTGGCAAACTTTCAGAACATCCTTTTTATTCATCGTCTAATGTAAACCAGTAGGATCGTGTTTTCAGGCGGACATAAAATCCAGTTGCTCATTTGCATTTGTGTGATTAGGAATAATAATGGTGATGTTACTCCAGTTCCATGTATAATATCCATTAACAGTGATAACGTCGATCTTTAAAATGTCACCTATAACCCTGAGGGTCCTTGGACCAGCTGGTAAAGGACGGTGTCTCCGCGGAGGAAAAAGAATGCAGAGGTGAAGTTCACCTCCAAATTACTACGTAATTGGTCCATCCCATCTCTCTTTGGAAGACTGAGAAATAAGTTTGGTTTTGGCTAACTTGAAGGGAATAGCTGCTTTAGAAGGCATATGTTGGTATTTTATTAGCTTTTAGAGTGATGGTAAGAATGAAACAGAATGCAAATACTCTTAACCTTTCCCGTCTACAGGAAAAGCAGTTCAGCTAGATGAGTTATTTTATTTGGAGGAAAGGAGAAGATCTGGATAAGTACACACAATTTTAAAGCTCTGGTAGGTATGTGATGTAGCTTCAGCTCAAAAAACTTACATGTCTCTGAAGGAAGTACAGCATCTACTTCTCTAGATCTGTTTCCAAATTTTCCTTGTGTTTTGTTTTCTTTTAGCTTTGCAAAATAGAGCCCAATACATAGAACCCGCAGATGAGAGAGGTTATTTCTCTTTGTGTACTTGACGGTCAGGAGGGCTCTGGGTGGCTTAAATGTAAAGTTAGTAATGCAGAGGTGCTCTGCTGTCTAGTCAGTAATCTGAATAGGAAAGCGTTCCCTCATTGTGAGCCAACATCTAATTATGGGGGTAAGAGGTTATTACTGTTCTACTATCTGTAGAACGGTGCGAGTAGATGAGGATAACTTTCTTACATTCTTCTTTCAATTGCCAGAGGGCACGTGTGTCCCTGGAGAGAGAGAGAGAGCGCGCCCTCCTACGAGTGCATGCATGCTGCCTTTCCACCCCTTCCGTTTCTCCTTCCTGCTGGGGTGGGGATTTGGACCGGGATCCGCCGTTCTGGTTCCTATACACAGTTTAACAGCTGAGCTATGGGACTGGCCCTGAAAATATCTTTAAATTGTACATAAAATAAAAATAATGTGTTTTCTGTTTGTAAGAGTCAGATGCATGAGGTTTTTCCCCCTGAGTTATTTCACTTTAGTTTACACAGCATAAATTTGTAGCAGTCGCAGTTTTTTTTCCAACAGGTGTCACTGTTATGATTTTTATCTCTGCATTTAGTTTTTTCAGCAGTACACCCCAATAAAGGTAGAAGGCCTTTGCTTCGATTGGGGATCGTGAACTTGCAACTGGGAGGGTCTTAGTGGCAACTGACACTTGGCTTCAGCGTGTGGAAGACGAATGAAGGGTGGGGACAGGCGAGAGGAGCAGGTGGTTAGCCGCTGCCTAGCTGGATCACTGTGGCTGGGCAGGTGTGCCTAACACTTAGGAAGGCAGACATTCACACAGTCGTGCCAAGTCTTCACTTGTAAATGTTGGCAAGTTGGTAATACCATTAACAACCATTCATGCTGCCCTTTAAAAGGGGGCTAGTAAGGAACTAGTTAGCGACCACTAGTTTAGACCAGTTCTGGAAAATAAATTACAAATCGAGTTGTAATAAAAATAGTTGTGTTTGAGATAAAATAGCTAAAGTCGTTATAACCTTTAAAAAAATTGAGATAAAAAATACATAGGACATGACCAGCAGGTGGCATGACGGCTGAGGCTCTGGATTCCCAGCCATACTGTGGTTCAAGTCCTTGGGCCTGGTGGTTTGAAAATCACAACAAATAAATAGGTAAATAAATTAATACATGTTTTTCAAAAAGTATATACCACAGAATTCACAGCCGTATCGTAAAGAACTCAGTGTTTATTAGTATGTTCACAGACCTGTGCAACCATTGTCTTTGTCACACTCCAGAGCAGTTGCACCACTCCAGAAAGATGCCCTGTACCCATTAGCAGTCATCTGCATGTTCCCTGCCCTTGCCCACCCCTAATCTGCTTCCTGTCTCTGCGTTGGCCTACTCTGTATGCTACTCTGTATGGACTTGTACAGCATGTGGCTTCTTATGTCTGGTTTCATTTGCTTAGCATGTCCAAGGCTCACCCATGTTACAGCATGACCCTGTTGGCCCTAAAGCGTTACATCATGTTTGAGAGTTCCTGAGAAACGTTCTTACCCTTCAGCCCGTTCACAGCCTCTTACGATGTGGGCATGACAATCCGGGATAGGATTTATTACGTTTCTGTTTTATAACTGGAGTTGGCCTTCGCTTGCAGCAGTACTAGGTAATGGGTGATTCTCTGTAGGAGCCGTCTTTGTACACTCTCTGGGCAGTCGCCATTAGGAGAGGATCCGGGACCCGTCTTGAGGTGAGGTTGGCATCTGTTCTTCTGTTGGGTGGCTGAGCTTACAGCTACTCTTGGATAGTTGGTGATTCTCACTCAATCAGATACCCATTACAAGTGAAGCATTGTTTGACCTTCAGTAAAGATAAGGGGAAAAAGGAGATTCCTGAGAAATCTTATAACTGGGGATACAGCAATATGGACTGCGTCAAGCATACATGTGATCAAGTGTTCAGGTACTCATATGGAGTTTCCCGGCTCCGTGTTGGAGACCGCGGGGGCATAAGGGTGAAGTGTAGCTACTGGCTCTGCCCGGGAGGACCACCTGAGTGAGCAGAGAGGACAGATGTCAGGGCAGGGCATGTGCGTACTCACCATAAGAAGGTGTGTAGGGGTTGGAGGGAAACATGGAGAGCACATTCTTTTTTTTTTTTTTTTTGGAGTGGTTTTTGCTGTAGGGCGCGTGTGCTCGCCAGAAAGACAGAGACAGAAAGCGAGAAATCACCCCCCGGGGGGAGGGTCACGCCACAATCCCTTCTCCGTTTTCATCCCAGGATCTTGGGCACACACGCACACGCGCCCGGCGTGAGTTTTAAGCCACTGGATCCGGGACGCGAACTGTAGTTGACTACATGGGAGTCCAGCGACATAGCCATTATGCTAACTGCTGGTCCCAAGAGCACATTCTTTGACAGTGTCAAGTACAGTTAAAAAATAAGTGTGTTCTAAATCACACGTCATATTCACAGTCTGAGAAGTCACCTTGGCACGATTGTTATGTTAGTACGCAGTGACTTTTTAAGGGTGTGCCTTCTGTTTCCTGGCTGTACACTATTCAGCATAAGGGAGAGCTTAGTGGGCTCCCTAAGGCATGCAAATACTGCGTTTCAGTGAAAGGGTCAGGTGATCTGATCAGAGTAGAGCGATGATCCTTGCGGGATGTTTTTTTTAGCAGGACAGGTCAGTGTTGGAAGCAGTGTCTGTGAAGGTGTTAAGAGGGGATTGGGAGGGCAAGCCAGGAAGGAGGATGGCCTTCGATGTTGGGATATGCGGAAGCAATCCCCACTGGGTCCGTAGTCGGAGGTGGGAGGTAAATGGCTGGATCAGCAGTGATTCCACTACAATGCACTTTGGATACTAGGCTGAGAAGTGAGACCTGCTGGAAAGGATGGGAGGATGTACCTGGGCTGCCTTAAAATAGGGCTCCTGGGGATTTGGGAAGATTGCGCATGTGCACACTTTCCTCAGAAGGGTTCACAACAAACTGAGTCCTCAGAGGAGTCCCTGTACCCAGAAGTCTAACCACTGGATTCCAGGTTTCAGGAGAGTCGAGTACAGAGGGCAGAAGACAAATAGTGACACCCAAGACCGGTTAGGTAGCTACTGGTAGAATTGAGAACTTGTATAAAGTTTGATTGCACGCTGTAAACATTAAAACACCAAGCACATGTTTGAACGAGAATGCGTACACCTCGAAAGGTTTTCATAGCTGTATTAAGTTGTGCGATCCAGTGGTTTTTAGTAGACTCACAGAATTGTACATGCGTCGCTACAATGAGTTTCAGATGTTTTACTGTGCCAGAGGCTGACATCTTGTCTCTAAGCCCTCATTTCCCAAGGCCATCCTCCCCAGCCTTAGACACCTGTTCTCTCTCTGTAGTTGAGCCTGTTTCACTTAGCATGTTTTCAGGGTTCATCCTTACTGTAGCAAGTGTCAGTATTCCTTTTTATTGCTGAATAGTATTCCCCTTATAGATAGACCACATTATATTTGTCCTCAGTTGATGGACACTTGGGTTTTTATGTATTTTGTCTATTATGAATGATGCTGCTGTGAACATTTGGGTGCACATCTTTATGTGAATGTTAAGTTTTCATTTTTCTGGAATATATACTTAAGGATGGGATAGTGGGGCCAGCAGGTGGTGTGGTTGGGGCGCTGGACTCCCACATGACCAACTGTGTTTCGAGGCCTGGATCTGGGGGCTTGCTTTCTCACTTTCCCTTTTTCTTTCTCTGTTTCTCCCTGGTTGAATTAAAAAGAATTATAATAATAATAATGATAACAAATGGAATTAACTAAGTAAATCTTAAAAAAAAAAAAGAATGGGGTCGTTGGATATTGTGGTAACTCTGTAGTTAGCCTTTTGAAGAGCTACTACTTTGTTTTTTGGGGTGACCACACCTTTTTAAGGTCCCAGCAGCACTGTACAAGGCTTCCAATTCCTTTATATTCCCAGTACCACTTGTCACCGTCTGTCTGAAGTACAGGCACCCTAGTATGTGTGTGAACTGGTATCTCGTGGTTTTGATATGCAGTTCTTGGATGACTAATGAAGTCGAGCATTTTTTCATGTGCTTGTTGGGTATTTATATATCCTATTCTTTTTGTAGAATTATTTAACTTTATTTATTTATTTATTTATTTGATTTTATTTGACCAGAGATGGGCAGAGCAACAAAGAGAAGGAAAGTGAGAGAGCAAGCTGCCAGGTCTGGGACTCAAACTGCGGTCGGCCATGTGGGAGTCCGGTGCCCTTAACCACCACACCACCTACCGGCCCCTTTATGTCTTCTTTGGAGAAGTGTTCATTCAGATCTTTTGCTCATTTTTAAATGGGGCTGTTTGTTTTTATTGTATAGATAGAAGAAAATGCAAGCCGTTTCTCCTGCTGTGCTCCCCTAACGAGGGTGCTGTCTCAGTAGCAGGGGTGTGAGGGTGTTTTCCTGTACACCAAGCAGCCAGGCCTGTCATGAACACCAGCGGGCACCAGAAGAGTGCCCTCTAATTTAAATAAGCTCTGGAGCTACGCTGGGTGCATATGCCCAAGCTTCTGATGGCATGGGCACACGGAGGAAAAGGACTTGGCATGACAACATCCCATTGTGGGTACTTTCTCTCTTTCTGGTAAGCACACACATCCTCTGGAAATTAAAAATAAAAAAAAATTCCGAAGCTATCAGACTTAGTGTCAGATCACTTCAGGTTGAAATCTCCGTCCCCCGATTACTGCCTCTTGAGAGGCCAGTCTCAAGCCTCATGTTGTTTTACTTCGCTTCTGACCAGCCAACAGTAATTTGGGGTTCCCACAGCTTTCTACTTGGGTTCGATTCGTTTGCTAAAGCAACTCATAGGACTCAGGGAAGCACAGAACACTCACCCCTTTAATACGAAGGCTGTCACAAAGACGCAGGTGAACAGCCAGGCGGCCGAGCTGCATCAGGCGAGGGGAGGGAGAACAGCGATGTGTCTGTGCTGGCCGCTCTGTGCAGGTGCCCGGGGCCAGCTGTCGGGCACACTGTGATGAGAGGTAGAAGGGCACCAACAAGACCGGGGTGCCCATCTGCACTTGGACTGAGCATTACACCAAAGGTTCTCGCTGGGGCAAGAAGCTAGTAAAGATTGGGTATCCACATTGGAGAGCACCCCTAAGGGAAAGTTCAGGAAGGAAAGGAATCTGGGTTCAGTCAAGAATACAGCATCAGGTTCTCGTTCTCAGAACTCCCAAATGTTGCTTGCTTAGATCTTCAGATTGGTGGTCCCAGTTTTGAGTTTTCACCTGAGCTGGGGTCTCTCTAACATTTACCTGTTTGCTTCCAGTTAGCTATGTGTGTCACCCCAAATTCAGCACGACTGTTTATACATTCTTTTGACTGTCTCCAGTTTTACTAGGCAGTGAGAGCTGTACCTACTCCAGAAGTCACTATGCTGGGGTCCCCCAGGGGACGTGGGCGGTTCCAAAAATGGGCCTCTTAGAAATAGGGGCAGGAGCATGAAGACCCTATGCACCCAGTTCTGGGGAGCGGAAACTGGATTCTGAAAGCAGTGGTAAGCCACGGGAAGACCCAGGGCGTTTGTATCCTGGACGTTGGAGGAGAGGTGGCGAAGCATCTGGATTGTTGTGAGGAGTGACGCTGAGGCGGGCCGGAGAACGGGGAAGAAGTTCAATTTGATAACAGAAGGCTTGATCCTGAAACACTGGCAGTGGGGACTGATTCCAGAGGTTCTTAGAAGGTGGAGTGGACAGGACTCGTTAGCTGGGTTGTAATGGCTGACAGAGCAGGACCACTCTGGTGGTTTGCAGGGTGTGCCTGAGGGGCTCCTGTGGAGAGGCATGCTAGAGGGGCTGGTTTGAAGGGGAGTCGAGCTCAGGTTGGGGTCTGTCGGTTCTAGTGAAGAAGTCGCTGTACAGAAGGCAGGCACAGCGAGGCTGGCGAGGGCGAGCGTTCTAGGTGGTCATTGCAGTGAGGCCATTCAGGGAGTGAGAGGTAGCGGGGACTGGGTGGCTGCAGGAAAGGGAGCCTGAGAAGAAACGAGTTCGGAAGGAAGCCCCGACAGACTGGCTGCCACGGGCCAGAGCGGGGAAGCGCTTCCCAAAGTGCTCGTGTTTCCCTTAGGTGTGAAGGGTCTGTTTTCTTTTTCTTTTTTTTTAAATCATATTCTAGTTTTCTTTTTATCTAATACATTGTTTTAACCTTTTTTTTATCTTTTTATCTAATACATTGTTTTAACCTTTTCTCTTTTTTTTTTTTAAAAAAAAGTCTATTTCATTTTATTCATTCATTCATTTTAATTTGACCAGAGATGACAGAGAGAGAGAGAGGGAGGGAGGGGGGAAGTAAGAGAGCAAGACACCAGGTCCAGGACTTGAACCATGGTCAGCCACGTGGGAGTGTCCAACGCCTTAACCACCACACCACCTGCTGGTCTCCCTGTTTTAAACGTTTCTGTGGAAATGTTTCTTCCCTTCGCCGCAAGCGTTTTACTTCCTAAGCCGCTGTTAACTAACACGGGCGTTCTTCAGCCCACCAGGCAAGCTGGTGCTTGGGAGTCCACTCGCTCTCCTGAATGAGAGCCTCTCACAGTGAGACTGGCCCGGTCTGTGCCAAGCTCCGATTCCCTCCTGCCCTCCTAGCGTTTCGGGATGTTCATGTGATCGCGATCTGGCAAATAGAAATCTCCCGAGTGATCTTGTCAGAAGTGGTGGACCCCAAAGAGCTGACTTTCTGTGAGCCTGTGTTGTCTCCAGCCCGCACACACCCCAAGCTGATCATTAACTTGGATTTTTGGACTTTGTGTAAGCATGAAGTGAAAATACTGTGTTGTGCCAGTTTTGAGATGGTCTGTCACAGCATTTACATTTACTTTAAACAGTACAATTGCCTAGGTTTTTGTACAAGAATCAGGATTTGGAACCACTGCCATTGGTTTGTATTATTTGTGTGTGTATTTTTTTTTTAATTTTTTTTTCTTTTTCATTTTGCCATAGGGTGCATGCACTCACCAGAGAGAGGGAAATCCTCCAGTGGGGATGGGCACACATGCACACGTGCCTGGCATGATTTTCATGGGTCCGAGACTTAACTGTGGTTGGCCATGTGGGAGTACAGCACCTTAACTGCCACAACACCTGCTGGCTCTGTATATTTTTTTATGTAATTTTTCATTCATAACAGGGCATCTGTGTGCACGACTTGTGGGGGCAGGGGGAGACAGAAGCGTACTTGCCACAGGGGTGGTCACGCTGTGATCCCCACTTCAAGCCCACCGGGACCCTGTGCACATGTGCGTGCATCTTCTGTGTGCTAGGCCAGATGGGCTGGGGAATTGAACTGTCGTCGTCTTGTGACTTTCACCTTCACATACCACCAGTGTGCTACCAGCCAAGCCATAGAGGCTGAGCTCTGCTTTATTTATTTATTTATTTATTATTAAATAATTATTTTATTATTATTCCTTTTAAAAATTTGACCTGAGAGAGAAAGTGAAAAAGCAAGCCTCCAGGTCCGGACTTGAACCATGGTCAACTATGTGAGAGTCCAGCGTCTTAAGCACCACATCACCTGCCAGCCCAGAGCTCTGTGCTTTTATATGTAGTAGATAAGTCCTCTGCCTTTGGCCTCGTATGTATTGTATTTTGAATATATTGACACAGCGTGTTGACGGACACTTCCTTGCTCCCAGTCCAGACTCGAGGGTAGCTGGGGCTCTCATGTCTGCTTCGTTCTCACTCCTTCCGGCCGGTTTAGAGTCTCAGCTCACTGTCTCCCCGCCTTTTACGTCCGCTCTTCTACAACTTTATCCACTTTGTCCTCAGCAGTACGCATCCTCCTCCTCTTTGACTGCCACCCCAGCTTTTTCAGCTTTTATTTTTGCTTTTTTCACCTCAAACCCCCTGCCTTTAGTCCTTTGGCCTGGTTGGTGGAAGCCTTAACTCTGATGGTTTTCTGTCATTCATTTCATCCGTCTTCTGCCTTATAATTTGCTTTCTTCCAGCCCACAACTCCTAATTTACTAAGAGAGATGTAGCTACTTATGTCAGTGTTCCTGTTGATCCTCATTCTTTTTTGCAACTCATTTATTTCTGCACTTTGCTTTCTTCTTTTTTCCTTGTTTTTAGCTCAGATGAATGTATATGCCTTTTCCCCTCAAAGTGTTCCACTCCGATCCTTACCTGAACTTTAGACATACTTATCTCATGTTTTATTTATACATACCTCTCCCGTGCCTCACGGATTGGTCCAGACCGGGATCTGGGTGGATGCTGTAGGATTCTAACACTCAGATTAGGCAAGAGCGGGTAAGCAGCAGCCTTACGGCTTGAACCCTAACCAGGCTTCTTTCTGTTTGGGTGTGCCCGAATTACAGTGTAACTTTTTATATTGCTTCCTTGGTATTTCGCAGTACATTGAAGATGAGTCGAATTCCTCTCATCAGATCAGTGGAAACATTTTCCTTTTCAGTGTCACATGTGAAGGTTAAATATATACAGTATTCAAAAATAAGTGTGAAAACCCTGCTGACTAGCTGATGGAAATGCCAGTAATTTCCCACTCCCACCAGTTACCAGCAGTGCTGCTGTGGGTACTCCCGTAAAGCCTGTGTAGACAAGCTGTAATCTCTGTGGAGAAGTCTCCCGGGCACAGCCGTGGGGTCATTCAGCAGGCTTGCTATGTCTCATGTTTTAGAGTAGCCAGATTGTACGATCCCTGTTTATGTGGCTGGACTCAGTTTCTTGGTATCCTGTTATAAATTATATCTCTGTTCTCGAGATGCCTTTGCCATTGGTAGATGGGTAATGCTGGTCTCATACGTTGGAATTGGTTAAGTGCCCTCTCATCCATTCCATTCTAGATGAGTCTGTGAAGGATTATTACATAAGTGTTTGATACAGTTCATCAGTGAACCTTTGTGGGACAGGGTTTTCTTTGTGAGAAGATCCTCCCCCAAGAAGTTTTTGCTACAGAGCACGTGCACTCCCCAGAAAGACAGATAGAAAGCGAGAAATCACTCCCAGCAGGGACGACCACACCGCAATCCCTTCTCCATTCTCCTCTCGGGATCTCGGTCATGCACGCACACGAGCCCAGCATGAGTTTAAGCCCCTGGGTCTGGGACTCAAACTGCGGTTGAGTACATGGGAGTCTAGCACCTTAACCACTATGCTATGTGCTGGCCCCCATTTTTTAATTTCCCAAGCTTCTCTTTGTTGTTGATTTCTAATTCACGTAGGACTGAGAAGTATCTGTCTATCGTTTCAGTTGTGTTACGTTGGGCAGCTCGATGTGTGCCCCAGTGTATGATCTACTCTGGGGAACTTCCGTGTGTGTCAGAGAAACACGTGCCGGCTGGACTCTTCCACAGGAGTCAGGTCAGGCTGGTTGATGGAGCCCCCCCCCCCCTTGCTTGTTCGGACGCCTTCGGGCATCCTCGCCTGTTTCCTGCTTACCTGTCGATCCGTTATTGCGGGCGGGGCCAGGGTGTCTAACCGTTACTGCTCTTTCCCAGTTCCCCTTTGGTTTCGGTCACCTTTTACTGTCCCTGTTTTATTAGGTACGTGCTTTACATTTGTTATATCTTCTTGTTAGAGCGATATTTTAATCTTATAAAATGTCTGTCTTTATCTCCAGTAGCCTTTTGTATTTGAAGTCTAGGTATCAGTATAGTTATTCCTGTTCTTATTTATTTATGGTTATTATTTTGCGATGTATTTTCCCCACCCTTTTAACCTATTCGTGTCTTTGATTCTAAGGTATCCATTGTAGGCAGCATGCTTTTGGATACAGATTCTTTTTGTTTTTGTTTTTGGTTTTTTTTTTAGAAAACAGTACAATTTCTTCATGACTTTGGGTAGGCAAAAACTTCTTTTTTTTTTAAAGAATTGTTTTAATTTTATTAATTGTCATTTTATTTTTATTTTTATTTTTGAAGCTGACCAGAGAGAGAGAGAGAGAAGGAAAGCGACAAAGCAAGCCGCCAGGTCCAGGACTCGAACTGTGGTCAGCCATGTGGGAGTCCAGCCACCTTAACCACCATGCCATCTTCCGGCCCCATGATTCCTTTTTCTTTTCTTCTCTTTTTTAATCCAGTGTGACAGTTCATCTTGCTCGTGGAATATTTAATCCTTTCCTATTTAATATTTCTTTTGAAAAACAGGTTTTCTGTGTAGTGTATGTTTTGTTGTTCTGCAGTTCTTTTTATCACCTTTTATATTTTTTATTTTACTATTTTAATTTCTTTGATTTAAGAACCACGTTTTTGGGCCACACAGGGCATGGTGGTTAAGACGGCAGCATCCCACATGGCTGTGTGCATGGTTTGAGTCCTGGACCTGGTGACTTGGAAGATGTTTAGGCATTCGTGTGTATGTGCCCAAAGTCCTGAGAGGAGAATGGAGGAGAAGGGATTGCAGTTTGGTCATCCCCTTGAGGGGTGATTTCCCACCTGCAGTGAACAAGGCCCTTTAACAAAAATTTTTTTAAAAAAATTGCTTTAGAGATTACAGTGTGCCTCTGAATTACCACAGTCCACTTCAGATTAGAGCCAGGAATGCTCCAGTGCAGCCCTCCTTCCCGCTCCTCCTTGAGGGGTCGTCTCACATGCATTATGTGCTTTTATGTAACGGACACACAGTGCAGTGCTTTCATTACTGCTTCGTACAGTGTGTATATTTGAAAGAAGACAGGAAAAAACATGTAGTCTTCTGTATTCACCTACATAGTTACCACGAGTACCCTTTACATCTGCTGTGCATTTCGGTGACCCCCGGCATCACTCCTTCCCGCCAGCATAGCTCCCTGCCCTCCCTCTCTTGTCGCTGTTGTCATGCGCCTTAAAGCCAACCATGCAATTGTGTCGTTGTTTCACCCATGGCCTTTAAAATCCAGGGATGAATAGACATTATATTTATGCCGTCGTTTTTGCTTTACTTGGGATTACCTTCACCAGCGTGCTTTAGTTCTTCAGTGAATTCCAGTTATCAGGCTCCGGTTTCTTTCTTCCTGAAGAACTTTCTTCAGTGTTTGACTTTCATCTGTAGCCCCCAAAGAAGAGCACCTGTAAGAGCCCCCTTCCATCCCTCTCCGCTGGGTATCTGTGAGTGGTATTAGCTGAGTGAAGACTGAGAAGGGATGACGTAGGGTGAAGCTGGAGGGGACGTATACAGGGACCAGGGACCGACCTGCAGGATCTTGTGTTGTAAAGCTACAGGATCCGACCTTTATTCTTGCAGGGGTGAGGGCAGGATACAGAATCCTGTCATCTGATTTTAGCCTTGAGAAAGGATCTTTGCAAAAACGAGATTGAACGCTTGCTTTGAGATGGCGATGACAACTTGGGGCTCTGTAAAAAGGTACACCCTTTTCTCTGTAATTCTTCAGCCTTTATTCTTTTGGGCAATTAGGTGTTTCTGTAAAAGCAGCTATTTCCATGGTGGCATAAAATGTGTACAGATTTGTGGAGTGGGAACCGCAAAAGCTCTCCGTGGTTTGAAAACTGCTGTAAGTTGCCATTTGTGCGTGGAGTCGGGTAGTGCTGAGAGGTGAGACAGGCTGGCTCCATGGCCGATGTGGCGGTGGTGTGCTGCCAAGCAGTGCTAGAGCCTTGTTGCCGTTCCGGGTCCAGCTCTGCTGACCTGTCTGTGGCAGGTGCCTGCACTTGTGGTCTTGGCCAGCTGGAAGGCTGGGTGCCATTGCAGCACAGGACCTTGGGGGTGCTTGCCATTCTCTCTTGTCTCTCACTCAAGTAAGAAATAAATTTTAAACAAAAAAAGATTAGAAAAATATCCTCTGGCACTTGACCTTTCTCTTTCTTTTTCGTTCGTTCTTTCTTTTTTTTTTTTTTTGAGAAGTTTTTGCTATAGGGCACATGCACTCTCCAGAAAGACAGAGACAGAGAGACAGGACGCTAGAAATCACCCCCTGGGGGTATGGCCACACCACAATCCCTTCTCCATTCTCCTCTCGGGATCTTGGGCACGCACGCACATGTGCCCTGCGTGAGTTTAAGCCACCGGGTCCGGGACCTGAACCGCGCTTGACTACATGGGAGTCCATTGACATAGCCATTATACCCGCTGCTGGTCCTGGACCTTTCTTTTTCTATCTTTTGTTTTTTTAGGAAGGCTGGGTATATCAGCTGTGCTTTTGAGTAGTTTTGACATAACAAGGAAGCGTTTGATCTTTTTATTATTTGGTATCGACAACTTTATTACTATTTTTTAACCATATAAAGGATATGTTAGAGGCTTTGTTTTCACTTTTTAGCAAACATTAAAGAGCAGAACATTTATTTATACCCAGTTTTGTAATCAGTTTTCTTCACAGAAGTGTGAAATGAGAGAGATTAAAATGTCCTTTCGTGGGAACCAGCAGTTAGCGTAATGGCTATGTCGCTGGACTCCCACGTAGTCGACCGCGGTTCGTGTCCCGGACCCGGTGGCTTAAAACTCACGCCGGTCGCGTGTGCGTGTGTGCCCACGATCCCGAGAGGAGAATGGAGGAGAAGGGATTGTGGCGTGGCCATCCCCCCTGGGGAGTGATTTCTCGCTTTCTGTCTCTATGTCTCTCTCTGTCTGTCTGGCGAGCGCCCGGGCCCTACAGTGAAAAATCTCTCCAAAAAAAAAAAAGATCCTTTCGTTCTGTCTTGCCAGCTCCTGCTGCAAACACTCTGGGGCAGTCCATCAGGGGAGTGGTCTCCCCGGGCAGTGACTTCTGCAGGACACCTTGCTGGACTGCGTTCACTAACTGTCTGCAGTTGCATTTGGAAGTGCCATAGCGCTTTTTATCCTCACTCATAAAGTCATTAAGCTCTCCTGTTTTCAAGAGTTGAGCTTAGTGTTCTTGTTGAATTGGTGGAAATTAGAATCAAAACTGAGGGGGAATTTATTTATAGATTTTCCTTTACATTTCCCCGAGTCTGGTCACAGTTTGGTCAGCACCAAGCCCATAATAGGGGAGTTTTGAATTGCATCATGAGCTTTCTCATATTAAAATGCAAAACGACATTTTCACCTTCCACATTCAGTGCTTTGAAGGTGTGTCTGCTGATACTGGCGAGAATGCAGGGGAATTGATCCTGTTCTTCTGTTTTATTTCC
>NW_006208670.1:497755-516419 GCF_000334495.1 Tupaia belangeri chinensis | reverse complement strand
TAATGGCTATGTCGCTGGACTCCCACGTAGTCGACCGCGGTTCGTGTCCCGGACCCGGTGGCTTAAAACTCACGCCGGTCGCGTGTGCGTGTGTGCCCACGATCCTGAGAGGAGAATGGAGGAGAAGGGATTGTGGCGTGGCCATCCCCCCTGGGGAGTGATTTCTCGCTTTCTGTCTCTATGTCTCTCTCTGTCTGTCTGGCGAGCGCACGGGCCCTACAGTGAAAAATCTCTCCAAAAAAAAAAAAGATCCTTTCGTTCTGTCTTGCCAGCTCCTGCTGCAAACACTCTGGGGCAGTCCATCAGGGGAGTGGTCTCCCCGGGCAGTGACTTCTGCAGGACACCTTGCTGGACTGCGTTCACTAACTGTCTGCAGTTGCATTTGGAAGTGCCATAGCGCTTTTTATCCTCACTCATAAAGTCATTAAGCTCTCCTGTTTTCAAGAGTTGAGCTTAGTGTTCTTGTTGAATTGGTGGAAATTAGAATCAAAACTGAGGGGGAATTTATTTATAGATTTTCCTTTACATTTCCCCGAGTCTGGTCACAGTTTGGTCAGCACCAAGCCCATAATAGGGGAGTTTTGAATTGCATCATGAGCTTTCTCATATTAAAATGCAAAACGACATTTTCACCTTCCACATTCAGTGCTTTGAAGGTGTGTCTGCTGATACTGGCGAGAATGCAGGGGAATTGATCCTGTTCTTCTGTTTTATCTCCCTACAACTGTCTGAATTGTGCTGTTTACTTGCATACTTGTCTCCCTCTACTGGAGTCTGGGCTCCCAGTGGACAGAGGCATGGCCATGATTTACCGCCGTTCCCATCACCGGTAACACTTTGCATATAGTGAACGTTCAGATCGTTTTCTTTTTTGTTTTAATTGCCAGCGAGCACAGGCAGAGAGGGAGAAAGCACCCTCCCCCACAGCGGGCCGTGGCCCTGCCTCAGTCTCTTCTCCACCTTGTTGGAACTGGGGGCATATGTGAACATGTGCCTGGTTTGTTTTTCTACCCACAAGGGCTGGTATTCAAGCCACAGTCTGCCATGTGGGGTCTGTCTCACTTAACTACACCAGGCCTTTCCGATCAGTCCAACATTCCTCTCGTTGCTGGATTAATGATCAGTTCTGATTCAGTGCGTCTGTGGTCGGATCCCAGCTCCTATATGCCTCAAGTCCTTTCTTGGGAGGCTAGAGGGCTTACTCACTTGCTGGGGAGGAAGGAGTGAGAGAGAGTTGGGGGAGGGGATGACAGAGAAAGAGAGAAGGCATCCCCATGAACAATGGTCATGCCACAGCCCCTTCTCCGTTTCTCCCTCTGGGGATTTTGGACACACACGCCCATGTGCCTGTCATGTTTCTCAAGCCACGCGGTCCAGTTCTTGGATCATGTATTCAGCCATGTGGGATCCAGCTGTCTTCACTACCACCCCACGGACAGGCCTCACTGTCCTGCTCCTCCATAGCCTCCTCCCTGGGGCGGTGGGGATTCGCCCTCATGCCTGGCCCTTCTGCAGGAAGACACCATCTCGCTGTGCTGTCCAGGCTTGTGTCCACAGTCCACCTGCTTTGGCTTCTTCATGTCTCTGAGATGATAGCTCACCCCGTGCACTCGTCAGCTCTGAGGTCAGACAGTATTTGACCCCGAGTCTCACGGGGCACCCCAGCCTGAGGGGCAATGCCTTGTGTCTGGTAGCCAAGCCCTTGGGTTATCTTGCCAAGTGCTCTCCAGGCTGAGAGACGACCTCCCTCCTAGTCTGCAGTGGTGCGCGAGATACAGATCCCACTGAAAGGCCACTGTGAGAGGCTCCCCACTCTGAAATTGGTCACACAGGAGAGTTGAGTTTACCGCTGTTACCCAGGTGTTACTTACAGGCAAGACTGAGGATGCACAGTTGCTTGTTTTCAGCAAATTGAAGTTCAGGAAAGGTAACAGTCGAGAGCGGAACGTCAGTTGCTTTTTAAGTTTGTTTACTTTTTTGCCATAAGGCGTGTGCTCGCAGTGGGAGAGAAGGATGGCCACACCGCAGTCCCTCCTCTATTCTCCTCTCGAGACTGGGAATGCACACACACATCCAGCGTGTTTTTTAGGCCACCGGGTCTGGGTCTCAGACTGCAGTCTGCCATGTGGGGTTCAGCACCTCCATGCCGCCTGCTGGCCCTGCTTTTTATTTGAAAGGCACGGTCAGACTTCTGAGGTTCTTTTCCTCAAAAATGACGATTCTCAGTGTTGGCCGGGGAGAGAGGTCTACTCCTCGGAGGGTGTTTGGCAATGTGGAGAGGTGCCTTGGGTGGTTACATCTGGGTGGGGAGGGTGCTACTAGTTTCTATTGGTTAGAGGCCAGGGATGCTGGTCAAGTGTCTGCCAGGAACATCCCCATAGCCCGGAACCAGGATTTCAAATCCCGCTGTTGCAGCCTGAGACACCTTGCTCCCCCACGAGGTGCTTGGAGAAAGGGCTGGTAGATACGCGGAGGTCGGCAGTCCAGCAGAGCGCGTGGGTCCTGCATACGTACACGTGCGCATACAGATGCATGGAACCCAGATTTGGGCTCCACGCAAAATGGAACGTTTGCAGAGAAGCTTGTCACCGTGAGCTGGCGTTTGTGCCTGGGAGTTTGATGGACTACCCTGTATGGCGTGGAAGTCCCGAGACTGCGTTCACCTTCTGTGATCTACGAGGACCCCCAGAACTCCGCAGAGCAGGTGGTTTACAGAGGGCTTAAGACAGTGACAGGATGCCAGCAGTGGGGACGGGCACAGGTGGGGCTGGGGAGTGCTGACTCCGGCAGTGGCAGACCAGGGGTGCCCACCTGACCCTGCATGTCCAGGGTTTTATTGGGCGGTTAGTCACACAGGTATGGCTGACGGCCCTGCCCTGCTCTTAGTGGCTCTTTTCCAGGGTTCAAGCTGATACTCCATGACTAGAGCCCTCACCAGAAATCATGCTGTTATGCTCCAAGGAGACTGAGACTTCCAGGTAACCAAAGACTCTTAAGGAGGGGAACTTTCCAGGGACATAGAGGTTCCCCCCAGGAGCTAAACAAGGGCCAGCATTTTGGAAAAGGTTAATCCTTCGGTGTACACTTTGGACTTGCATTCTTATTGTTTGTTTGCTTTTTTCCTCTAGAGGCTGGTTTAGGATGTTGTGTTACTGTATTTAGGACGAGTAGTTTATGTGCAAATCTTGTATCTCTGACTTGTTTGTATATGTAAATCAGTGATTTTCATGTGGACCCCAAAGCTACTTACTGCTCTGTCTTATGAGGGATTCAGGTAGGGGCACCAGGCTGTCAAGGACTCCGTTTTTGACTGTTCTGTACTCATGAGCTGAGGGAGGGGGGAAAAAGTGCCTATTTCCCTTCAGACTGTGTTTTTAAGTACAGTTTACTTTTATTAGAGTTAAACCTTGGGTGTGATAAAGTGAATACGTGCTGCATAGGAGAAGTGTGCAATCGAGTTGCTCGGTAGAATATTTCATTTTTAAAATAGAATATCTTACTTGAAAGAACAATCGACAGACTGGTTTGTCGACCTGGATATTTGGCCAACATTTCTTGAAAAAGGAACTAAGTGAACTTGTTACTTCAAGGAAAGTGACCGTCAGTATTTGTTACTTGTTATTTGTTCTAATTCATGACAAATTAGAATCTGTGGAGACCCACCTTGGCCACTGTGAGCTTGGTCGCTTCACCATGCTTTTCTTGTCTGGTAGTTTTAACTGGTGGGAGTATTATAGATGCCGTGAGATGATTGTAACTTCAAAATTCGTCCAAGGATTTATGATAGAAAAAAGAACACGGATGTTTTTTGGGGACCAGCAGATGGCGTAATGGCTATGTCGCTGGACTCCCATGTAGTCGACCGTGGTTCGAGTCCCGGACCCGTTGCCTTAAGCTCACGCCGGGAGCATGTGTGTGCGTGCCCAAGATCCCAAAAGGAGGAGAAGGGATTGCAGCATGGCCATCCCCCGCCCCACCCTCGGGGAGTGATTTCTCGCTTTCTGTCTGTCTCCCTTTCTGGCGAGCGCATGCGCCCTATAGCAAAAACCTCACTAAAAAAAGAAAAGAATATGGAAGGTTTTTAAAAAAGAATTATTTATTTAGTATTATTTATTGTTATTTTGTTTCTAATTTGTCCAGAGAGAGAGAGAGAGCATATGAGCAAGGGAAAGTGAGGAAGCAAGCCACCAGGTCCAGGACTTAAGCCATGGTTGGCCATGTGTGAGTTCAGTGTCTTAACCACAGTGCCACCTGCTACCCACACCCCGTCTCCCCTTTTTAAGCTATTTTCTGGAAAGCTTTGGGGGTTTTATTTAAAAAGTAATATAGATGGTCTATATTAAAGTGAAAATTTAATTCAGTTTCTAGATTTGTAAGTCTTTTGGTTTGCTTTGTGTATGTGTTTTCTGTCTTAGAAAAACTTTACACTGTTTATGCCTGTTGTGTCTTATGTTTTCTTTGTAGGTAATTGTTAGCAGTTAACTTTGGAGTTTTTATTGTTAAAGCTATTTATATAAAAGATGTCTCTAAGGGACCAGCAGATGGTGTAATGGTTACATCGCTGGACTCCCACGTAGTCAACCGCAGTTTGAGTCCTAGTACCGGCTGCTTAAAGCATGTGCCAGGTATGTGTGTGCGTGTGCCCCAGATCCCAAGAGGGGAATGAAAGAGAAGGGATTGTGGCATGGCAACCCCCTCGCCCCCCGGGTGATTTCTTGCTTTCTGTCTTTCTGTCTCTCCAGTAAGCTCACGCATTAAATAGCAAAAATCTCCCTTAAAAACAAAAGAAGCCTCTAATAGGCATTATAGTCTATGAAATGTGAAGTTATTTAAAAAAACCCACTGGAAATAAACTTTAGTTCCGATCTTAGATGAGAAAACTGTGGTGTAGAGAGATGTAACAAACAAGTTCCACAGGTATTGTCAGAGCCAGGACTAAACCTTTTTTTTTTTTTTTTTAATTTTTTTTGTTTTTTTAAAAAAGTTGAGTCATCGAGTGTGGGTTTACAGATTTCAGTTAATATATGTATTATTTCCCTACTTGAAATTGTCAAGAATTAAAGTCAGAGCACTGAGAAAGTTGGAAGAAGCTTGCTTTTGCATTGTGTATGGAACTTGGGGAGCTTAAATACTGAATTCAGAGGACCTAGCTTTCAGCAAGTCCTCATGCAGATCTGACCTGAGAAGTGTGTTTCGTTTGTATTGATTTCTGATTTCAGCCCTCGTCTCTCGTTGCCTACTTTTCCTGGTGATATTTGCAATGGTTTTGTGTGTGAGGGCCTCAGGTGTCTGTGACTCGTCTCTCCGGCAGACCTGCATGTCTGTCTGGGGGCTACATGCCTAGTCACCCGTTCCTCAAACCTGCAGGCCCCCAAGTGAATTTCTGCTCCTGGAAAATCGTTTCATCGTCGTATTTTCTGCCTGGATGAATGGCCCGCCATCCCTTCATTTCCGTAAGTCATAGATCTGGAAGCCACTCTTAAATCTATCTCACCTGCTCTTTCCTATTCCGTTGCTCTCCAGGTTCCATTGATACTGGCTCAGCGCAGAAACCCTTCCCCTCCTTTCATCTTCCTGCCTGACTGAAGCAGTGGTTACTGCAGTAGCCTTCCACCTGTCCTGTCCTTCTGTCCTGTTTGCACTTCATTGCTCCCCTTTGATCCGTTCTTGCTGCTGGGATCCAAAGCACAGTATTTCTTTTCTTTCTTTCTTCTTCTTTTCTTTTTCTTTGCTAACTAGAGGACATTTACCTGTGTTTTTTCCCTGAGACTTTATCTTGAGGACATAACTAACCTGTATCACCACTCCACCTCAGCCTGAAGGGTTAAGCACAGCGAGGGCTGTAAAGTAGATGTGAGCGGTTTGAAAGATTGGAGCCAATATTGACGACAAGGAGCAACCTCTATCTAAATGAGCAGAAAATGTGTAAGAAAAACGGGCAGCAGGGCTTTCAGATCCAGCAGGAGCCTCCCATTTCATCTGTCGCACCCGATCTTGGCTAGAGTGTAACAAAGTGGAAGCAGGATCTGCAATAGAGACTCTAACTGCAGTGCTCTGCTCCCCAATGCTGTCTGCTTGTTATCTCCAGCCCTTGAGGCCTGCCTGCAGAGGAGCACATAGATCTTCTCTTTATTATTATTATTATTATTTGTTTAACCAGAGAGAGGGGAAGTGAGAAAGTCAGCGCCAGGTCTGCCACTGGGACCGTAGTCAGCCATGTGGGAGTCCAGCACCGGACTGCCACGCCACCTGCTGGCCCCTGATCCAGTCTCTTAAAATATGAATTCTACTGGTCATATATCCTTACATTTTAAAAGTCATTAGTCATTACCTTCAGCGTAACAGTAGCATTAACGTGTTGTCTGATTTAATACGTGAGCAGACTTCTGCTGTTTTGTTTTTCTTCGGGTTTTTCAGATGAGGAAACTGAGCAGGACTGACCCCAGGACTGGTGATTTCTGTATTTACAGGCATTTACTGTACGTGTCCAGATACGTCACCCTGGGGTGTGGCACATACCTACCTGTGTAATGCTCACTGGATGTTTATAGCTGTTCAGTTCCTCGAGAGCAGAGACCATGTCCCAGAAAAAGCCATTCCCCAATTTCCCAATATGGTAGGTCCATAGTAAATGCTTTTAGGATAGGTTTTCAGCAGTGAGTGAACAGCAGAGGTCAGCAAGAACAACCCACTGAATAAGGCCCGGAAGGGAAGCCCTCTCTGACCAGCCATTCCTGAAAGGGGAGCCCTTGGGCTCACCCAGACTAATGAGGGGTGACAGTACCAGGGAACAAAATCCAGAGAGGCGCACATGGGGAGGGATGATTGTTCTTGAGTGAGTTTTCATCTAGGGTTGTAAGAACTTGAAGGAAACTCGCACGACGTTTTGTGTTTTAGGCCCTGTGGGTTATGGGGGGAGGTAGTTGAAGACTAGAAGCAGGAAAGGGTTCCTCCATTTTTCAGAAAGGGAATTACAGAGCTTGATGTGGCTCTCGGGTGAGACTTCTAGAATAAATTATTTAAAAGGTTACTTGTTTCCAGGGAAGGTGAGGCACTAATCATTGAAACTGGCCTGAATTCATCGAGAACAAGCAGACAGCCCGGCCTTCCTTCACGCACAGGGCTAGAGGTTTCCAGTGGGCTGCATGGGTGGGGGTTGCCGTCAGACCTGCACAGGGCAGGGAGTCTGTTAGCCAGGACGGGCTCGATTTTGCTGTAGATAAGACCCCCAAATCTCAATTACTTCGAAGCAAAAGTGGCTTATTGCTGTCATCCTGCATGTCTGCCCCCGGGCTCAGTGGGGTGCCCTGCTTTGTGTTCCGGAGGGGAGCGCAGACTGGAATTGTCACTTCCGCAGCCCCGCCTGTATGTGGGGCAGGGCCAGGTGGATTTGTGCACCTCTAAGGTTCCTGCCATGGCGTTGCAGCTCACGTGGGAGTGATCAGAGTGAACCCTGTGACCACACTGGCCCGGGCGCTTAGGTGGGTGGGAGGTGCGGTCCTACCGTGTGCTGGAGCGGGAGACCCAGAGCTGTTGGTGAACAGCAGGACTGGCCAACTTCCTGAAGGCTGCGTATGGCAGAAGCAGGGCTGAGAGGCTTGACCTGGAGAGGCATAGGTGGTCCGTGAATCGAGCAGGGAAAATGAGTGGTCTTGTTTGTCTGCCCAAAAACTACAGAGCAGCCAGGAGCTGTGCAGGTGAGCCTGTGCCCTCGGAGCCAGACCCCACAAGGCTGGCCACAGTTGGAGTCTGACTCGATACACATGCACATGTGCGCACACCCCAGATCCTGACAGTGGAGAGAAGGAGAAATGGATTGCGGCGAGACCATGCTGCAGCCAAAGCACTTCTCGCTCTCTCTTGGTCTCTCTCTCTGGTGCGCACACACCTTCTGCCAGAACCCCACTATCCTACAGCATGGTACCGGGGAGGGCACCTCTTGCTGGCCTACCAGTGTGTGAAGAAGGAAGTGTAGTGATTGGGTGAAAGGAGGTGACAAGATGGCTGCCTGTTCCGCACCTGAAGGGTCTCACGTGCAGGGTTACAGAGGAGAGACGGTTGAAGTCATCTCATGGGATGACGGAGGAAATTAGGAATGCACAGTTGGGAAAGCTGGCCTGGGCAGTTGGCTGCCTCAGGTATTTTGAGATCGGTGCTGGGGAAGTGGGAGAAGACTTTATCTTATGCCACACTAGGAACCTTTCTGATTCTGGCTGACAGGAGAATGTCCACTGTATGTGAACAACCTTCCTAAGCACATACAGGATGAGAAACATTTAAGTAGTTGTTTCTTACTTTATTGGCAAAGAATAAATTTAATTAATAGATTTAATAAATTTTAGAAATTTAGTAAGACGTTTGCATCCTTCTATCTATTAAGTACTAGAGCTATCGATCTGACATTGATTACATGCTAGGACTGTTGATCTGACATGTGTTACATACTAGAACTATCGATCTGACATCTGTTAGTACTAGAACTATTGATCTGACATCTGTTAGTACTAGGACTATCGACTGACATCTATCTGTTAGTACTAGGACTATCGATCTGACATCTGAGTACTAGAACTATCGATCTGACATCTGTTAGTACTAGGACTATCGATCTGACATCTGTTAGTACTAGGACTATCGATCTGACATCTGTTAGTACTAGGACTATCGATCTGACGTGTTAGTACTAGGACTATAGATCTGACATGTGTAACGTACTAGAACTATCGATCTGACATTGATTACATACTAGGACTATCGATCTGACATGTGTTAGTACTAGAATTATCGAACTGACATTGATTACATACTAGAATTATCGATCTGACATCTGAGTACTAGAACTATCGATCTGACATGTGTTAGTACTAGGACTATCGATCTGACATCAGTTAGTACTAGGACTGTCGATCTAACATGTGTTAGTACTAGGACTATCGATCTGACATCTGAGTACTAGAACTATCGACTGACATCTGTTAGTACTAGGACTATGGATCTGACATGTGTTAGTACTAGGACTATTGATCTGACATCTGAGTACTAGAACTATTGGCTGACATCTGTTAGTACTAGGACTATCGACCTGACATGTGTTAGTACTAGGACTGTCGACCTGACATCAGTTAGTACTAGGACTGTCGACCTGACATCAGTTAGTACTAGGACTGTCGACCTGACATCAGTTAGTACTAGGACTGTCGACCTGACATCAGTTAGTACTAGGACTGTCGACCTGACATCAGTTAGTACTAGGACTGTCGACCTGACATCAGTTAGTACTAGGACTGTCGACCTGACATCAGTTAGTACTAGGACTGTCGACCTGACATCAGTTAGTACTAGGACTGTCGACCTGACATCAGTTAGTACTAGGACTGTCGACCTGACATCAGTTAGTACTAGGACTGTCGACCTGACATCAGTTAGTACTAGGACTGTCGACCTGACATCAGTTAGTACTAGGACTGTCGACCTGACATCAGTTAGTACTAGGACTGTCGACCTGACATCAGTTAGTACTAGGACTGTCGACCTGACATCAGTTAGTACTAGGACTGTCGACCTGACATCAGTTAGTACTAGGACTGTCGACCTGACATCAGTTAGTACTAGGACTGTCGACCTGACATCAGTTAGTACTAGGACTGTCGACCTGACATCAGTTAGTACTAGGACTGTCGACCTGACATCAGTTAGTACTAGGACTGTCGACCTGACATCAGTTAGTACTAGGACTGTCGACCTGACATCAGTTAGTACTAGGACTGTCGACCTGACATCAGTTAGTACTAGGACTGTCGACCTGACATCAGTTAGTACTAGGACTGTCGACCTGACATCAGTTAGTACTAGGACTGTCGACCTGACATCAGTTAGTACTAGGACTGTCGACCTGACATCAGTTAGTACTAGGACTGTCGACCTGACATCAGTTAGTACTAGGACTGTCGACCTGACATCAGTTAGTACTAGGACTGTCGACCTGACATCAGTTAGTACTAGGACTGTCGACCTGACATCAGTTAGTACTAGGACTGTCGACCTGACATCAGTTAGTACTAGGACTGTCGACCTGACATCAGTTAGTACTAGGACTGTCGACCTGACATCAGTTAGTACTAGGACTGTCGACCTGACATCAGTTAGTACTAGGACTGTCGACCTGACATCAGTTAGTACTAGGACTGTCGACCTGACATCAGTTAGTACTAGGACTGTCGACCTGACATCAGTTAGTACTAGGACTGTCGACCTGACATCAGTTAGTACTAGGACTGTCGACCTGACATCAGTTAGTACTAGGACTGTCGACCTGACATCAGTTAGTACTAGGACTGTCGACCTGACATCAGTTAGTACTAGGACTGTCGACCTGACATCAGTTAGTACTAGGACTATCGACCTGACATGTGTTAGTACTAGGACTATCGACCTGAAATCTGTTGGTACTAGGACTATAGATCTGACATGTGTAACGTACTAGAACTATCGCTCTGACATTGATTACATAGTAGAACTATCGATCTGACATGTGTTAGTACTAGGACTATCGATCTGACATCCGTTACGTACTAGAACTTTCTATCTGACATGTGTTCTGTTCTAGGGCTGTGTCTGACATGTGTTCCGTGCTAAGGCTGTGTCTGACGTGTGTTCTGTTCTAGGGCTGTGTCTGACATGTGTTACACACTAGAGCTATCTATCTGACATCTATTTTATACTAGAGCTATCTTGGGAGCTTTTTGCATTTTCCCCCTGAAATCTTCCTTTAGCCTAACTCTATAGGTGAGGAAACTGACTTGTGCAGGAGTCACTGCTGGCAAACCGATGAAGTAGGATCCAGCCAAGACCCCTTCCACCTCGAAAGCTGCCTTTCCTCCTGCCTCTCTGCAGTAGCCACGCTGCTCCGTCTGCCCCTTTTCTGTGCCTCCTGGGAGCAGCACTCCCTTCCCTTTTCTGGTTCTGTCCTCCATCTCTCTATACCTTAGCTTGCGATCTAATAAGACTTCCCAGGTAGCCTCCTCTCGCTCTCCTGTCTTGTAGCCCAAGCCAGTCAGAATTTCCTGAATTCTGTGAATTAACTGAAGTAGGGAAGGGCCACCTGGTGACAGGTGTGGTGATGTAACACTGGACAGCACTTGTTCACTTTCCACACCTGAGAAGTGGCCTTGGGGCTTGTGTGCTGGGCAGTCAGGGAGGAAATGAATCTCGTGGGGGACCAGCAGTTAGTGCAGTGGTTATGTCGCTGGACTCCCATGTAGTCGACTGTGGTTTGAGTCCCAGACCCGGTGGCTTAAACTCACGCTGGTTGCATGTGCATGTGTACCCAAGATCCCAAGAGAAGAATGGAGGAGAAGGGATTGCGGCATGGCCATCCCCATGGAGCGGGGGAGCAATTTCTCGCTTTCTATCTCTCTGTCTCTGTCTTTCTGGTGAGTGCACGTGCCCTGTAGAGAAAACCTCTCCAAAAAAAAGAGAAATGAATCTTGTGCAAGAACTCCGGTGGTTCTTGGTGGTGCTGTTCTCCGTGTACATGTTGGTGTTGGAGAGAGGTGGGTTGTGCACTGGTGATTTCTTAGAAGCCACCAGATCCATTTTAGGAAATGCAGCCTGTGTTGTAGCAATACCTTACAACACAACATCTCTTCTGGGTGAGTGATGTCTGGAGCCCTGGGCTCTTCTGTACACCCGTCCTTTATCCACAGCTTCCTGGCTACCACCCAAGGGACCTTCGGGGGATCTGGAGGGGATTCTTAACCACTGGGTTCTTCTCTTTGGTCCTTGAAGGCAAGAGATACAACAGCCCTTCTGGGGTAGGTGGAGGAGAGGAAGGAAGCGCTGGGGAGGGCTTATGTGCACGACGTACTCAGAGTACTCCGCGTGTTCATGAATTTGAGAGGTGAGTAGTGTTATTCATAGTACGCTCGCGGGGATTCAGCCTCAGAGAGGTGGAGCGACTTTACCAAAGTCATGGAGCTAGTCCTAGATCTGCTCTGACTGGAGACACGGTATTTCATGTGAACATCAGAGGGTGGTTCCCTGGGCAGCACGTTACATCTGGGAGGCTAAGTGAGAGCGTTTGCAGCCCCAGCTGCATCCAGTATTACCCAGTGAAAGACAGAGAGCACAGGTGAGGAGCAGGAGCAGAACAGAACAGTCCTGTAAAGGAATAAAAACCAAGAAGCGTAAAAGTGAGGACAGGACAGGTTAACCCTGGATGGAATTGCACTCAGTAGTGCTGTCCTCAGAGCACCTGTCCGCCTCTCACACCACGGCAGGACCGGCCGTGCCAGCCAGCCGGAGCCCCGTCTTCCTACACTTCACGCCCACGCACGAACGGCTCAGGAACTGGAGATCTTGTCTGCGTCAGGGTTACCAGACACAGCTATTTTTCTCTCTTCCCAAATGTAATAAAAAGACATGTGTGCAGTTTCAGAAGGGTGGGAACCTTGGCATTCCAGACTTAAACGCAGCTCTGTATAAACGCAGTGCAGTAGACGATAAAGCGAGTACATTTTCCTTCTTTCTAGGTTTTTGTCTTGAGTCACATGCACTTGGTGCAGAGATAGTGAGACAGCGAGAGGGCGAGTGAGAAATCACCCCGAGGGGGATGACCACGCTGTAGTCCCTCTCCATTCTTGGGATTTGGAGCATGTCCGCGCATGCACATGCACACACACATATGCCTACCATGATTTTCAAGCCAGTGGGTCCGTGCTTGAACCACACTTGGCCATGTGCAAGTCCAGCACCTTAACCACCGCACTGCCTGCTGGCCCCCCCTTCTCTTTTTAAGGTCTTAGCCACAAGGCATGTGTGTGCTCGCTGGAGAGAGTCGGAGGGAGTGAGAGATCACCCCTCCAGTGGGGACGGCCATGCTGCAGTCCCTTCTCCCTTCTCTTTGGATTTTGGGCATGCATGCACATGTGCCCAGTGTGAGTTCTAAGCCCTGGGGTCTGGGTCTTCAACCATGGTCGGCTATGTGGGAGTCTACCACCTCAACCACTATGCCACCTGCCAGGCCCCAGAGTAAGTCTTAAGCAGTTTACTCAGATAAGCAGAAATCCTTAAATAAGTGTTTAGTTCTAGAAGTTACAGTACCTGAGTATTTTTTTTTTAAGAAAACAGACACAAACCCATACCTACAGATGGCCATAGAGACGCAGCATGTTTTTGGTGATTGTCTGAGAGCAGTGCATTTCATATGGTGTTCCTCGTTCCGAGTCTTAACTGCAGTGCCTGGTGAGAGGAAGCAGGGTAGTGACCATGGGACTGCAGTCGCTCCTTCATCACATCCGAGTCTGTGTGAGTTGTCATCGGGCCCTCAGCATTCTCATAGGTGTCTGTGAATGCGTATGCGTGCACCCATATACAGGGGCACTGTTTGAAATTTTCCTTTTAATGAAAGGATGCTCGCAGATTGAAATGATTATTTTCAGTTGTTTGGACCCAGTGTTAAAGATTATTGAGACCCAATTTGGAGATGCCGTTATGTCCCTAGGATTGTTTTCAGGTAACAGTGAAATACAGATGATGGATTTTAGATCTTGCTTACATGTTTCCACCTTAGCATGATGACACAGCTAGTGAAAGTGACACGTTTTGGTGCAGGCTGACAAGGACGTGTCTTGGTCCATAGTTAGTAATACAGACTTGATTCTGTTATGAGTCAGATTTAATTGCAATGTGGCATTTCTGGATAGAGGGTCCTTAGGCTTTGCTTTTTACTGAATAGTTTTGTAGAAAGGCACTAATTTCACTAGCTAGGAGAAAATGCAATTGAGGGGCCAGCAGGTGGTGTGGTGGGTGAGGCACTGGGTTCCCACATGGCTGACCGTGGCTCAAGTCCCAGACCTGGTGGCTTGCTTTCTCTCTCTTTCTCTCTGGTGAGCACATGAGCCCTGTAGCAAATTTTAAAATAATAATTCTTATTGAAGGAATGAATCTGATTTCATTTTATTTTATTCCTCTAATGTTTCCCTGATACCATTCATTGGCTTGGACTGTATGAAATTAATGTTAGTTTGCAACCTGTAAAAACTTGTATCTAGTTGGGACCACAAAAAGCAGGGGATGGGGCGGCATGGCCCTCTGCACTGCTGACAAGGCGCAGCCATTGGTCTGAGAAGTGTCCCTGCCTGAGTTGGCTCGTCACAGCTGCGTGCTCAGGAAATGGCAGAGCTGTGTCGTGGTGTGAGTGAGGTGCGGCCCCACCTTGAAGGGGATGTTTACTCTGAAGGCCAGACCTGTGCCACATTTGGATGCAGTAACGCTGAGTAACCTGTCGGTACATGCTGAGCGACGGTGTTGTGTGAAAAGATGCTCTGTGTGTATTTTTCGTGTGTGTGTGTGCGTTTAATGTAACTTAATAATAACTTAGATAACCACATGGTAAATAAAAGGTGCCAAATATTTTACTTTTATTATTTTCCAAATAATGTGGCATTTCAACAGGAGAGAAACACATTAAGGCAATCACAGTAGAAAAAAACTAAACCCTGTATTCCCGTAGCTCTCTTTTGTGCAGTGTCTCTTTGTAAGGAGGGCTGCTGTACGGTCCAGTCTCTGGGCTCTCAAGCCAATCTTTTCTGACTCGCTCACAAATCTGGGAGAGGAGACAATTCTGTAAACTTCATGAAGCTTATATAACCTATTTCTCTTGTTCACTGCTCTATTCCTTATCTGTGGGTGAAGGAGGCTAGACTAGCTGGGTTTAGCTGAAGTAAGAGAAATGTTACGTAAGCTATGTAATTTTCAGGTAATACAGATGAAAGTTATTGCATCCACGTTGCTTGATAAGTACCTCAGAAGTCCCGTACTTCCAGAGCTTTTGTATGGACAAGCACTGTGGTAACAGAAGACTTTTAGAGAGAGATTTTTGCTATAGGGCGTGTGCCTCTCACTGGAGAGACAGAGACAGAAGGTCAGAAATCACCTCCTGGGGGGGACAGCCATGACACAGTCCTTCTTCTTCACTCTCCTCTTGGGATTTTGGGCACGCATGCACACGTGTCTGGAATGAGTTTTAAGTTGTTGGGTCTGGGACTCGAACAGTGGTCAACTATGTGGCAGTCCAGCAAAGGAACGATTATGCCATCTGCTGGTACCCAGGCTATTTTTAATCAGAAATTTGCTTGTGATACTGTTTTGAGCTTGATACTGTTTTGAGCTATTAAGATGGGGCTGGCAGGTGGTGTGGTGGTTAAGGCACTGGGCCCCCACCTGACGGACAGGGGTCCAGGTCCTGCCTGGCCCCTGGCTCTCTCACTTTCTCTCTCGTGTTCTCTCTGGTTAAAAATAATGACGATGATGATAAATAAGTTACATAAATATTTTTAAAAATTAAAATACAGTGATCAAAGCCTGTAAAGCCTTTTGTCTTACTCAAAACCTTGTGTAAGAAACATTCAGGGAAGCCTTTACCTCGGTGTTGGAAATAGTGTAATAAATGGGAGTGCTCAGGGAGTTTGTGGTCTTGAATTTGCTGCCACCGAATGGTGAGTGAGTAACATTGCCGCGTCCTCAGACGCAGAGCATGCAGTAAGGGCAGTAACCCTTGAATGTTTTTCCTGAGATTGCTTTGCTCTGAACGATCTTGATGAATGAGAAATAGACATTTTGCCGTTTAGAACTGTGGGTAACCTTTCCATTACCAGAGCAGATAGATGGTGTCTGTCTTAGTATGTTGGAAAGGTGCGTTCGTGCGGTAGCAGTCACTCCTGCGACGTCGGGAACGCAAGATTCTTTCAGACCAGTAGCAAGTGTAGCTGGCAGCATATTTTATAAAGGGAATTTAATCTCTCACATCTGTTCTTGCTACATCATTGCACCTGAGAATCATGGCGCCATCCTTTCTAGACTCAATTTTATTTATTTGAGGACAGATCATGTCACTAAAAGCAACTGATGGGAAGCTCATCTTTATACTCAATCTTTTATGTAATATATAACACTTTCAGAGAAATTGCAATTTAAGAATTAAAAAAAGAAACATGCCCAAATGTTCAAGGCTAGCAACTTGTTGAAATACAGTATTACTCTTGAACTGACTTTCTTATAATCACTCAGAGTTATAGGAACATGTTTAAGGACCTTGATAAGGCCCACATTGCTAAGTGGAGTAATATGCGGAGAAGCAAGTTATGTTCTCTCTCTCTCTGTATAAACTTTTTAATCATAAGGGGTTTTTTGTTAGTTTATTTTGCTTTTTGAGAGATTTTGCTGTAGGGCATGTGCTCTCACCAGAGAAAGACAGAAAGTGAGAAATGCACCCCCAGAGGGGATGGCCGTTCTGCAGTTCTTTCTCCTCCATTCTCCTCTCAGGATTTTGGGCACACATGCACATGAGCCCAGCATGACATTTTTTTTTAAGCCACTGGGTCGGGGACTTGGAACTGCGGTCAGCTACATGGGAGACGAGTGGCATAATCATGCCATCTGCTGGTCCCAACCACACATTTTTAAAAGTATATGTGTAGATGGGATCGGCAGGTGGTGTAGTGGTTAAGGGTGCTGGACAACTGCAGTTCTAATCCCAGACTTGGTGTCTTGCTTTCTCATCCCATTCCACTCTGTCCTTTGCTGGTCAAATTAAAATAAATAAATAAGTAAAGTTAAATAAAATAAATGTTTTAAAGTACGTATACAGAAAATAAATACCAGTGTTTATCTTTGGGAAAAATTATGGATTTCTTATATGTATGTATATTTAAAATGAGCGTGTTTTATATATTCAAAAAATATACGATTGAGGGACCAGCAGTTAGCGTGATGGCTATGTCGCTGGGCTCCCACGTGGTTGACCACAGTTCGCGTCCTGGACCCTGTGGCTTAAAACTCACACCGGGTGCGTGTGTGTGCGTGCCCAAGATCCCGAGAGGAGACTGGGAGAAGGGATTGCCATCCCCCCTGGGGGGTGATTTCTCGCTTTCTGTCTCTCTGTCTCTCTCTGTCTGTCTGGCGAGCGCACGCGCCCTATAGCAAAAACCTCTCAAAAAAAAAAGAAAAAAAATATACGATTGAATGTTACACTTTGTAATTTCTTAGGTTAGTAAATTGGATATGATATTAGTGAATATATTTGAACAGGTTTCTTTGAGGGAGAGGTGTGTTTAAAACTTATGAGGACAGGGACAAGCAGATGCCAGAATGGTTACAGTGCTGGACTCCTATGTTGTAAACCACAGTTTGAGTCCTGAATGTGCCAACTTGAAACTCATGCTGGGTATGTGTGCACGCACGCCCCAAGTCCTGAGAGGAGAATGGAGGAGAGGGGACTGCAGTGTGGCCATCTTCCCCGGGGTGATTTCTCACTTTTGGTGTCTCTCTTTCATGCTGTCTTTGCAGTGAATGCACACACCCTATTAGCAAAAACCTCTTAAAAAGATTGACATGGACAGCTTGTTAGTAGCAATTTCAAGAAACAAACCGTGCTGCTTAGGTCTCTGCCAGGCATCAGTTAAGAACTGGTTCATTTATGGAGTCAGCAGATGTGTAATGGTGACATCGCTGAACACTCATGTAGTCAAATGTTGTTCAAGTCCTGGACCCGGAAAAACCTCTCAAAAAAAAAAGAAAAAAAATATACGATTGAATGTTACACTTTGTAATTTCTTAGGTTAGTAAATTGGATATGATATTAGTGAATATATTTGAACAGGTTTCTTTGAGGGAGAGGTGTGTTTAAAACTTATGAGGACAGGGACAAGCAGATGCCAGAATGGTTACAGTGCTGGACTCCTATGTTGTAAACCACAGTTTGAGTCCTGAATGTGCCAACTTGAAACTCATGCTGGGTATGTGTGCACGCACGCCCCAAGTCCTGAGAGGAGAATGGAGGAGAGGGGACTGCAGTGTGGCCATCTTCCCCGGGGTGATTTCTCACTTTTGGTGTCTCTCTTTCATGCTGTCTTTGCAGTGAATGCACACACCCTATTAGCAAAAACCTCTTAAAAAGATTGACATGGACAGCTTGTTAGTAGCAATTTCAAGAAACAAACCGTGCTGCTTAGGTCTCTGCCAGGCATCAGTTAAGAACTGGTTCATTTATGGAGTCAGCAGATGTGTAATGGTGACATCGCTGAACACTCATGTAGTCAAATGTTGTTCAAGTCCTGGACCCGGTGACTTAGAAAAAAATAAAAGTTCATTTATTTTAAAAAGCCTTTTAAAAATGGTTACATAGATCAGTGATTTTATTTCATGATTGTAGGATAAAAGTAAATTCTGAATTAGTAAAATTCAAGAAACTTTCTGAATGTTATCTAATAGCTAATCATTAATGTTTTCTACAGGGACTGCTTATTTATGCCATAGGCCTTCATTTCTAGGTTAGCAGGTTCTTGTTTCTGATGCATGTCTCCTGCCACAGGCCTGGGGTTGGAATGGAAACCACACAACGGCCGCTTCCCCTAGAGGAGCGTGTGGGGATTCCTGCGGTGGGTCGGCCTCGAGTGGCCTCTGCAGCACAGGCAGTCCTCGCTGGCTGCGCTGTGTCCCCCCCCCCACCCCCGGTCAGACCTAGCGTTCCCATGGAGCCGAAGCCCTGCTACTTGGTGTCAGCCAAGGTCCTGTGCGTGGCCGTCCTGGTCCCAGTGTGGACAGCAGCGCCATCGTTCAGAGGTGTCAGTGAAGGGGGCATGTTGTAGCTCGGGGAAGGGGGTGG
>NW_006208670.1:452244-497430 GCF_000334495.1 Tupaia belangeri chinensis | reverse complement strand
AAGAGCGTGGTAACCCACTGAAAACAGCAGTTGCAGCTGGTTCTGTGAGTGCCTGTCATGCTCCACGCATCGCTCTGCGTCACTCTCGTAGCTCCTTGTCTCCCCGATCAGCATCCGGGGTGCCCTCTGAATTCTGCCAGCCACTCAGTAACGCGCATCCCCTCAGTTGTGTGGCCGACTCCCGAGTGTTTGGTGAAAGTACTTAAACGCGCTGATAAACCCTGGATAAGAGCTCACTTGATACCATTGCTGTTACTTGCTAGCTTCTCGCTGGAAATCGGCACATCGAAGGGCTACCTAATAGCAGAGGGAGAAACTGGCCCCTTGCTTGGGTTCCTTAGCATCACCGACTGCAGCCCGCTGCTCTGTGTTCAGTATTCTGTGATCCCAAACTGTAATGCCATTTAATACTAAGTCGACTTGATGCAAAGTTGCTTCAATACAGAAATCGCCCTTGCTGGGTTCTCGTTATGATTTGTTACTAGTTATATTAGTTTTTTCTTTTTTTAATTTTAAAGAGGGGTGATTAGAAAACTGTTGTGTTGGGAACTGACTTCATCCACCTTTGCTCTGGGAGGACAGGAGCAGGTGATTGAGAGTCAGCTATTTAGCTGGTCGTTCTCTTCAAGCGGACTTGAGTTCATCTTCCTTAGGCATTCTGAATGATCGTGAGTCCCACTGATTACCAGTTGATCACTTTAAAGCAGTGCCCCGAGGTGTGTTGCCCGTTGCCTGGGATGGCCGTGGGTGAGGAGCGTTCCCTTGCAGTTCGCCCCTTGCCTGTGTCGTCTCTGTTCCCTGCCATTCTCTGGCTGGATCAGCAGGGTCTCAGTCAGCCTGGAGATGTCCCGTCCTCGTTTCCACCTCAGCCGGGCGGTGGGCGGGCCTCCTAAGGCTCCTGCGCTAATTTTGTTGTCAGCTGAGCAATTGAGTAGTGGGTGGCCAAGACAGACAGAAGAAAGAAGGCCAAATGTCAGGTAAGAAGGGTGAAGTGTGATGGGAACGGGATAGCAGACAGCAGGTAGTGGGCATTGTGCCTACTCACGGTCCCTTCCTTGGCTCTGTGTGATGGAGACCAGGCCCACACCAAGTCTGACTGCTTTTGTCCTGTCCTTGGGCAAGTTGTGATTACCCTCTTTTGCCACTAGATGGCACTTCTACACTGCTTAACGCAAATCCTGTCTCTGCATAAGGGAACCATTTGAAAAGTCATAAAGAGCAGGGAAATTAAGATAGTGTTACAGTTGGCCATACGGATAGGCAAATCCAAACTAGTGAAAGATAACCATTACGTAAATGAGAGTAGACAGATAACATTTTATCTGTGGTTTAGAAAAGTGCTTACAGGGACCCACAGTTAGTGTAATGGCTATGTCGCTGAACTCCCATGTAGTCCACCACGGTTCGAGTCCCGGACCTGGTGGCTTAAACTCACACCGGGCGCGTGTGCGTGCGTGCCCAAGATCATGAGAGGAGAATGGAGAAGAAGGGACTGTGGCGTGGTCATCCCCCCTGGGGGGTGATTTCTCGCTTTCTGTCTCTCTGCCTGTCTCTGTCTTTCTGGCGAGCACATGCCCTATAGCGAAAACCTCTCCTAAAAAAGAAAAAAAAAGAAAAGTGAATACAGAGAATGATTAGCTAGGACTTGGTCACAAGTGGCCAGTTTACACGCAAAGTGACGTTTATTGGCCAGGACGTAGGGACGGGCAGGTGGAGCTATCCAGGACTTGGCCATAGGAGACTGTCCTCCCCACCCTGTAAAATGGGCCCTTTTCTCCTCGTGTGGGAGTTCAGCTTAGGTCGTCCTCACTGACGACCTTAAAGGAAAAGATAGTGCCTTGGCAGGGTGGAGAGGTCACAGGGAGACCTCGTCTGTCCCTGGGCTCATCGGTCCTGGATGAGGCCGTGGCCAGGCCTGCCTTGTCTCTGGCTGGGGTCCTCCCTACAGGAGGGTTCCTGCGAGGGACCTGTGCCCACCACCAGAGTGGGAGGGACCAGCAGAGAGGGTGTCCGGAGTTGAGACCAGCCGGGAGGTGTTCGTGATCGCTCAGGTGAGGGCAGTGGGTCTGAGTCGGTCAGCTCGGTGAAGGCAAGTTCAAGAAGGTAATAGGTCAGACGCAGCCAGCCTGAGGACCAGGAAGTGCGAGGCGAGGCCAGAGGAGTCTGTGTGCTGGCAGTGCCATCGCTGTTGACCACGTGCGAGTTCAGGAGGAGGTGCTGTGGGCGCTACTGGGATGGTGGGATTGTGGCGAGAGGTTGTCTAGAAAGAGGTCGTACCCTGAGAACAGCCGCTGAAGAGAAAAAGCAAGAATGAGTGGTAGAAGGGGGCCAAAGAAGGCCCAGAAAGATAGTGAGGTTGCACGCAGCGGGAGGAGCGCTTAGTAAAGGCCGCTGCTGTCGCGCACGGTGGGGGTGAGACGCGACTTCGCCCGTAGGTTCTCACTGGTGGGTAAGAAAGCCAGATTACAGTACCTTGGCAAGATTGAAATACAGAGTGGAAACTTAGGGACGAGAGAGTTTTCTGTTAACCAAGAGAAGGCCGGCTCACGGCCTGGGAGCTGGGCACTGGCCTCACATGGCTGACACAGGTCAGGACACGGCCCGCCGCATTCTATTCCTCCCAGTTTGCTTTATGGCATGCTCCCTCCCTGGGGTGGGGGTGAAGGAAGGAGAGCGAGGAGGAGGGAGAAACCACCCCCGAGGGCTCTGAGCACAGCATAGCTCTTCTCCTGTCCTCCCGTCCAGGTTCTGGGTGTGCGTGCACACGTGCCTGGTGTGTTTCTCAAGTGTGAAGCCAGGATTCAAACTCGTGGTTGGTCCTGTGGGATCCAGAGCCTCAGCCTTTCGTGCTACCTGCTGGCCCGCTCTGGTGGCTTTCTCTCTAAGAGGCAGAGCAGAGAGGACAGTGAGTGTGGACTCGACGCCGGAGGAGGGGCTCAGTCTGAGAAGACGGACGTTTCTGCGCGAGCTCATTCTCCTGCGACCACAGCTCTTTCTCTTAGAGTCATTGAGGCCACGTGCTCTTTGCCCTCGTAGGCTTGCTCCAGCTCTGTCTGCATGTCCGCCTCTGTCCCACGTCACGTGGGGACATCCTGCAGTGTAGTTAACCATGGGAGTGTTGTTCTGCCTAGGGATGATCCGTAGGGAAGGGACGTGGGACGTGGGGCCTGTGCATGTCACGGAAAGTCAGCTTGGGGAGCCTGTGTTGCACTGTCGTAAAAGTCACAAAGCATTTTTGCATAGAAAAAATACACCATGACTTTTCTAACAACCCAACAGCTCAATCTTCCCGGTACCTGCAAAAGGCAGACACGGAAAGAAACTGGCTTCTGTGGGACAGCAGCGTGCTCTGGGGACGACGCCATGACGTACAGCAGGTCCCTGTGGCTGTGGGAGGGTTACCCTGTCTGACAGGGGACAGCTGGGGAAGCCTGTGTTCTAACTGCCCCGTAGAATGACCGAGACAGTCGCCTTATTTCAATCCTTGCTCTTCGTGATCAGCCTCCTTTTATAAAAAATGGATTCATTATCATCATCGTCATTGTCGTCGTCATCAAATTTGCTGTAGAGCATGTGTGCTCACCAGAGAGAGACATCGAGAGGGAGAGTAGGAAAGTCAGCCACCAGCCCGGGGCTCCAGCGCAGCCCTGTGTGTCTGTGGGCTTTTCCGTTTACGCATGTGGATAACGTGCCGCTTTATAAAGTGTGTCCAGTCTAGAATGGACCTACTGTTGAAGCGTGACGGTCGGTGCGGTGCTTGAGGCTCTGGGTCCACATGCCGACTCTGCAGTTGGTGCAGCAGCTTGAGAAACATGCGGGTGTGTGTGCATGCCCGCCCGAAGTCCAGAGAGAATGGATGTTTCACTTTCCCTCTCTCTCGGTCTTTCCCCAGTGAGCGTGTGTGCTTTATGGCAAAAGCCAGAAACAAAAACGATGCAATACAGAAAAGTAGATGCTTTGTAAATGGCTCATTACGAAATAGTGGAAAGCTCATCATTTTAAGACCAGCGTTATATTGAGCCCAATATTTCGCAAGTACTCTTGGAATACTGGATATTCTGAATATAAATGAAACGGACAAGAACATGTTTTCCACTACGGTAACTGATAGTGGGGTTTTAAATAACCTAATTAAAAATGTGCGGGACCAGCAGTTAGCGTAATGGCTATGTTGCTGGACTCCCACGTAGTTGACCGCGGTTTGAGTCCCGGACCCAGTGGCTTAAACTCACGCCGGGCACGTGTGCGTGCGTGCCCAAGATCCTGAGAGGAGAATGGAGGAGAAGGGATTGTGGCGTGGCCATCCCCCCAGGGGGTGATTTCTCGCTTTCTATTTCTCTGTCTCTGTCTGTCTGGCGAGCACATGCGCCCTATAGCAAAAACCTCTCAAAAAAAAAAAAAGTGCTCGTTATCCATTCTAAGTTTCTCTTCTTCCCATTAAAGAAGTTTAAAATTGAGGGGCCAGCAGGCGGCGTGGTGGACTCTCACATGGCCAACTGTGATTTGAGTCCTGGACCCAGTGGCTTAAAACTTATTAAGCTGCTTAAAACTCACACCAGATCCGTGCTGGAAATCCCAAGAGGAGAATGGAGGAGAGGGGATGGTGGTGTGGCCACTCACCTCCCCACAGGAGGTGGTTTCTCACTTTCTCACTGTCTCCCTCCTCCCAAGTGCACATGCCCTAGGGCAAAAACGTTTTTTTTTTTTAAAAAGTTCCAAATTGAGTAGATCTAAAGGAATTGACATTGTTTTCCTCTAAATTAACATTAAGTTATAAGCATAGCTGTTTTATAAATTTGTCAAGGACATGGAAATCTGTTTTTGCAAGAAAGAAACTCAACTCCTGAAACGGATTAAAAACATACTTTCCTTTTTTCAGCAGTAGAAATTGCTACATACAAGTATAGCACTCTTTGATAAAGAGAACTAAGGACTATAAAAAATGTTCTAAACTATCTGAATCATTACTTGAATTTTAAAATAGTATTTTTGTCCCCACCCTTCTGTGGTTCAAAAAGACATGAATCATTTTTCTCAGTAGTTCCTAAAAGCTGGTGCTTCAGAACGGAAGTGGTGTATGCACTTCCGATGTGAGTGAAAGAGCCAGTGTGCACTTCAGCTACTGGTCTGACTGTGCTTGTGGGAATTCCTTGGAGGCTTCATGTAATTATTGCTTGTAAAGACAAACATTGAGTAACCATAGCAACTTATTTTAAATGGACATTTTTCTGCGTTCTTTGAAAGTACAGTAACTTGATACTACATTCCCCCAGTGTCACACATCAGAGGCTGGAGGTCTGCTAAGAAGTGCGGAAATTCAGCCTGTTTATGATAAACATTGTACCCTTTACTCATTTGTAGTATGGAGGTCTCAGTTGTTTATGATATAGTTGCTGCAAATTTCTTAACTATGCAGTATATCAATAGATCTCACAATGTTTTTATCCTGGCTTGGACAGAACAGAAGTGATATACCAGGGATGCTGTTAATCTCATAAATTATAGCTCAAAAAGAAAACGTTTTGTATTATTTGCTGTAGGGCACATGTGCTCACTGGAGAGAGACAGAGAGGAAGAGTGAGAAGTCATCCCCCAGGGGGACGGCCGCGCCACAGTCCCTTGTCCTCTGCGCTCCTCTTGGGATTTTAGGGCACTTCCAGTCTACTTCTGGGGTCGTGTCTGACTCAGTCATCTCGGGGATTTCATTTCAACATACCCAATGTGGATTTTTTTGTTTGTTTGTTTTGTTTTTGAGAGGTTTTTTGCTATAGGGCGCATGCACTCGCCAGACAGACAGAGAGAGACATAGAAAGCGAGAAATCACCCCCCAGGGGGGATGGCCATGCTGCAATCCCTTCTCCTCCATTCTCCTCCTGGGATCTTGGGCACGCACGCACACATGCCCGGCGTGAGTTTTAAGCCACCGGGTCTGGGACACGAACTGCGGTTGACTACGTGGGAGTCCAGCGACATAGCCATTACGCTAACTGCTGGTTCCCCACAATGTATTTTTGAGGCACTGGGTCCCGGGCAAGCTGGTGCCCTCTACCACACTAGCGCTGGCCCGCCAGCTCCCAGTGCGAGAGACAGGCCAGGTGTGTTTGAGAGAAGCACAGCTGACAGCCAGAGAACCTTCAGCGCAGCTGGCCTCAGGCCTTTGTCAGCAGTGCATGTTTCACTTAATCTCAGACTTCTGAGGAATTCAAAATCCTGAAGAAAATTATCTGATTTTAAAGGTATTATTTAGAGGCCAGCAGATTGCACGGAGCCTAAGACCCTAGATTGCACATAGATTGCACATGGCTGGCTCTGCAGTTTGAGTCCCACACCTGGAGGCTTGAAAATCACGCCAGGCACATGTGCGTGAGTGCCCGTAGTCCCAAGGGGAGGCTGGAAGAGAAGGGATTGCGGAGTGTCCATCTCCCCTGGAGGTGGCTTCTTAGTTTCTCTCCCCCTCTCTTCTTGTGAGTGGATGCAAAAACTAAAATATTAATTATTAATTAGCAAAGGACTATTTAAATACAGTACTACATACTTGCTAGCTGAGTTCTCATGTGTAGCCCTCTTCAGAAGTGGCTAGCTAATGTAACGAGGTTTGTTTTTAAAGAGAGGAATTTTTGCTATAGGGCACATGGACTCACTGAAGACAAAGAGACAGAAAGCAAGAAATAATCCTCTCCCCCCTCACCCCCTAGGGGGAATGGCCACACTGCAGTCCCTTCTCCTCCTCCTCTTGGGGTCTTGGGCACGCGCTCACATGCACCTGGGACTGCTGTTGGCCGTGTGGAAGTCCAGAGCCATGTAGCCATTACTCCACCTGCTGATCCCGGTGACTGAATTCTTTATTGTGTTTTATTTAATTAATTTAGATGTTAAAGATAGACTTAGTTACTGGAAAACTTAAGTGTGTTCAGCACAACTTGGGCACATTTATCTACTTTCTCAATTTTATATTTCATAAAATCTAGGTCTGGCAGGTGGCATGGTGCATAAGACGCTGGACTCCTACATGGGCCAACCGCAATTTGGGTCCTGGACCTGGCGGCTTGCTTTCTCTCTCTCTCACTCTCACTCTCTTTCACTCTGTCCTTCTCTGGTCAAATTTAAATAAATAAAGTTAAATAATTCTTTAGAAAATGTATAAAATTAAATAGAGATCTTTTATTTCCAGTAAAAATTTAGTGTTTACATTGAGGTATGCTGTAAATGTCAAATACACAACACATTTTGAAGACTAAGTAAAAAATGTAAGGTACCAGATGACTTTTTATATTGTAAATTGAAATAATTGGATATGTTAGGCTACATGAAATATGATTAATATCTTATCCATTTGTTTTGTTTTTAAAATAAGTTATTAGAAAATTTTAAATGATACGGATTAGCACCATGGTGCAGTGGTTAAGTGCTGTGAATTTGGGAGCCAGATCCCCTGTGGCCAGCTGCTGTTCAGACCCCGGCCCCAGAGTCTTGAAAACCACACTGGGGCCCCTGTGCCTGCCCAGGTCCTGATGGTTAGAGAGCAGGAGGGGGAGGAGTTGTGGTGTGACCACGCCCCTGAGGTGCTCACGCTCTCTAGCCCTTTCTAGCAAGTGCACATGCCCTCTGGCAATTAAAATATTAAAAAAAATTTAATTGTATATCTGACTTTTTCATTTCTGTTAGTCCATACTGATCTAAGTGTTGGATCACTGAATAATTATTTCATGTATAGTAAACAGTAATTTTAAATTTCAATCATTTTCTCAGAGCATGATAGAATGAATGCTGGTTTATATTTTACACATATCATTTCTTTTCCATTTCTTTCACCTGTAAATTATTGCATTGAAATGAATTGTATTATAGCGCAGACTCCAGAATATTGCAGAATCAAGAAACAATCGAGGGGGCAGGGGTTGCTGTCATGTGCTTTAATCACGACGCGGGGGCGAGGGTGAGCAAGGTGAGCCTCCTCCTCCAAGGAGCCAGCAGTGGCAGCTCCCCCGCTGCAGAGTGTGGGCGGTGACGAGCTCACGGTTTAGTCCACTGGTTCCTTGCGGCATTTGCCTTCGTTGGCAGACCACTCAAGGTCCCTGAGAAGTACAGTAACCTCCAGGGGCCTTGACCGAGCGAGAGGCCGGACAGCACTTTGCTTGCTTGAGAAGGTGGGCATTGTAGTCTGGTTAGCTGGGGTTCTAATCTAGGCTCCCCACCGACTCCCCTCACTCTGTCCTGGAGCAAGTTTCTGAACCTCTCTGTTCATGTCGGCCTCTGTGAGGCTCCCCACCGACTCCCCTCACTCTGTCCCGGAGCAAGTTGCTGAACCTCTCTGTTCATGTCGGCCTCTGAGTGACATTAGAGGAGCCTACTTCCTTGTTCTGTAAAGTTAGACAGCTGCTTATCGTGGCTATTGGGGAGGGAGGGTGGTGCCCCTGTGCCAGGGAGCAGGCCAGGGCTGTCAGCCACAGCCCTCCAGTACAGGGAGGTGCTTTCAGAGGCCCCTTGAGAGAGGACTGAACCCCTGTCTAGTAACAGACAGAGCCTACGGGTTGTCGGGGTTGGGGAAGGAGCAGGGCATCCAGGCCAGGACGGCGGAAGGGTTTGGTTTTCCGTTCTTCTGCATCCACTGTGTTTTACAGCTTGGGGAGAGGAGAGGGTAGAAAGTGCTGGGCATGATATCGTCAGCACAGCCACCTGGAGACTGCTGGGCGAGAAAGCCTTCCGCAGTACAGCACTGTCTGTTCTTAACCCCGTGAGTAAGGCAGGGCCCCGCCCAGGAAACACATTCGAAAGAGAAGGGACAGGTAAGTAGATGTCTAAGAAGTCAAGGGTGGAGGAAGCACCCCTGATGAAGACTACAGACATTAAGTTGAACACAGTTTTTCTCAGCTAGACAAATAATAAGGGGATGTGTTTTTTCCTCTAGGAACTGTTTTTTAGGCCACATTAGATGAAAAAAAAATTTTTGAAGAAGTTTGTGCTATAGGGCACGTGCGCTTGCCAGACAGAGAGATAGAAAGCAAGAAATCACCCCCCAGGGGGGATGGTCACACCGCAACCCCTTCTCCTTCTCTCAGGATCTTGGGCACGCACTGCACATGTGCCTGGCGTGAGTTTAAGCCACCGGGGTCCAGGACTTGAACCGCAGTTGACTACGTGGAAGTCCAGTGACATGGTCATTACACTAACTGCTGGTCCCCATTAGGTGAAATTTTTAATAAGCTAACAAATTCAATCCTGATGACTTCATAATAATAATCTTCATACTGGGAACCAGCAGTTAGCCTAGTGGCTATGTCGCTGGACTCCCACATAGTCGACCGTGGTTCGCATCCCGGACCCCGTGGCTTAAAACTCACGCCGGGCGCGTGTGCGTGCTTGCCCAAGATCCCGAGAGGAGAATGGAGGAGAAGGGATTGCGGCGTGACCATCCCCCCTGGGGGGTGATTTCTCGCTTTCTGTCTCTATGTCTCTCTCTGTCTGTCTGGCAAACGCACGCCCCCTATAGCAAAAACCTCTCCAAAAAAAAAAAAATCTTCATACTAAAATGTCTCCTATCCAGAGCTTATCCCTACTCCTCACAGAAGGGCAATGTGGTAAAGCCAGGGTGAACCTTAATTTTACTGGTAAACCTTAAGGCTTTGAAAGGTTATTTTTAGGTTCTTAATTTTATTATGCCAGAGTTTCTTTTTCTGCCACAAGTAATTTTCCCTTTTTTATATTCAGTGTGAAACTCTTTTTTTTTTGAGAGATTTTCGCTATAGGGCGTGTGCGCTCGCCAGACAGACAGAGAGAGACATAGAGACAGAAAGTGAGAAATCACCTCCCGGGGGGATGGTCACGCCGCAATCCCTTCTCCTCCATTCTCCTCTCGGGATCTTGGGCACACACGCACACGCGCCCGGCCTGAGTTCTAAGCCACCGGGTCCGGGATGCGAACCGCAGTCGACTACATGGGAATCCAGCGACATAGCCATTACGCTAACTGCTGGTTCCCTGAATCTCTTATGTTTGTCTGAACTCCATATTGAGTATCAAAGCAGTAAAATTCTCAGGTTTTATTAACTGATTACAGTAAGTACAAAGCTGTCTCTCAGTATTCAAAGATAAACAGCTCGTACCTGCAGAGAAGATGCTAAGGAAATGGGTTAAAACACATTTCAGGAAACATTCCTGACAATGTAAGAACCCTGAGCAGCCTCCTTGAGCTGTGCCTCTCCCGTCTATGTATTTTAGAAGAGTTCTATGGAAAGGTTTGAAAGAAAATAGGATGGAAAGGGAGAAAATATTTTGTAAAGTAGCTATTCATTTATTTAAGTTTTTGGTGTCATAGTGTGTGAGAGCTTGCTAGAGAGGGGGTCAGGGAAAAAGAGAAATCACCCCCCAGGGGGACAACCATGCTGCGGTCCCTTTTCTTCTATTCTCTCTTGGGATTTTGGGCACACGTGTGCGTGGCATGATTTTCAAGCTGTTGGGTCCGGGACTTGAACCACAGCCATATGGGAGTCCAGTGTCTTAACCACCATACTTACTTGCTGGCCCTAATAATAACTTTTTCAGGTTACAAATAAAAATCCATATAACTAATCTGTGTGCTTAACACAACAACTGCGAAATAGTCACTATATAATTAAAAAATAAACTCAAAATGCTCATAATAGATCAGATTTAACTTTCTGCATGTAATGTATTATGATCCTGTCTCCCTCTTTTAATGTCTATCTCATCCTACTTCCTAATGACAAGTCACTGAAGCTCTCAAGTGTCCCACCCCACTGGAGCGTTACAGTGGTAGAAGGTTATGTACCTTCCCAATATTGCATACAGCATGCTGACTAATAGGACAGTCATGTCCATGTATTCTTTGCAGAGACCTTTATTTTGCATCCATTCTTCCGGTCTTCTCCTGAATATGCTCCGTTAGATAAGTACAAAGCCTCACAGAATAGACCGTATTTCTCAGACTCCTTTTTAGCTAGGAAGCCACTTCAGCGAGTTCTGGCCAGCGTTCTAAGTAGAGGTGTAGAGTGGCTTCCAGGAGACATCCTTAAAGGGCAGCTGGCATATTCAGCCTGCTTCCCGGAATGGCGAAGCCGATGAGGACCAGAGTCCAGGGTAGCAGAACTTGAGAAGACGCTGGTGGGTCCTTGAGGACTTCGAGGGACAGAAGTGCTGTAGAATCCCTGGACCAGCTACTTTCTGACTGTAATTAGAAATAAAAAGTTGCAGCTGGCTTAAGTCTGCTGTGACTCCTGCAGCTCTTCATCACATCTGCATCCGACCCTTAGGTGACACTCTCGTTGTCCCTGTGATTCTCTGTGAATGGGCACACACCCTCCCAACTCTGTCCCACCACCCCCAGTGACCTCCCCGTGTCGGCGTCCACACCTGTCAGCTTCTGACTCGCAGCTGCTCCCTCATCGGGGCGGGGAGCTCACCCCGCTGCACCTTGGTTCTCCCCATGTTTTGTGCTGAGCCACGTATCAGTCCCTCCCGGTTATTTGCCTTTCTCCCAGTGTTCCCGAGTCTGCTGTATAATAGAGTTAACTTCAGTGAAACGATTTACAGGTAAAACAAAGCAGAGGGAACCGTGCATGGAACAGTCTCTACCTTCGAGGAGCTTGTTCTCGTTTTCTGTTTGGGAAAGGCCTTTAAGTATGAAGGGTGACCTGGAATGAGAAACAGGTTATACCTGCCTAAGTCCCATAAGCAGGTGAACTTCGCACTAATACAATACTTCGGAACAGGTTAAGATTGTCCACATGTAAAGAGATGTCCCTTGGAGGAAGAAAAGTTCTGAAGATGTAATACCTGATGTTTTTGCTGTAGTGGTTTCAGTATCAGGTATTTCGAATATCAAGATGGTATCTTTTTATTCAGCCATATAGGTAGATAGCCATTTATGCATGTTAAAACAGCATAGCTTTTGACTTGACTTTAAAAGGATTTCACATGGGGACCAGCAGGTGGTGTGGTGGTTAAGGCACTGGACGTTCCCATATGGCCAACCATGGTTCAAGTCTTGGACCTGGTGGCTTGCTTTCTCACTTTCTGTCTCTCTCTTTCTGTGTCTCTCTGGTCAAAATAAGTAAATGAATAAATAAAATTTAAAATGATTTAAAAAATAAATAAATAAAAGGATTTCACAGATTTTAAAATACAACTAAGTAAACTGTAGCATTTTAGTATCTTGGTTAAGGTACGTTAGGGTTACAGGCTCTTTCATAGGTTGATGCTCTATAGCTTTTAATGGCTTTTGGTCTTAAATCATGACATTCTTGGTCCAGCAGGTAGTGTAGTCAAGGGACTATACTCCCACATGGTCATTGTGGTTTGAGTCCCGGATCCGGCGCTTAAAAATGGCACCACGCGGGGCCAGCAGTTAGCGTAATGGCTATGTCGCTGGACTCCCACGGTTTGAGTCCCGGATCCGGTGGCTTAAACTCACGCAGGGTGTGTGTGCGTGCGTGCCCAAGATCCCGAGAGGAGAATGGAGGAGGAATTGCGGCACGGTCGTCCTGCCTGGGGGGTGATTTCTTGCTTTCTGTTTCTGTCTCTGCCTTTCTGCCAAGTGCACACACCCTATAGCAAAAACCTCTTTTTAAAAAATGGCACCAGGCGTGTGTGCATGCGCACACGCACGTGGCCAAAATCCTAGGACAAGAAGGCAGAAGGGATTGTGGCATGGCCATCTTGGGGGGAGGTGGGGTAATTTCTCACTATTTCTCTCTCTCTCTCCCTCCCCTGCTCCTCGCCCAGCCCACCTTTCTCAGCCTAGCGCACACGTCCTGTGACAAGTAAAAACATCTTTTTAGTGTTGAACAAGTTAACCTGTTCGGCTGTTATTGCAGTGAATTACGTATCCCCTTGTCACCTAAACAGTCAGAAGCATACTATAGGTATGTGTCTTTTAAGGTCACTTTTACAGCAAGTAATACAGGTTGCCAAGATCTCAAGACCATGTGTGCGCGCGCGTGCGTGACCAGTGCTCAGATGAAGCGGGTAGAAGGGGCTCGAGTTTGGGATTAGGCAGTTTTACTGATTCGCATGACTTTGGCTTAAATGCCCCCTCTCTGAGTCTGTTTTCCTGTAACAGGAGAATGTAGGAAGGTGAGCGTATCGGGCACCTGCCGCTGTGGTTAAGGCGGCTGTGCAGCTGAGTCCTGGATCCCCCTGGATGCCTGTATACCTGTGCCCGAAATTCCCAGAGGAGGGAGAAATGGAGGAGAAGGGACTGCAGCGTGGCCATGCCCTATGGGGGACGGGTCCTTTCTTGTGCTCTCTCTTCTCTTTGGCGAGCACACGCACCCTCTGCCGACAAGAATAATAATAATAAACAAGTTATTGTAGTAAGTGAGAATGTATAGCAGCATAACACCATAAATGGTGGAACATAACTGTAGTGATAATAAAATCACCAGTTGGTAGAAGAAAGAACGCATCAAGAGTAGGTTGTGGTCCTTTCTTTCTGAGTTTTCCGTCGAGAAATATCTCTGTCTTCAGGTAAGCACAGAGAGAAAGCCACGTATCTCTTATGTGTAGCTTTGGGAAAATTATCTCACAGAGAAAGGAGAGTCTTTGTTTTCTTTGCATTACTCTGTGTCCATATGCAGATAATCCAGGATTCTAAACATTTGTTTTCTGTAGGTATTTAACAGATTTTTAAGGCTTTCTCTAGATGAGAAAGTTGGATCATTTAATTTCTTCACTGAAAATTTTAATGACCCAGGATTTCTATATTATGAAATTTTTTCCCTTTAAAATATAAATAAGTGATCAAATTTAGTAACTTAGAAATTGTTTTAAAAATCTTAAATTTGCCAAAACTTCTTTCCATTCTAGAAAATAACATATACCCGGTAGATTAAAAGTGAATGGCCGTGGTGGAAATAAGTGTAAAACCGTAAGGTCATGGTGTTCGTAGTGACTCCTCCCTGGATGCCCTTCACGAGCTTCCTGCAGGCCTTCTCCTTGCAGCTGTCCCGACAGGGTTAAGCGCTGGCTGTGGTGTGACGCGAGAGCAGTTAGCTGTTTGGGATTGTTTACTTGCTACAACCGCGTTAGTCAGCAGGGGTAGCACACCAGATTTCCTTGTGGCTTTTAGCGGAAAATGTTAAAAGCGCACTCGTGTTCAGTTATAGAATTTCCGATTCGATCTGGTTAGTCACGGCCCTGGCATGGGCCTTCTGGTTGCGAAGGCTGTCCAAGAGCTCTGTTCTCTCCCCTGCCGGAGGGAGGCACATCCCGAGCGAGCGGCGCCCTGGTAAGTGACATGTGAGCATTACTAGGCATCTCGTCCTGCGGTCTGCAGTCAGCTCTTCAGGCCGGCGCAGCCGCGAGTCTGCTGGAGTGCCAGCACGCCCATCCGATCCCCGATCCCCGATCCGAGGTTCTGAAGGGAGTTTAGGATCTGCTCGTGGAGGGTGTGAACGGCATTTTGCAAGGCCATCTGAGGAGCAGGAAAACGTCTGAAATCTGCTGCGAAGGAGCGGTAGCGGTTTCGCAGTGGAAGGAAACTGTTGGCACAGAGGCCGAGGGCTGAATCAAGCGGTGGCAGGAGATGCAGTCTGCCGGCTTCCCGCTGGCGGGGGCCTGCCCAGTGGGAGCTGCCTTCCCGTGGAGACCGCGGGGGTCACTGCAGTGATAGCTACTGTGGCTTCTTTTCTTTTTCTTTTCCAATGAGAAGCTGGGAGCAGCGATCTGAGCTGGGAAGCCTTCTGATTTCTTCGCAGCCTGTCGCCGATACGGTCCTCTACTAGCACCGCTTCCGCCTGGTGCCTGTGCCCAGGGCCGGACAGCCACCGACCAGCCTGAGAGATAAGCCCCCTGCCTGGCCTTTGCTGCCGATGGGAATAGAGCTGTCTGTGTCCCTGCTGTTCCCGGGAGCCTGGATTCAAGCTGGGTTCTGGTACCAGGAGTTCTATTGTCTCTGGCGTCTGACTCATCACATGTGAATGTACCGCAGCTTTGCTATTAATGCACAGTGCTTTTTTTCCTAAACACAGAAAGAATTGTCGACCAACCTCTGAGCTTCATTTTTGGAATTTGTGCTGACCTCTAGAGCTATTGTATTGTATTTGTTTCTGGATAGTATCTACATTAACCCAGTGAGACTGAAGACATGAAGACAGATTAGAAGTGGAAACAGCACAGTGAGATTTTGTTTTTATTGTCAATGATAAACAAGCCAGCTACTGTCACCGGATGACCTTGCAGGCCAGAGTGGGTAGAGCTGTGGTCCTCTGTCACAGCAGTTGTTTCTCATTTCATTTTACATTGTGTGGTGTTGTCACCAAAACAATGGTCACTTTGTGCAAGTAAATTTCAGATAGAGTTAACGCGGCTGTTCTGATAGGGGAAGAGTATTTTTAAGTGAGCTTGTACCGGACTTCTCATTATTAACACATTGGTGTAAAATTGCTTTCAATTATTACGGTGACTCAAAAATACAAATTTGTTACTTTAGGAACTTCTAAGTTAATAGAGCTTCGAACTTCAGCTTTTCTCACAGTACATGCTAAAGTTAAAGCCAGCTGCCCTGTGCAGAGGATGATTGTAAGTGCTGTGCAGAAGAGGGAAGATTGCTCTGCCCTTCCAACTGTGACTTCCCGCACAGCGGGGAGCCCAGTGTGGTAAAGTGCGAATGAGTCGAGTGTGTATTGTTGTTTTGGAGGAGGTAGAAGATGAATCTCCCGCATCCGCATCCGTTTCTAAATTGCCACAGGAAAGTAAATCCCTACATTCTCCGCCTTCTGGAAGTGTGTTGGTAAGATATGAGTGTTTCTATGCTTACTATATTCTGCTGAACTGGTATTACAGATGGGATTTTTTAACAGTAAACATTAGTTTCTATGAGTTTTCATTAAGAACCCGAGTTAAAGTAATGTTTGTGTATAAAATACACACACATCTGATTTTTCCTTTTTTAGATGCTTAGTTAACATTTCAGACTAGACTATTTCAGTCTCTTAAAAAGACTTTTATAAGGTAGTCTGAGAAAAAGTAGTCTGAGAAGTGGTAGTTATGGCAACCACGTTTCTGTTTTCATTCTGTGGTTTTAGAAACTGATGTAAGAGGAATCAGGAACTCTGCATATTTTAGGAAAAGTTGATGACTTCCAGCATGGGCTTCCCTGTAATGGATTGTATGTATTTCTATGTTGGACTTTATGTCAGAAAGAGCAGGCTTTTTCCTCAACCCTACCATTTATGCTGTTGTCGACTGACTCCGCATTTGACCAGTAGAACATGATACCGTATCAGAAAGGCCGTGTTGTCGACTAGGAAATTATTATATTTAGACATGCATGTATGTGTTTGTCTTTTCAGATAGACAGACTTTTTTAGCCGTTGAGTAATATTTTCATCAACCGCCAGTTTGCTCCCTTAGTGTTTGTATGCATGTAATGCTCACCCACGTTAATATTTTCATCAACCGCCAGTTTGCTCCCTCAGTGTTTGTATGCATGTAATGCTCACCCATGTGAGGTATTTGGATACCCCAGACAAACCTTTTCAAAGGGGACGTCCTTCCTGAGCCTCAGCCTGGCCCGCAAATTGCTCATTTGAAAACTCTTTCCTTGGATGTTGAGATGTCACACTCGTATTTGAAAGACTCTTTTTTAAAAATCAATTACATATATAAACAAAAGGCTTCTGCTTATAAAAAGATAAAAATAATATCTGGTTGTGTTTATTAAGCTATCTAATTTTGGTCAAATCAAATTGAGTTTTCTTTTTCTTTGTGTGTATGTTATTCATTTATTTTAAATCAGGCTCTTCTCCCCTGTCCCCCCCCTCACCCCCCCGGAAGAATCTTGTATTTTGCTATGATTTGCCTTCATGAAACTTCTGGAAAATGTTAAAAAGTGATTATTGCCGCAGGGGAGAGCAGTTTGGATTTGGAAGCTATGTAGAAATAGCTATAGAACCATCCATGTGGTATGACTAATGTTTTATTACTCTCTTATATTTTAGCCATCACTGGTGCAAGCTATTTTTAACGGAGATCCTGATGAAGTTCGAGCACTAATATTTAAGAAAGAAGATGTTAACTTTCAGGTAAAACAATTAATGCACTGACCCCAGTCTTTAAACCTAATTTAAAAAATTCTTTCCTAGAATGGTGATTTTTGTTTAAAAGACTTGACAGCATTTTGCAGCGGTTATTTTAGATGAGGGCGAGGGCTTGGGCAGAAAGGAAGGCAGGTGCAGGAGACTGGATCAGTGAGGCCTTTACTTCAGCTGCTTTTTGTTGAAAATGCTCAGGACCAGAGTTGGCAACGTGCTGTGCACATCATCGGTTGTGTTCTGCCATGTTTGCTTTCGGCCTTGTATTTGCACAGAACATATGTATATTTCTCTTGCTGAACTTCATTTGAAAGTAAGTGAAGTCATGACGCTTTACTGTTAATTACCTCCGAGTGTGTTTGAAATGAGGATTCTTTTTTGTAAACTTGAAATAAAAACATTTCTGCTAATTTTTATACTATCTAATTTGATTTTGAGATCAGAGTTTCTGGGCCAGCCCCTGCCTGTAGACGAGGGGAGCTGGATCTCACACGGCTGAGCAGGCCAGCTGGCAGAGCGCGCTGCGCTGTGTGTGTGCGTGTGTGCAGAATACCGACAGGATAGAGAAGTGGAGAAGGGATTGTGGCGGGCCGCACACACACCCTTCGCTGATAATTTTTAAAAATTCACTTTCTGGAAATCATGGTGAGCACAAGTTATAAAGCCTCTATTATTTTTGTCTGGTTAGTTTCAGTAAATATTTGAGAAGTTTGAAAAGTTTTCAAACTTAAAGAATTAGTAAGATTTAGTGTTCTTAAGTGACACAGGGATGAGTTTAGAAAAAGTGGAAGGCTGGCTAAATTTTTCTTTGTGTGTCTAATTTACTAAATTGTGGCTGAATACATGACTTACTCTGATAAGACCAGATTCAGTTGTGTGTGTTTATATATGCAATCACGTACACAGGTTCAGTTGTGTGTGTTTATATATGCAATCACGTACGCAGGTTCAGTTGTGTGTGTTTATATATGTTTATATATGCAGTCACATACGCAGGTTCAGTTGTGGTGTTTATATATGCAATCACGTACGTGTATGTGTCCATATATGCCATCTCTTTTCCTGACAGATGTAGCTCTGAGTTGTGGGGCTGGGGGGTCGTGATCCGCCCACGTGGCTGCAGCAGAGTAGATGACAGGAAGGGCGCCGCGGTCCTGCCACTGCAGCTCTGCAGCCCCCTCTGGAGTCAAGCCTGCCTCCCTTTACCGCATGCGCTGTTACTGTGACCGCTTAGTGTTTGGTAGCGAGTAAACCTGTTACCTTTTATTTTTCAATTTGTATTATCTGAATAGATTTGAATCATTGGCTAAAATGGTTTTTAATTCTAACATTGAGTATTCACCAAAATGTTTTCATGTCATAGTTTCTTAAATGTTTTCGATGTGAATTGCCTCCAAATTTATGTTTCGTTGGAGACATCCACCTGGCTCAGGATTGATTTATTTTAAATATAGCGCCTGGCTACTGCATCTGATTAAGGAATGCTGGAGAGTTCACTTTTGTTATGACAGAAAGTCGTTATAGGGGCATAAGTTTCTGAAAGAGAGGAAAACAGACTTACTGTTCTACTTAACTCGTAGAGCTTCTTGTTGTTTTTGTTTTATTTTGATAGTACTTACTAGTGATGAGAACACTTGGATTATAACACCATTTCCCATGGCCAGTTTCTCCATCTTTACAAAGTTCATTGTAGCCATCTGTCTTAGTCATTTGCATTGCCAACAGAAATCCCTGCGACGGTGAACTACAGAGTGGAGGTTCATTTTGACTCACCACTCTGGTGACTGAGAATTTGCAAGGTGTTAAGTTAGCCTGCAGAATTGCGAGAGTGGGGATTTTGAGCAGACCAGCTGTCCATCTGTTTCTCTGTTTCATTCAGTCTAATTATGTACCCAGCAGAACTCAGTCACAGGGGCCCGCCCTAATAACATTATAACACCCAAAGGTTCTACCCGGGGCACCATAAAGGAATGAAGTTTTCAGTTAACGCCTTTACAGTGCAAGCAAGTCCCAGCACATGCGTCCCTAGGAGGAGAAGCAGCCACCTTCCAGGGACAAACCAGATGATAATAGCATCATTTGATTTTCTGCTGGACTTAATCAAATTATCCTAAATTAAAAAAAAAAAAGGCATTGTCATGGGAACCAGCAGTTAGCGTAATGACTATGTCGCTGCACTCCCACATAGTCGACTGCGGTTCGCGTCCCCGACCCAGTGGCTTAAAACTCATGCCGGGCGCATGTGCCTGCATGCCTAAGATCTCAAGAGGAGAATGGAGGAGAAGGGATTGCGGCGTGACCATCCCCTCTGGGGGGTGATTTCTCGCTTTCTGTCTCTCTGTCTCTCTCTGTCTGTCTGGTGAGTGCATGTGCCCTATAGCAAAAAAAATCTCTCCAAAAAAAAGAAAAAAATTGTCATGACTTTGAACATCTGTTTACTCATCACTAGGCACTTACTGAGAGTAACTCTTGGGTAGTCGTCCATGTGTTTTGTGCAGACATGTTTTTGGTTGCCATTGGGCCTTTTTTCTCTGTGATTCTTAGTGGTTGAGAACATTTTCATAGTGTTAAGATTTGTTAAATCTTTGGCTAGGATTCGAACTGCAGTCGGCCACATGAGGGCCAGCTCCCGTGACCACCATGCTGTGAGATGCCCCCACATCCTCAGGTTTTTGAGTTTTGGGGGCCACTAAACAGCATCTTACTTAGTAATTCACCTAATAATTTTTCTAACAAAACTGTAATGAAAAAAATACACTTCTATAATAGGAGGAGGAAATCTTTTCTTCCATTATACGCTATATGTAAGGTAATTTCACTAGAAAATACTGGGGTTTTATATTTGAAGGCTCCCCTCACAAACAGTCGGCTACCTGACTAAACGGAGCCTTACTGTGTGTGTAATCATTGCGGGGCCAGGTGCTTTTCCTGTTAGGGCAGCTCGTGACAGAGAGCCACAGAAAGGAAGGAGACCTCCCTGTGATGTTTGGGTTTTCACACCAAGGAGAAGCATCTCTCCTAAATCCCCAGAAAACTGCCCCTCAGGATCCCTTGGAAACAGGTCCACTCTAAACTGACCCACAGTGAGTAGGATTAGGTCTGACCCAGGTCATCATGGTTTAATTTCTCCAGGCTTCGTGTTTCTTTTGTTGTAAATATATGAGTTACATAAGTGATCTTTAGGGTCTTTTCACAGCCCAAATTTGGCCTCATGCCTTTGCCCAGAAGGGTTTTTTTAATGCATTTCTAGATGAGTGTGGCCAAGATAGTAATTAAATGCTGTTCCCTAGATTTACTAGAACTTAATATCATGTCTTGGACCCAAATAATGGAATCTGAAATATTGATGCCACATTTTCAAGAAAAGATTTGATTCTTCTTTATAAGAAAAGTATCATCTGCAAGTAGCTCATTGTTCTCCTTTCTCCAGTCTGACCGGAATGGCGTAACCTGTGGGACGGTACTTCTGAGACAGACGCGTGCATGCGCTCTTTCATGTTGCTCAGATTAGCTCATGCAGCCGACTTGTCAAGGTTGTGGACAGCGCTGGAACGTGGCGCGGCTCCGTCAGACTTGTAGTCACTAGGGAGGTAAAGCCTGTCACTGGCAGACAGGTACTCTTCTTTGGCCAGATAGTGCTATAAAGAATGGCTCAGAAGTGGATTTCTTTTCCCCAGAAGTTCTGTGCCCCATACACAGAAGCTGGGGTACAGACATGGCCCTCGTTCTCAGCGCCGAGTGCTGCTCTGCAGACAGGTGACTGCACACGCCTCTCCTCGTGCTGTGCGTTGGGTGGGTGAGCGTGTCACTCGCCGTAGTCGTTGCAGTTCAGCCGAAGCCGTTCTCGGTGCTGAAACGGGGTGGTCCAGCTTACGAGGGACCTTTTTTAAATGCAGAGTCGATTTGAGCTCTTAGTTGATTGGCGATCATAGCTGTGCTGTATAGTTCTGCATTTTGAAAATTTTCCTGTGTGTACATACGTGCTGCTCACTCACCCGAGTTCTGTTCCTGACTAGGCTGATCATGAGCGGGTGGGTAGGTAACCGAGCAGCTCAAAGGCCGATGTCTGGTAGTGTGCTGTGGCACCCGGCGTGTGTGTTTCTCGGCAGGTGTGGGGCAATGCCGTGCCGTAATAGGATAACCTAACTGTCCGTGCAGACGCGCACACGGAGTAGTCCAGGGGTCGGTACTGACAGCCGGCGTACTCGCGTTTACTGCGGACACTACACGAGAAAGCACATGTTCATAAACAAGCATGCAGTCTGCGTGTGTGAACGCTGCGTGGAGTGAGCACTGACCAGCTTCTGGGACAGAACAGAGGCTGTGGGGGGATCCGAGATCACAGACCATGAAAGGGGTTCCCCACTGGAGCGCTGCTCGCTGGTCCAGCGGTAGGTAGGACAGCCGTCAGTGAGGGTGACTGCGTATCACTTACTGCTCCCTAGTCCAGGGGTAGGTAGGACAGCTGTCAGTGAGGGTGACTGCGTATCACTTACTGCGGGCTAGTCCAGGGGTAGGTAGGACAGCCATCAGTGAGGGTGACTGCGTATCACTTACTGCGGGCTAGTCCAGGGGTAGGTAGGACAGCCGTCAGTGAGGGTGACTGCGTATCACTTACTGCTCCCTAGTCCAGGGGTAGGTAGGACAGCCGTCAGTGAGGGTGACCGCGTATCACTTACTGCTCGCTGGTCCAGGGGTAGGTAGGACAGCCGTCAGTGAGGGTGACTGCGTATCACTTACTGCACGCTGGGAAACTCACGGCGTATTTTTCCGTTCCTCTGTGCAAACACGCATCATGACTTTCCCAACACCTCAGTATTTCGTTATTCGAAACGTTTTGCCACGATAGCCTTGTAGATTATTCCCATCCCTTAAATAAACCGAACGGGGTTCCCCGGCTGTCCCGTACCGTCGGGGGAAGTGTGCAACAGAGCACGTGTGTGCGCACACATGTGTGCATGCGTGCGTGCACGTGTCTCCAGCAGGTCTTGGCCCCTTCATTGCCATGACGCTGCTGTCGTCGCAGACAGCATGCAGTGGTGAGCCCTGTTCGGCTTTCCCGAATGCCCCCTTTCCTTCACGCTGCTCTGCGGCTTTCCAGGAAGTGAGCCGGGAGTGCTCTGCTACCCAGCCGGTCCCCGCGGCTCCCTGTGGCTTCTGCAGGTTACCGCCCAACGTGCAGCTGGCTTCTGCGGAACGTGCTGGCACGTGGGCACCCGTGCGGGAGGTGAGCCCTCCGCTCCCCTGGGCGGCACATGGCCTGGGCACACGTGCAGACCCTTCCTCACCGAGACCTGTTCAGTCGCACTGCACCACCTCGCTCTTCCCGCTTCCTGAGGGTCCTTTGGCCTGATACAGGGTGCTGGGCTGACAGTGTCCTCTCAGCATCGTAAATGTGTCAGTCCGTTGCCTTTTGCCCATAAGTTTATGATGAGAAATCTATTGATAATTTTACTGAGGCTCTCTTACATGATGAGTTGCTTCTTTTAATGCTTCTCTGATTATTTTATTTATTTATTCTACAGAGTGTGTGCACTTGCCAGAGGGAGAGTGACAAAGCACTCCCCCCCCTCCAGGGGATGGCCATGCCACAATCCTGTCTCTCCCAGGTCTTCTTTCAGGATTTCAAACACACACACACACACACACACACACACACACACACACACATACACATACACACACACACAGACACACACGTGCTCAGCGTGTTTTTCAGGCCACCAGGTCCAGGACTAGAACTGTGTAGTCAGCCATGTGGGTGTCAGCCGCCTCAACCTCCGTGCCACTAGCCAACTCTATTTCTGGCTTTCAGCTTGGTTTGTCGTTGCCAGAGGGTGTGTGCATCCACCAGAGAGAGGGAGAGAGCACCCTTCCGGGGGGATGTGGGCCTGCCCCAGCCTCTCCTCCCTCTCCATGCTGTTGAGACCGGGCACACACGTGCATGCCCAGTGTGCTCCATGCCACGAGGGCTGGCGTCCATGCAGTGGTCAGCCACGGGGCTCTGACTCCCTTAGCTCCTAGGCTACATTTTGATATGTATTGAGTCTCTGAATTTTTAAGAGTTTATTGAGCTTCTTGAATGTTTATGTTTAAATCTTTCATTAAATTCAGCATGTTTTCGGTCACCTGTTTTTTCAGATAGTCTCCCTGACCCCCCCCCCTCCTTTTCTTTCTAGAACTTCCGCAGTACATATATTGGTTTGCTTAATCGTGTCCCACTGGTTCCTTATGCTCTATTTATTGTTCTATTTATTTTCTTTCTGTTCCTGAACCTTTGTCATTTTCTTTTGTCTTGTCTTCAGGTAAGTCTGCCCTTGAATCTCGTAGAATTTTTATTTCAGTTATTGTACTTTGTAGCTCACAGTTACTTTTTTTTTTTAATTTCATCTGAGGTTTTGTATTTCGCTCACAAATTTCTTTTTCATTTCCTTTTAGATTTTCTCTTTATTTTATTCTCCCTTTCCCCAACCGCCTGAGAGTACATGGCTGTGCCAGAGAGGAAGAGAAAGAAAGCACCGCTCAGTGTCTCCCTCTGCTTCCCTACCCGTCAGGATCCTGGGCGAGCTTCCGCCTGACAGGCTGTCTAGGTTGCTGGGGCTGGCATTGGACGGCGGGCAGGTTGGCTCCCCGTGTGCAGTGGGGTTCGCCTATGGCATCGTTGCTGTTTTCATCTCTTCTAGTTTTCTTCTTTTTCCATGTCTTCGTTTTACTCTTTGAGTATCTTTAAGACAGCTGCTTTCAGTTTTGTGTAGTGAGTCTCCTTCAGTTCTTTTCCAGGAGCAGTGCCCATTGAGGCTGTTTCGTTTTCCTTGAATGGGCTGTGCTTTCCTGTTTTCTTGGTATGGCTTAACGGTTTTTTGTTGTAAATTGGATGTTAGAATCTAATAATGTGTCAACCCTGGAAGTCCAGTTCTTGCCCTTCTGCTGGGTTTGCTGTTTCTTTTGTTTCGTTCTCTTTGGGGCACTGTTCGGTTGGTAGTGGCTATGGTTGCAGGCCGTCGCTGTGCTTAGGATCGGCTGAGCTGTGAACCTGAAGGTCTGGTTGCCCTGTGTCTGCATGCACATGTGCAGCTAGTCAGGGTCCCCCTCCAGCTAGCACTGGCCCACTCCACAGGCGAGGTGGTTCCTACAGCGAACAGGGTCATCCTGCTCCTTCCAGTTCTTCGCATTGTTCTGTTACTCAATTTTGCTTATTGGCATACATGAATATGAATACTTATAGACAAGATGTGTGTGTATATACATGTGTATGTAAAGCACACATATTCGAGTATATTATTGTTTTGAACACCCGCTATCTGTTAATCAATAAAGAATGAGAAAAACAAGTTTGTATTTTACTTTCCCTTCTGTACCTTTTCTTTCTTGATATAAATGTGAATTTCTTATTTTATCATTTCCCTTCTCTATAAAAAAGCTTCTATTAATACATCTTGCATGGCAGGTAGACTAATTTCCCCAATTTCTGTTTGAGAAGGTCTTTATTTCTCCTTTGATTTGGAAGAGCTGTACCTGGCGCAGAACTCTGAGTTGGAGGCAGTTTTCTCTCAGTGCTGAGTACTCACTGCCCTCTCACCAGCTCGCATGGTTCCTGGGGACTTGGGAAGAATAATGGTCTTTGTTCTCTGTGTGAGTGAAGTGCGTTTTCTTCCTGTGGCCTCTTTCAGAGTTTACCTGTCTTTGATTTTCTCTTATTTAAATACGGCACGCCCAGAGTAACCATTGGGTCGCTTTTGCTGCTTGGATCTGTGGATTGGTGTCTCACAGTCACTGGGGAAATTCTGTTGTTATTGCTTTACATTTATCTTCTGTTTGCTCACTCGGCATAGTTATTCTGAGGCCCATCCGTGTTGTGTTTGTAGTCCGTTCCTTTCTGTTCCTGAGCAGTGTTTCATGGCAGTACTGCACTCCATTTCCGTACCCAGTCCTCTGATAAATGCCTGGGCTGTCTCTTCGTCATCTATTACAGATAGCGTGCTGTGAGCACTCATGGCTAGGCCTTTGTACAAATTCGCACTTTCCTTTCTCTTGGGTAAATGACTTTGGTAGAATGGTTCAACCGTATGTATGGAGCTGCATGTTTAATGTTTTCATTTACCCCTGATAGGGTGCGTGTGCATGATGAAAGAGAGAGAAAGCAGCCCTCCGGTGAAGCCTGGTAACAGCAGTCCTTCCAGGTCACCGTTGGGTAAAGCTTTTGGGGAGATGCACATGGGCTGGGGCTGGGGATCAAACCCCAGCGGCCAGGCCGAATCTCGCCTCCTCTGTGCCTAACTTCTGTGCCCTATGGCCAGACCATTTTACATCTTAAACCTTCTGATAATAGTAGTATCTCACTGTGGTGCCTTGGTTTTGTTTTGCTTTTAAAAATTTTGCCGGAAGGCATGTGTGCTGCCAGAAAGAGACACCAAGAGACAAGGAAGGAGAAAGCATGCCCCCACTGGTGACCACGCCCCAGTGCCTTATGCGTTCCTCCGTCCTGTCAGGGTTCTGGGCACACATGTACGCTCGTCCGGACTGCTTCTCAGGCTGCCCAGTCCAAGACCAGCTGAAGGACCTGGCCACGGAGCTGGCCCTTGGCGGCGTATTTCTTTTTTTTTTTTTTTGGAGAGGTTTTCACTGTAGGGCGCGTGCACTCGCCAGACAGACAGAGAGAGACAGAGAGGCAGAAAGCGAGAAATCACCCCCTAGGGGGGATGACCATGCCGCAATCCCTTCTCCTCCATTCTCCTCTCGGGATCTTGGGCACGCACGCACACGTGCCCGGCGTGAGTTTTAAGCCACCGGGTCTGGGACTCGAACCATGTAGACTACGTGGGAGTCCAGTGACATAGCCATTACGCTAACTGCTGGTCCCCATCATTATGCTTTCTTGATTACAGTAGCTTTATAAGAGATTTTGTACTCAGAGAATATGATATTCCCACCTTTATTCTTTTTGCTTATGATTATTTTGGCAATTCAGGGCCCTTTATGGCTTTGTATGAATCAGGGGATTGGTTTTTTTCCTATTTCTGTGAAAAATGACATTGAAACTTTGGTAGGGATTGCATAGAATTTGTAAGTTGCTTTGGGTGGTATGGACATTTCGCTTTTTAATTCTTCTCATCAGTGAAGACAATGCGTCTTTCCATTTAACCGTGTATTCTTCAGTTTATTTTATTATTGCTTTATAGTTTTCAGCATACAAATCTTCACCCTGTTGATTAAATCTACACAATTCTTTTTTTGTTGCTGTTATAAGTGGGATTATTTTCTTAATTTCTTTTTTAGATCATTTAGATCACAGAAGTGCTACTGATTTTTTTATATTTTGATTTTGGAGCCTACAAATTTACTGAATTTGATCATTAGTTCTAATAATTTTTAGAATGTTTAAGATTTTCTGTAAGTAAGATCATGTCACCAGCAAACAGGTAATTTCACTTCTTCCTTTCCTTTTCTTTTCTATTAGAGTGGCTTTTTCTTCTTTCTCTTGCCTAATGTGCTGGCGGGGACTCCCAGTACTATGTGGAAAAGAAATGGTGAGTGTGGACATTCTTTTCCGTCCCTCCTTTTAGAAGAAAAACTCTTTGCACCATTGGTGTTTGTAGCTCTGGGGCTGACATAAATGGCCTTTGTTGTGAGTACAGTCTCTCTACCTAGTCTGTTGCGAGTTTTGTCAGACACGTTCTCATGCCTCTCTGATGACCTGGTTGATTGGGGGGCTCTGTCTAGCACATTTACCCATTAGTGTATGTTGGACCATTCTTGCATCTTGGTGCTAAGTCCCACTGGATTGTGATGACAGATCTGTCACCGTTGCTAAATTCCGCTCCCTAGTGTTTTGTTGAGGTCTTTGCACCTGTGTCTATCAGACATTGAGCCTGTAACGTTCTTCCCTTGTAGTGTTGTTGTCTGGCCTTGTAACGTGAGTTCGGGTATTTCCTCGAAGTTAAATTGTGTGAGAGGGCCAGCACAGTGCTGTGGTTAATGCCCTGAATTTCCGTGTGGCCGGCCACAGTTTGTGTCCTGGACCCAGCGACAGAAATCATGCTGATGCGTACACGTGTGTGCCCAGAGTCCTGAGGGAAAGATAGAGGAGAAGGGATGCCAGCACGGCCATCCGCCCTGAGGGGTGATTTCTCACTTTCCCCCGCTCTGTGTCTGTCCGTCGTGTGCCGTATTACAAGACATTAAAGTAAATTGTGGAAGGATTTGAGTCCGAGAAGGGTTGGTGGTACTCCTATAAATGTTCGGTGGAGTGGGACAGCGAAGTCACCAGGTCCTGGGCTTTTATCTTTAACGGGGACAGTCTCCTTCCCTTACTGGTCTTCTCCTTGCGGTTGCCGCGTGTGCAGGCTGCCGGTGTCTAGGAGTGTCAGTGTAGCCATTTCTTTCTGTGATATGATTTGTTGGAGCCTGTTTGTTACATAGTATTTTATAGCTTTTGTGTTTCTGTGACATCAATTGTAATGTCTCCTATCTAATTTCTAATTTCACTTACTTTTTTTATTAGTCTGATTAAGGGTTTGTGAATTCTTTTCCCTAGAAACCAAATCTTAGGATCATTTTTTTTCTATGATTTTGTTTTGTCTCCAATCATTTGAATTCTTTTTTATGTTTTGTGCAACTATTTATGTTTTGCTTCGAGGCTTACATAAAACAGCTTGCAGGTAACCGGCTAGTCTGTTGCCAACAACTTTGTTGTTACTGTGTACAAAAACTCTACTCTCGTCCCCCACTTTATGGTAATTGCAGTTCTTAATTTATCGGGTCCCCCCCATGGCATAGCGGTTAAGGTGGCTGGATCCCTGTCTGGCCGCGCGGTTTGAGTCCTGGACTGGCAGCTGCTTGAGAAACAAGTTGGGAGCATGTGTCTGTGTGCCCCGGGTGCCTGAAGGAGGGAGAGGTGAGGGGGCGGGGCTGCGGTGTGACTGCCACCCAGGGAGGATTTTTCTCACTTTCTCACTGCCTCTCCAGTGAGCGCACACACTCTGGCAAATCTAAGAAAAAGAAATTGAAGTTACAGTTTTTAATAGTTTTATCTTTGTGTGTGTGTGTGGTAGAGCTTTTTGCCTTAGGCCATGTGCGGCCACCAGAGATAGAGACAGTGAGAGGGAAGGTGAGAACTCACCCCTGGGGGGACGACCACGCTACAGTCCCTTACCCTCAGCTCTCCCAGGATCATGGGTGAACGCGCACACGTGCCCGGCAAAGTCTTCAGGCCCCGGGTCTGGGACTCCAGCCGCGGGTGGCCATGTGGGAGTCCAGCGGTTTTCACTGCGCCGTCCGCTGGGCACACGGCTTCATCTGGTGACCCTCCCGTGGAAGGTGGACCGTGCACCTCTTACAACACCTGGCCGTCCTGAACAGGGGTGCTCTCACGGCTTCATCTGGTGACCCTCCCGTGGAAGGTGGACTGTGCACCTCTTACAGCACCTGGCTGTCCTGAACAGGGAGGGGAGGGGTGCTCTCCTGGGGCGCCGTGCTTCTGTGTGCTAGCTGAGACAGCGCCGCCTTCCGCTCTGGCTTAGAGACCTTCCTTTAGCAGTTCTTTTGAGGCAGGCCCCATAGCGATGGATTTCCTTTGCTTTTGTTTGTCTAGGAATGTTTTTGTGTTTCCCTCATTTCCAAAAGACAGCTTTTCTGGGTAAGATGCTCTTGGCTGGTGACCGTCCCTCTGGCACTTCGAATGTGCACTGCCCTGCTGTTCCCTGGCCTGCAGAACACCTGGTGTGCCAGCGCCTCTGTCTGTGGCAGGTTTCTTACCTCTTGGGCTTCCTTTGATTTTTTTCTTTAATTGTCAGAGGTGCAAGTTTTCTGCAGGGAGACGGTGGGGGGGGGTGGGAGCAGGAAGGCCTCCCGCTGGGGTGTGCTCGCTGGGGTGTGCTCGCGCCGTCACCCTCCCCGCGTCCCCGTCACCCTCCCCGCTCCCCTGTCTCGCGTGCACGCGTGCCCGGACGTGTGAGGGTCCAGTAGATGTGGGTCCAGCTCCCTTACCCTCCGTTTCCCGGCAGCTTGATGATGACCAGACGTGTGCCTGTGTTCGGGTCCTCCTGCAGACGTGGGCAGTCTTCACTCGTTACTTCCTTCCGGTTGCTTCCAGACCGTCTGCTCGTTCTGTGACTCTGTGATGTCCAAGTCCTCTCCGTGTCGCCCACGTTGTGTGCGAGTTCTCTGGCGGGGCTGGCTGCGGGCCCTACTCCGAGGCGGAGTGGAGCCTGTGGCACTGAGCCGCTGGCGTGGCTGGGCTCCGTGGGCTCCCCTGGGCTGACAGTCGCAGGCTGTATTTATGAGGTAGTGGTGTTGCGGGTTGGAACATCTATTTTGACCGGGACCCAGGCGGGGCCAAGGCTGGGGGAAGTTTCTGCTTGGACAGGGTCTCCAGCTTAGCTGCACTGGCACTGGGATAGAAGGGCAGGGCCCTCACGCCCTCACAGGGAGGCCCTGAGCTGCCGCCTGGCCTGGGAATGCCTTCTCAGAGCTCTGAGGCTGGCGAGATCAGTGCTCTCCAGTCGGTCAGGCCAGGACAGACTCTCCGTTCGCAGGCGCTTGCTCCTAGCCTTGCCCTTGCCTTCCAGCAGGGAGAGCAGGCCCCGGGCTCAGCGAGGACGGCCAGGCTGGCATGCCTGCTGTCCACTCGGCAGGGCTACCACGCCCTGCCTAGCTAGGGAGTGGCCTCGTCTGTCGGTACAGCGGGGTCCCCTGGCCTGGGCTGAGGGTCCCTCTTGCTGCCGTAGAAGCCGTGGGCCCCAGGGAGCACGGCAGGGCTGGCCGGCCTGCCGCCCACTCGGAAGGGCCACCAGGCCCTGCCTAGCTAGGGAGTGGCCTCGTCTGTCGGTACAGCGGGGTCCCCTGGCCTGGGCTGAGGGTCCCTCTTGCTGCCGTAGAAGCCGTGGGCCCCAGGGAGCCCTCTCCGTGAGACACGGTGTCTGCGGGGCCGAGGGGCGGCAGTGCCGAGGTGGAACTACCTCTTCCTCTGATGTGGCTTCTCAGCCTCACTCTGCATTCTGGGCATGTACAGGTGTGTCTGTGGGCGGGTGGCTGGGGAGACCGGGGCCTGGGGAGCTCCCCTCTGCCATCGCATGTCGGTCCCGCTCCTCTGCACTACAGCTCAGTGGCTTTGGAGTATCGGTCAGTGACAAAGTGGAGGTGGTTGACAGAGGTACTGACGGCTGAGTCACCAAGCAAGGTTTCAGATGGTGCCGTGAAAGTGGCGTTGTCCACACCGAGGCTGCTGGCCTGCTACGCCACTGCTTGGCGCTCACGGGTTTAAAATGGGAGGGTAAGGTCCCAGAGGGCAGCAGTGAGCTCCAGAGCACAGGTCACGGAGACTCACGGAGACTCACGTAGCCGTGAGGACGGCAGCACTTCTCGGCTGGGGAAACACGAGGCCTTCGGTTTCATTGGAAGCGGTTGCAGATATTCACTCGTACTCTGCAGAACTGTACCCCCAGTCCAAGCTTACCTCGGGGCCTCCCTGGGCTCAGGGTCTTAGGGAAAGCTGAGCGGCCATCACTCACTTTAGGAATGGGAAGAGCAGAGTGGGTCTCACACGTCCGAGAGTCCAGCAGTTGAATCCGATAGCCCGTGTTTTTTTTGTGTGTGTGTTTGAGAGGTTTTTGCTATAGGGTGCGTGTGCTCGCCAGAAAGACAGAGAGAGACAGAGAAACAGAAAGCGAGAAATCACTCCCCCAGGGCACACGCACCCTACATGAGTTTAAGCCACCGGGTCCGGGACACGAACCACAGTCGACTACATGGGAGTCCAGCGACATAGCCATTACACTAACTGCTGGTCCCACCCTTGGGTATTAAAGGAAATGGGCAAATACTTAGCAAGGGCTTTGAGTCCGATAGCAATAGCAGTAGGACAAAAAGAAACAGCCAGCCTGGAAGGAGTGAGAAAGAGTGACCATTAGGTATAAATGGAAAAAAGTAGAGAAAAGGAAGAACAAGTTACTCAGAAAACTGCGACCGCACTGAGTCAGGCCAGGGATGTCTTAAAGGAGACTGGCTAGTTTTAGACCGTGGTTAAAGTGATGCCGAAGCATTATACTTGAAGGCAGTTATAACACATTCCTTGGAGCCCAACTCCCAGTGCTGGAAATTTGATTCCACCACTTCCAGATGATCCTGAGTGAGTTTCCTGAACCTTTGTGTTTTGATTTCCTCATTTGAAAATATGGAAAGAGGCTGACTATAGCAGCATGCCCTGAACTGTGGATCTTGGCTGGCTGGGTCACAGGAGAGGCCCAGGTTCCATTCTGCCCGCCCCCAACATGCACATGTACATGCACACACGCACACACAAGCTGGATGCCATGTAGCAACATGCCTGGATCCTGGCCGCTGGGTACTAGGCAGGAGGAGTCGTGACACAGGGACACCCTGAGACACTGCACGTATGTGCCGCCCGCTCGCCCTCCCACCTCCTGTGAAGTGCCCACAGGTCTGTCTGAGGAGTGAGTAAAGCAGCCCTGCATAAAGTAAGCACCGGACAACTGTCGCGGCTCACGGTCAGTGTCATTTCTGTTCTTCGAGGGGTACAACTAACGCACGTGAACAGTCTCAAAGCCGGGATAAGGAAGGAACTGGCCTTGCTATGTCATTCCACTGCACTGCAGCCCGATCACCAGGTGCTCACCGTCACAGAGCTGTTTGAATGCCACCCTCATGTCCCCGTCCCTTGTGTCTGCTAACGCCTCAGCCCAGCGAGAGCTTATGACCCCACCCCGTAGGAGGGGTAGCTGTCCCTGGGCTCTTCCAGCCTCCAGCGTGCTCGCCCTCTGACTCAGGGCAATCCCTCCTAAAAGCTAGCGCTGCTTGTGTGTTCACTTGAGAGGTGAGCTGTCATTTTTCAGTCTCAGTTGTATACAGCACTTGTATAAAACTGTAAGAAAGAAGTGTTTACTTCATAGTATGGGATCGTCGGAGTTTGAAAGCTTAAGTCTGGTTCGTATGTGTATATATAGTAACTGCCATTGGGATTGTTTTAGAATACTACATTAAGATGCAGTGGTTTCTAAGACAAACTGGCTTAATAAGAAACTTTTTTTTTTCTCCTATGAGTGCGTGGTACTTGTGAAATGCCTGGTTTTTAGGATTTTTATTAAACTACTTCTCAGCTAATTTAAATTGTTTTTAGTTATTTTTCTTCTTGTTTTTACTTTTTGAAAAGCATTGTGCATTGGTCAGAGTTCCAAACAGTGTAGAAGACTACAAATAGGAAAAAATGACTCACTTCACACCCTGGTCAGCTTTCTAGCCTCCAGGGAATCGGCGTACCCTTTCAGACATAGTGAATGCACATTCAAGCTTGAGTGTTTGCAGAACTTTTCACATACAGTGCTTTGGAAGCTGCATCTTTCCTTAATTCTGTGCTTCAGAGATTGTTGCATGTGAAAAGGAACATTGAAATCTGCTCTTTATTTGAGCTGGGAGCACGGTATAGTTGTCTCCTGTTTCCCAGAGGGTTGGTTCCAGAACCGCCCTTGGATACTAAAAGTCAAGGAGGGTCAGGTCCCTTCTATAACAGCAAAGTCCTTGCATTCGGCCTGTGCATGCCCTGCCACCTGTTTTAAATTGTCGCTAGGTTACTTACAAGAAAGGTTAGCGTCAGATATAAGTGAAAACTAAAATGTTACAGATGAACTTGTTTAGCAACTCAGCCTTCAGGAGCGGTCTTCCCCGTGTTGTGACCATCAGCGTGGCCTGCTGCACTGCGTTTGGTGGGACCTGGGGTGCAGAGCAGGGGTACAGCAGCCGTCCGCTCACCGCACAGCCGTCCGGCTGGAAAACCTGGTCTGCAGTGTTCTAAGTGAGAGTCGGGGGTCACGAGTGTGGTCCCTGAGCGTGGGACTGTGACAGTGGAGGTTCACCAGCTAGTTCTTTGAAATCAGGCCACGGCTTTCTCTTTGGCTCTCCTGTCTCCCCTGACAGGAGCCCAGTGTCATCCTCCTCGCTTAGTCTGTCCTCACATGTCATCGGTAACTTCCAGTGTGTTTCCTCAAGAGATGCGAGAAGTTAGACCCTTAAATAATCTTAAGGCAAAACCTTTGCAGTTTTTACTGTTTGTTGATTGCATTAGCATTTCTCATCGTTTCACCATACCTAATAATATTGCTGTCTTTTTGTAGCTTGCCATTGTTGAGTTTTTCTTTAGTGTTCAACTTCGTGATCATAGAACACTTCAGCTTGGGGCTGGCAGATGGCGTGGTGGTTAAGGACACTAGACTCCCACATAGCTGACCATGGTTTGAGTCCCGGACCTGGCTACTTGCTTTCTCGCATTCTGTCTGTCTGTCTGTTTCTCCCCCAACCCCCATTCTCTGGTCAAATTCAAAGAAAGAAAGAAAGATAAATAAGTCTTTAAAAGAAAAAAGAAATAACTTCAACTTTGTGAACATAGGGACAATTGTTTTTTCAATCCTACTTTATCATTTTAAATGCTGTTTATCTAAATCAGGGCCAGCCCCCTGGTAAAGCAGTGAAACACAGGCAGAGGGAGCCCGCGTGGCCAGCTGTGGTCAGCACCCTGGCCCCCACAGCTTGAAAAACTCGTGGGTCACGCAAGTCCAGGACCCTCACAGGATGGAGAAGTGGAGAAAAACAGAACAAGGCCACGTCAGGGAAGGTTCCCCGCCTCTCTCTCTGCTCTTGCGTCTGTGCCTGGGCTCTCTGGTGTCCTCCTTGTCGTGGTGGTGGCAGGTACAGCGGCACAGTTGTGGCAAACAGCGTGTGTCACTGTGGACGAGCATTGCCAGTCCTAAAGGCAGAGGTGGGTGTGTGCGCCTACCCCCGTGGGCTGCTGGTCAGAGCGCTTCATGTTGCAAGGTCATTGTTACTTTTACTCAAGAAACTAAAACGTTTGGTTAACCCTGTGTCAGTTAAGTAGAAGGTGATGAAGAACTTCCCGTGTTCTATAACTTCAGATAGCCGTTTGGTAGCACTCTGATTGTTCTCAGTGCTTTGTGTTCTACAATGAATAAATAAACATATTTTGTTATTTTGTCTGTACCCATGTAGGAATATCTTCATTTTTTAAAAAAGTCCTTAAAAAGGACTTTAATACATTTTGTTGAACTGAATCTTACATATTTCATTGCCTAATTTTCAGTGTTTAATTTATGAAAGTAAAATGGGAGAGTATAAATTTTTCTTTTAAAATTAACCAGTTTTTGGAACTGTTGGAGTAATGGCTGTGTTGCTGGACTCGCATGTAGTCGACCATGGTTCGAATCCTGGACCCAGTGGCTTAAACTCACACCGGGCGCGTGTGCGTGCGTGCCTCAACATCCCAGCTTAAACTGAGATTGTGACGTGGCCATCCCCCCTGGGGAGTGATTTCTCACTTTCTGTCTCTCTGTCTCTCTCTGTCTTTCTGGCAAGCACACACGCCCTATAGCAAAAACCTCTCCAAAAAAATAAATAACAAAAAATAATTAACCACTTGTTTTGCCCTTTTTCTTCTATTGGATTTGCAGAAAGTAAAAACGACATTCATAATATGTATTAACAGGACTCGAGGCAGTCAGAGAATTCTAGCCATTGCTCACACACAGATGACTCTCTGCTGTGTCATTGTGCTGGTGCAGCTTATCCTGAGTGATAACGTTTCCAGTCCGATAGATCTAATCGTATGTCAACACGAGGGGCGTTAGCTGTGCTAAGGAATGACCCTGAAAAGGCTAGGCAGAGGGGCTGTACTTTTTAGCATTCATTTCTTTCATTACAGTGGGCTTGTAAAAGAGACAAGCACCCTCAAAAGGGTCTCTCTCACTGCGTGCCCGCCCCAGCCTTCCCAGCCACCCAGAGTCAGGGGCATAAGCGTCCAGTGTGTACGGGGCCCCCGGGGAGCCGAACCTTCAGTCCGCATCACCCGCGCAGCACTCGCCACAGTGCCACCAGGCCGACCTAGGTCCTTTAAAAGCGACTAACTAGCTTTGAATACATTCTGATACTTTAGTTGGTCTGTTAGCTTTTCAGGGACCCTTGACTAATTTTTGTGGCCAGCGCTCTATTTTCTGGGGTATATATTGGAATAAAAACATGGTCTTGTGGACACTAATTATGGTCAGACAAGAACCCTGAGTCACTAACCAATTTAACACTAATAGCCACTATCCCAGCCTTTCTAGAGGTCCTGTACTACTGTAAGGATAAAGATGGTGGCCCAGATGGGTTAAGATTATAAAGGTAAGTGTGTCTGATGTATGAGGAGGTCAGTGGTAGCCATGCCACACCTCTGTAATACCTTTGTATGCTGCAGCTCAGCCTTTCCTGGGTTGCATACGGACATCGAACCCCTTATTCTCCTCGTCCAGTCTCGGGCCAAACTGCCCTTTCCCAGAGTAACTAGGAAATTATTACAGAATGAAGTAAGTTTTTCAGTTTAATTCATTTTCTAGGAGATAGTGGTCCGGGCTGGTAGAGTGACTGTCATGTAAGGTGTTGGAGACTGGCCCACACCTGCGTGGTTAAAGCTCTTCGGTTTCATGCCTGCCTTCGAGTCTGCGGGCAGTGGGGGACTGTTCCTGCGGCTGTGTGGTGGTGGTCTGGGAGTTAAAGACGACCTGGAAGTCGTGCCCCTTACCTGCCACCACAGTGAAGTGGCGCGACTTCCGGGGGACAGAGTGCATTGTCACTGCTCGCTAGAACATAATCCCTGGGCTGAGTCCATGGAGGAGTGGCTGATGTGCATTGGAAGCTGGGTCCCACGTGACCAGCTGCAGTTCGAATCCCATCTCCAGCAGCCTGAAAACACTCTGGGCTCATGTGTGCCTAAAGTCCTGATGGGGAGGAGGAACAGGAAGAAAGGATTGCGGCATGATGACACCCCACGACGGGTGCTTTCTCTGGTGAGCACACATGCCCTCTGGCAATAATTCATCAATCAGTTGACTAAATTTTTTTCGTGCAAAGAGGAGAACAAAATGGAAAAAACTGACAATCTTTCACAAAAGCCATTGTTGAAAAAAATTGAGTGTAACTTTCAAAATAAGTATTTGTACATAAGTCGTTTTCTCAAATGCAGCCAGTTCAGCAATACTGCCGTAACTTTCAACAGGCGTGTAGTACGAGGTAACAGTCTGAATGTGACCCTAAGACCTTGCTTCTCAAACTGGACAGCAGTGTTGTTTTTGTGAAAGAGGTGTACGAAGTGATGCCTTAATAGAGCTTCTCTTCCTGGAGGGAGATTTGGGGGATATGGTTTTTTCTTGTCTTTACTTTCTGTGCCTATGGCAAACGTGGCCCACGTGGACAGCTTCCAGGTGAGCGTCAGAGCCTCTGTGTGCACCAGGTTCACCTGGCAAGGGGTCTGAGGCTGGCTGAAGGCATGATCGCGTGTTAGGGGTCCTTCCTGCTTGCTGGGTGGGGAGCGGAGGAGACTTAAAAAATTTTCTCTGTGAGAGTGGGACAGAGGAAGTGTAGGAGAGAGGGTGGGAGAGCATAAGACAGGAAGGAAAACAAGAATTCTTGACGGGCTCACAGCACGGTCCCTCTCGCCCCAGCCTTCCCAGCTGGCCGGGGTCCCAGCTGTATGCATGGCATGTGCAGGTTGCCCAGGGAATTCAGCTGTGCATCACTCGATCAGAGTGCTACCTCTGAGCCAGCCCTGGAGGAATACGCACTTTTTGTACTAAAACAGACATGGATATGTTTAGGAGCGGAAAGCAAAACTGGTAGGATGTCAAGAAAAACACTAAAATTGCTTTCGAGTTAATTTCAAAACCCTGGAGATACTTTCTTTCCCCTACTAGGGTACTCCTGTGGGAACAATTTGATAATCAAACCTTTTGGTTTGTTAAGTTTTGTCTTGTTTAATTAGGTCAGTGGTTCTAAAGTACAAAATTGTGGAAATGTACTAGCAAAAACAAAAAGAGGGTAGGAAGTAAAAGAAATTTGCGGTGTGTATCAGCAAGGTAGATAATCATTCGAAGAAGCTCTAAGAATCTGTTTCTTTGGCCTCTTAGATCCTCCCTCCCTTCCTTTCTCCCTCCCCTCCTCTCTTCCAGAGAGCCTGTGTGTTCACTAAAGAGAGCAAGGGGCGGGGCAGGAAGAGGAAAGCCCCCCCCGGGGGGGCGTGGTCCTGCCACAGTCCCACCCCCTCCACTCCCCACCCTGTTGGGATTCTGGTCACAGGTACACTTGCCCAGCATGGTTTTGAAGCTGCTGGTTATGGGGATTTGAAATGTGGTTGGCCAGGTGAGTTCTGGCTCCCCCAGCCACGAGGCTACAGGGCCAACCCTGTCATCTTTGATTTTTATTTTTATTCCTTGCTACACTTTATACTGCTATTTTAAGGTGAAAAAATTGTTAAGCCTAAAAGTCTCCTAGTAAAGTAATACCCTGTGTTTTATTAATAGGACTCTCAGACTAAGCTAGAGTTGTGGAATTAATAAGTTGACAGTTAATAATGTTTTTTTCTTCATATAAACTATAGTAAAATTGACCTTATTTAAAACTTTACATTCTGTCTTTATTTCTCATCACAGGACAATGAAAAGAGAACCCCGTTGCATGCTGCTGCCTACCTTGGAGATGCAGAAATGATTGAACTGCTCATTTTATCTGGTATGGTAGTGCCTGTGTAGTAAGAACATTATTTATGTTGTCATAATCAGAGTTTCTCAAACATAATTAACTACTTCCTGCATGACCTAGATCTTCATATTGTTTATAAGGTGAGACTTATTTATTTTGCACATGCTGATCACATATCCTATTCCGGGTGCTTAGAGTACTTTAAGAACATAGCAAACACACTATCCTTGTGGAGCTCGTACACTGATAAAGAGAAGCAGGCATTACATATGAGTGGACGTTCCGTATGCTAAAACACACTGAGTGCTATGGAAAAATGAAAGAGAAAGATCAGGATAATGGGGGTGGGGTCTGCGTCCGATAGGTTATCATGTAGAGGGTTTAGAGTAGGCCTCATTGAACGTGGGATGACTGGGACCCAGTTGCAGTTCTCCAAGGGGGAAGTGACGGTGGCTCAGACCTAATGCAGCAGTCAGGGTAATAAGAAGTAGCCTGATTGTAGATAGATTTTGGTAGCAGTGACAGCAGGATTTTTATCTTTAAATAGCTTATATCTAATTTTTTTGTGCGCCTGTAAATGTCTTTACAATATGAAGTAATACTATAAATTGTTCTCTTATAGAGTAATTCCTGTTGTTACCAGACTGTCTGTGGTCCTAAAACAGTCAGTCAGGGCTTGGAAATGTCTCTGTTATTGCCAGATTATTGTAGTATTTACTGGGACAGGAAGCATGGGATTGCACAGATAGGTGCGTAATGAAACTGGAAAAGCTTTACCATTTCCTTAATATTTGAGAGAAGAATGACCGAGAGAGAGACGTTGAAATTTGAGAAAGATCCCCTTAAGTAATAGCCCAAACGTAAGGACGGGATGATGGTACAGCAGCCTCACTTTGCATGGCTGACCCACATGGGAAAGATTCAGATTTACATCCAGAGACCTCCCTGACCAAGATGGCAATTCTACCCAAATTAATTAATCTACATATTTAATGCAGTTAAAATTAAACTACATATTTAACACAGTCCCAGTCAAATTACAGAGATGTTCTTCACAAATCTAGAAAGACAATCATAGAATTTGTCTGGAATTATAAAAGACCCCATACTGGCCAAAGCAATCCTGTGCAAGAAGAGTGGAGGAAGAGGCATCTCAGGTTCTGACCCCCAACATACATTACAAAGTTGCAATAATCAAAACAGCATGGTATTGGTACAAAAACAGACATGTGAACCAATGGAACAGAATAGAGACCCCAAAACATACAGCCAACTGATTTGTGACAAAGGGCACTAGTCAATCCAGTGGGAAAAAGAAAATCTCTTTATCAAATGGTGCTAGAAAAATTCGGTATCCACTTTCAGAAAGATGAATCTGGACCCCTATCTCTCACCATTAACAAAAATCAACTCAAAGTGGATCTAAGACCTCAAACTTTAAAACTATTGCTGGAAAACACTGGGGAAAGTCTGGGAGACATCAAAATGGGCAAAGACTTCCTAAATTAGATCCCTAAAGCAACAGCAGTAATCCCAAAAATAGACAAGTGGGATTACATTAGATTAAGAGTTTCTGCACAGCAAAAAGACACAGTAGTAATTAGTGTGAATAGACAACCCTTGGAATGGGAGACTATTTTGTAAACTATGCCTCAGATAAGGGGCTAATAAATAGAATATACAAGAAACTGAAGCAACTTACCTAAAAAAAAAAAAAGATCAACCCAATTAAAAGATGGGAAAATGAGCTGAACAAATAACTCTCTAAGGAAGACATACTAACAGCCAAAAAGCTATGAAAAAATACTCAACATTCCTCATCAGAAGGGAGATGCAAATCAAAACCACAATGAGATACTGCCTAACCCCAGTCAGAATGGCTCAGATTTAAAAAAGAAAAGATACTTGCTGGCAAGGCTGTGGTGAAAAGGGAATTCTCCTACACTGTTGGTGGGAATGTAAATTAGTACAGCCACTGTGGAGTTCAGTGTGGAGGCTTCTCAAAGATCTACAAATAGAGCTACCATATAATCCAGCTGTTCCACTCCTGAGTATCTATCGAAAGGATAGGAGAACACTCAGTCGGAAAAGTGCTTGCACATCTATGTTTATTGTGGCATTATTAACAATTGCTAGGATGTGGAACCAACCCACATGTCCATGAACAGATGAATGATTGAAAAAGTGTGGCACATACACTCTGTGGAATACTACTCAGCCATAATAAAACAAGAAGACCCTGACACTTGAAAGAAAGTGGACGAATATGGACGATTGTTCTGTCGAGTGAAGCAAGTCAGGCTATGAGGGAGGGACATTGTATGTGTCCACTTAATGTACACCAGCTGCCTGCACTCTGTGATAGAAACAGATATTAGCGGGTATAGAAGCCTGGAGAATGGTTAAGGGCATCAGAGACAGTGTGAGAAGATGGGACGTGGGGGAGAGTAAGAGGAGAGGAATCAAGGAGAAAAATAGGGAAGACATTTAGGGGACACAGAAATGGAAGATTATCTGTTGACGATAATGTGTATGATATCTTCGTTTTTCTTTCTTAACGAATTATTTATTTATTTATTTATTTAATTCCATTTGTTATTATTACTATTTTCTTAATTTGATCAGAGAGAGAGAGAAAGTGAAAATGATAAAGCAAGCCATCAGGTTTGGGACTCGATCCACAGTCGGCCGTGTGGGAATCCGGCACCACTAACCAGCATGCCACCTGCCGGCCCCAATAGTGTGTATGATACCTTAACTGGACTTGTGCGAAGTGTATTCATGTTGGGTAATTCATTTTACAACCTATAGTGATGTACAGTTATTGAATATATAAAGTAATAATAAAAAACTAAAATAAAAAAAAAATAGTAGGGTCTGGGGACCAGCAGATAGCATAATGGTTTCATTGCTGGAGGACTCCCATGTAGTCGACTGCAGTTCAAATCCTGGACCCAGCAGTTTAAAACTCATGTTGGACGCATTTACGTGTGAGGCCAAAATCCATAGAGGAGAAGGGTTTGTGGCATGACCATCCCCCCTGGGGGATGTTTCTCTCTGTCTCTCCAGTGAGCAACCACGCCCTATAGCAAAAATCTCTCTAAAAAAGAGGGAAAATAAAAGAAATCGGGTCTGACCCCATAGCACAGCATTTAAGTGCTGTGTGTAGAGAGCCAGATCCTACATAACTGACGGGTTTGAATCCCATCCCTGCTAGTTGGAAGACGCTGGGTATCTTCACATACGGGCCCAAATGCCTGGACTGTGGCATGATCCTGTGCCCTGCTAGAGGTTCTCTCTCTCTCTCTCTGTCTCTCTCTCACTATATGCCCTCTGGCAAAAGAGAATAATACGTATGCTAGTAATTGTTCAGTTCAGATTAATTTGATGCCTGGAACTTGGGATAAGAACCCTACTCTTGCATTTTATTTGAACACAGAATTGTATGTATTTTCATTTTGTCATAAACATTTCATATGATTAAACGGGGAGGGGTTTTCTCCCTCCTTTTAATTTTTACACCTAGGTGAAGCAGTCAGCTAGGTAAAGCTGACTTAAACGTGCGTATTAATAGCAAGGACTTTTAGTGGTAGAGAGCCGCCTTCTTAGTCTTCATGCCATAGTCACATGAGCCCCGTGAGTGATCGTGTCAGGTGCTGTCTCTGAAATAACACTAGACAGAACACTTAGCATCTTCTGAATAAAGAAAAACCGTGTGAAAAGGTTAACCATGGTCGTACTGGCCCTGTAGCCTGGTGGTCAAGGGAGTGGGGCTCAGCATGGCCAGCTGTGTGCTTTGAGTCCCGGCCCTAGCAGCTTGAGAGCCCCAGCAGGTGCTTGTACTGTGTGCGGTCACAACAGAGGGGCGTGGAGCGGGGATTGCAGCATGGCCACACCTCATCGGAAGGTGCTTCCTGCCTCCACTCGACCAGGCACACAAACCATCTGACAATAGCTTTAAAACCTAGCCCTTGTACATGTTTGAAAAGCTATTTGGGGGCCAGCAGGTGGCATAGTGTTTAGGTGCTGGATTCCCACATGGCTGACTGTGGTTCAAGTTCCAAACCCAGTGGCTTGAAAACCACACTGGGTGCGTGTGTGTGCATACCCACAGTCACAAGAGGAGGATGGAGGGGAAGGGATTGCAGCGTGGCCACCTCTCCTGGGGGGGTGAGGGGGGTGATTTCTTACTTTCCTTCTCTCTTTTGCGAACACACGGGCCCTATAGCAAAAACTTAAAAAGAAAAAACTTTTCCAACTTGTCTTTTAAAACTAATTTTGATACCGTATTAATTTCATGAGATAGTATGGTTTATAGAGCTATTTTTCAAAGGAAAACTTAAGTTATAAATGAAGGCAGTTATTCTCAGTGCTCAGAGTGAAAATTGAAGCTTTCACATTGGCCTCAAGACTGTATGTACTGCCCCTGCATCAAATTTCTGCTGGCTGTATCTCTGCACCTTTCATTTTTGCTTGGCTGACTCTAATTGCATTGGCCCCTCCTCTTATGGGTTTTCGCACTGCTGCTTCCTAGAACAAATCCTTATCCTATAGCAATAAGACTCAGCCCTTCCCCTTTGTAAATATGTCTTTGCTCAGCTGTCTCCTCATCAGGGCTTGCTCAGTGGTGAGGTGTAATACACTGCTTAAGAGAAGTCATATATTACATGGGGGCTGCAGGTTAAATTCCCACACTGGTAAGCCTGAAATACATGGGCACATGTGCAAATACCCAAGGTCCGATGGGCTGGAGGATTGGAAGAATGCAATTATAGCTTGACCAGACCCTGAGAAAGGTCTCTTTCTCTCACTGTCTCCCCTCCTGTCTGAATCTGTCTATCTGTCTCTCTCTCTCTCTCTCGCCCTCTATCAGCTTTGGATCTCAAACCCAGCAGTTTGATAAACATGTTGGATGCATGTGCATGTGTGCCCAGAATCCCAAAAGGAGAAATGGAGAAGGGATGCGGCTTGGCCATCCTCCATGCTTTATCACTTTCCTTCTCTCTCCTCCTCTCTTCAGAGAGCACACATGCCCTCTGTCAAATTTTAAAAAGGGGGGGGTCAAGAAAAAGGGCACTCCAAGTGGAGGGACCCTAGTGTGCAGGATGGGACGGAGCACCACACGCATGTACGTGCTCCATGGTAAATAAGAACAACAAAAGAGGACCTTGGAAATCAGGTCACCCCGTAAACGAGCCCTTCGCTGCCCACCACCAACCCCTCCCCCGTGCTATTTTTCCTAGTACTCTGAGTGCTGAGTGTCATCTGACATCTTTCTAAAATTGTTTTTGTTTACTGTTACATTGTTCTCACTAGGACATAAATTCCAAGACCCGGATGTAGTCAGCCTTGCTCCCTGATGATTCCTAGCGCTGAGATTGGTTCTGAGTGTAATAAGTTGAACTAGGGCCAGCAGGTGGTGTGGTGGTTGAGGCTCTGGACGCCCACGTGGCCAACCATGACTGGAGTCCTGGACATGGTAGCTTGCTTTTTCACTTTCTGTCTCTCTTTCTGGTCACACTAGAAACAAAAGTAATAATAAAATTATATAAGCAATTCTTTTTAAAAAAGAAGTTGAACTGTTAGAAGTGAAACTCAAGAGTTTGACCTGATCAATCTATGTGTAAATACGAGCGTGAAATACGTGGAGAGAAAAACAGGCAACACAATTAGGCTACTTTGTCGTTACTAATTAAAGGTTAGTATAGAGAGTTTGGGATACGTTGTTCTTATACTTAATGTTAATTACGAAAAACAACACATTATACGAGTAATTAAGTTAGTCTTAATTGGTGTCATCTTTTTTTTTTCTTTTTTTTTTAAATTTTGCCAGTGGTCACCTCCACTTGCCACCAGAAGGAGACAGGGAAACTGGGAGAGAAGGAAGCAGCCCAGGGCTTGTGTGTGTTCAGTACCTCGCTCATTCTCCGCCCTGTTGGGGTCTGAGCACACGAGACTGGAATATTCTCCAAGCCACTAGGGACATCCATGTGGGGTCCCTCTCCCTTACCCTTCCCCATAGGAGAAGCCCAAACTGTGATCCCGGAAAAGTACATCAAACGACGCCAAAGGGCCCACGTTTGCTTCTCCGTTTGCATCAGAAGACATGGTATCCTCAGTAGGAATGTACAATAAAGTCAGTTTCTCTAATTTTGTATTTTATTTCTAAAACTAACACTTATGGCAAGGTTATTGGGTCATTGGAAAAGTGATGTGTTTTCTACGCAGAAGTGTCAAGGCTTTTCCGATGACCCGCTATAATCACTAAATGGAGTTCTCTGAAATGTAGAAAGGAGGAGGTGGGACCGGATGGCGCTCACGCTTTAAGCCAGTCCTCACGTTCGCGGTTCCGGTCTGGTGGCGTCCGCTCCTGCAGTGGAGGATTGGGAAGTACGGGTGCTGACCGCTCACGTCTGCATGCTCTCTTGGCCGTCACAGTGGGACTTCGCTGTCTCTCAGCAGTTTTGTATCTCTCGTGTCAACGCCTCCCCATGCACACGCACAGCTCTGGTGGAGGCGTCTCTGTTCCCAGCTGTTTGACTTCTCTGGGCCGGATGGGCACCGTCAGGTGGCGTTTTGTTCCCTCCTCAGTTAGAGCCTGAGCCATCGTCCCTTACTTATCAAAACCATTGCCTTTTACGTAACTAGATGGCAGGTGGACTTTGTAAATGTTCCGTGTCATGCTTCCTCTCTCAGCGTTATTTGCTGTTCCTCCAGTGTCTTCTAGTGTCGAGTGAAGGAAGTCTTCGGTCGTGCTGTTCTGCCTGGCACGACCGTTTCTCCATTCTACCCCAGAGCACGTACCTGCCTCTCCTGTCTTCCTGGCTGTAGGATTCAGTTCTTTATGCTGAAATGTAGACTAACTTCCCTAGCCGAAACTATCAGTGATTTTCACTGACGTGTGTGAATATAGGCTTTTAGCTTTGAAATTTAGATACTCATTTCCTGTCTCCCATTTGACTATCTGGGCTGACCCCAGTGGGGTCTGAGCATACATCCCTAGTGGTTACGGGAAGCTGGATGGGTAGCCACAGTCCGAGTCCTGGCCCTGGAACCCACAGGCACATGTGCATACGTGCTCAAGATTTCAATAGGATGAAGACGCGGAGGCAGAGCGATGGAGGCGTGACCACGCCCTGTTGGGGTGATTCCTCCCTCTCTCCGTCTGTCTCTGGCTCGTGCACATACCCTTTATGATTAAGAGAACACTTCCGGCTTTCTCTACCAGCGTTGGCTCTGGTCACCTGCCTTCACCTACTGTGTATGTGGGCCTTCATCCGACAGTGGTTTGGTGAGCGAGCTTGTGTACCGGCCACAATTCCAGGTGCTGGGCGACATGTCGCCGTGAGTGAGCGGAGTCCTACCAGGCTCATGTTTTAATTCTGGGGATTGTGGCAAGTACACATCTTGTTTCTGGTCATGAAAAGTTTCCGCAGTGATAATTACTATGGAAAAATGAAAGGAATGGTATGTGGGTTGTGGTCAGTTGCTATAAAATAAGAGTTGCTATTTGATATTGGGTTATCCCAGCCATGGTGGCTTGAAAAACCACAGCATACGTGTGTATGTGTATGTCTGTGTGCCTCAAGTCCTGACACGTAGG
>NW_006208670.1:446594-452081 GCF_000334495.1 Tupaia belangeri chinensis | reverse complement strand
AGAGAGTTGCTGTATGACCACACCTCATGGTGGGGGTCTTTCTCCCTCCCTTTCTCTGTGTCTCACACACACACACACACACACACACACACGTGCCCTATGGTTATTAAAAATGGAAGAATCCGGTCTGAAGTGTGTGTCCCCTGTAAGCCTGTCACACTGGCGCACTAGTTTGTAAAAAAGGTCACACTCGGAGGCACTGAAGGTTAGCACTTCAGCATGCAGACTTGGGGAGGCACGGAGCCCCCGGTAGCTGGGTTTTAGGACCCTCCCAGCATTGTAGGTGAAAAGTGGAAATGTAATTATTTTTTGCTCATTCCACTCCCAACCTGGAAACAGAATCTGAAGCTTTTGCCACTGCTTTTGTTAGAGAGCCAAGGAAAATGATTATTTCCAGTTTGGGAAGAGGGATGAGAGCACTTGGCTCCAGCTCGCAGGGTGTGGCCTGTCATCTCTGTGACTTAGAAGCAAGCACAGAAGAAACTAGTTCTCTGCAAGTAGAGGCTTTGAGAAACGTTAGTGAAACTATAATTATTGCAACACAGGTGAGAATGGAAACAACTTTAGCGGTACCTGCCGTGGAGTGCCTAGCCTCAGAGCACAGGTGGGCTCCCTGCTTTGTGAAGGAGTAGATGGTATTTGCAGGATGGAGGCTTCCTGGCCACTACTTAACTCTTGTTCGGTACCGTGGAACCTGAGTGAAGGGGTAGACGCACGACTTCACGAGGCAGGCTGCTGGCGGCTTGGGAGCCACCGAGCCACCGCGGAAAGACTCTGGTATGGATGGAAGGGCGCTGCCTGCCTCGCCTTTACTGTTAGAGCCTAGAGCCAGGAGTGATGTCGAGCACGCGTCCTCGTCCGGTTAGGCTGTTGAACCGTGAAGCGAACGGCATGGGCACGAACCCCACCCACGAGCTCCTGGTCTCCTAGCCTGATCGTTCCTGAGTGCCCTCCTCCTGCATTACAGTGGGCTAGGGTTTCGGCGAACGGATTCTGTGGGAACACAGACTTTCAGGCTATTTGACAACGTGTTCATAAGTACAAATAATTAAGCTCAGTATTTCAAAATAGAATGGAATGGACCATAAAGGTCATTTATCACAACCTTATTTTTATAAGTAATTGAGGCTCAACAATCAAAGAATCGTGGGCAACCAGCAGTTAGCGTAATGGCTATGTCGCTGGACTCCCACGTAGTCGACCGCGGTTCGCGTCCCGGACCCGGTGGCTTAAAACTCACGCCAGGCACGTGTGCGTGCGTGCCCAAGATCCCGAGAGGAGAATGGAGGAGAAGGGATTGCGGCGTGACCATCCCCCCGGGGGGGGATTTCTCGCTTTCTGTCTCTCGCTGTCTGTCTGGCGAGCGCACGCGCCCTATAGCGAAAACCTCCCCCCCCCCAAAAAAAAAATCAAAGAATCGCCAGAACGTGATGACTGATTGGATTAGGGAGGGGGCGGGTGACTGGGTGATTTTGCTGAGTGACCCACGGTCAGGTGGTGGTCTACTCCAACCCCAGAACCCCTCCAGAGCGACCGGCTGTGCCCTGTGTGACTTAAACCTGGGGGCCCGGCCGCCTCCACACACTTCCGGTATGTGCTCTGCCTGCCTGTCCCTCTCTTGCATGCTCGCACTCTCTCTGTCTCTGTCTCTGTCTCTCTCTTTCACACACACGCACGCACACACACACAGCGTAAGAGCCAGGGGTTACAATAAGAAAATACAGATCTGGGCTCCAGGGAACAGCGCCGGGTCGCTCGGCCTGCCTACTGGTTACAGAGCCGTCATTGTTACTTTGCAGGCCTCCCTGCTCTCGATTCCCATCCACTGCCTCGTGTCTTCACAAAGCAGGGCCTCTCTCTAGCAGCGTTGCTGTTCAGAGCCAAAACAGACAGTGTTTCCTGTGCTTTGTTTTCAGATTCTTGGTTTGTAGGAAAAGTCATGCACATTTTTTCTTTATTTTCCTATGCAAAAATGCATCACGACTTTTTTGACAACCCAATACATTATGGCTAATTTACACATAAGTTAGACATTTTTTGAATTTTGGACCTCTCACCTTAAGTTAATATTTTTCTTTAAATAGTTGTTGTTTCAGGGTATACTTTTATATGAGTGAATTACTACATGAAAAGATTAGGTAAGAGGAAGCCAGGACCAGCAGTTAGCATAATGGCTGTGTCACTGGACTCCCACATAGTCGACTGCGGTTCGCGTCCCCTACCCAGCAGCTTAAACTCATGCTGGGCGCGTGTGCGTGTGTGCCCAAGATCCCGAGAGGAGAATGGAGGAGAAGGGATTGCGGCGTGACCATCCTCCCTGGGAAGTGATTTCTTGCTTTCTGTCTTTGTCTGGCAAGCACACGCGTCCTATAGCAAAAACCTCTCAAAAAAAAAAAAAAAAAGAAGAAAGAAAGACGAGGAAGCCGACTAGCCTACCACCAGGCCATGGGCTTGCCTGAACGTTTTTTTTTTTTCTCCTTTTATGATAGATTGTGACAGAGCAAGAAAGAGAGAGGGAGAGGTAGCGGCAGAGAGGGGGAGAAGAGATAGAGAGCGACGGTGGGGGGTGGATGCTGGCTCTGGTCATGCTGGTCAGGTCGTGGGCACTTGTGTATGTGCCCGCCTGTCTCACGCTGACTGGGTGGGGATTCAAACCTTGGTCACCACATGGAATCCTGAGGAGTGCGTTAGCACTGTGTCACAGTTGGCCCTAGAGGACCATGTTGACTTCATGACGTTTCTTTATGACATGATGCATCATCAGCTGAATGTGAGGAAGACCTGGTGTACCCTGCATTCTGTCACTTGAGTACCCTGACACGTGTTTAAACAGCTGAAATTTCTGACACACGTTCTACAGTAGAGTCTGATATTTACCTTGGATATGCTCTGTATAAAGGTGGCTTTTCCAGCCTGTATATAAAAAGATGTTTATCTTAATAACAGGAGCTAATGCCTTATTGGATAATTATATCAATTAAAAAATAGTTTTGTCATATAAGGGTGATTTAGCAGCAGAAAGTATAAAAAAATCAAGGACCTTTTCAATTGTGATTTATCCAATTTGGACTATATATAACTTATTTAAGGAAATTTACTTAAAATATTTTATGTAAAATATTTCAATTTATTTTTTTCTTCTTGTTGCAGGAGCTAGAGTTAATGCCAAAGACAGCAAATGGTTGACACCTTTACACAGAGCAGTTGCGTCTTGTAGTGAGGTATGAACCTTCTCTCAGCACACACACTGGGTGTAGGGGCTCTCAGCAGCCCTCCTGAGTCTACAGTCAGATTCTCTTCGAAAGGAACAGCTGCCGAAGTACCTAGACTAGTCACTTTAGGATTTGCACAAACCAAGTGAATTACCCATTTCTCCCTTTGTAAGACCTCTTGGAGAGTCCATAAAAGCAGAGTAGAAAGCCCTGCTCCTGCCCTTCCTGCAGAGAAGTTACTTGTCTGCCTTTCGCAGTCCACCTCAGGGCGTTTTCTGCTGGTCCACACTCGCCTGTTACAAAGACTCTCACTGATCGTGATCGAGTAGTATCATCCGGATATAATGAGTACTTAAAATGTTACTTAGCACTGAAATTAGTTTAAAAACATTACTCGAGTGTCCATTTTACAAGTTCTAAATATATAACCGTGAAATAGTTGAGGCGTCTTACGGAGGGACTAGTTCACTCTCACATACGGCCCTGCGTGTTGTCTGTTCATCAAGGTAACTGGTATTTCTCGTGAATCGTCACTATCTGCAAAGCACCCTGACTCCCATCTTTTGAAATATCTTGTAGTCCTCATCACATCTCTTGGTATTTTGAGGAAACTACCACTCGGTTGTGGAATGGCAGAGAAGGGGTAGAAGCTTGAGACCCGTCGTTTTGTGGCCTTGCTAGATTCAGTGGGCACCCTTCTCAGAGGCACTGTGCCGAAGCACCCCTTTCTGTCTGTCTGATGGCAGGCGATGCCTGTCCTGATTTAAAGACACACCACAGACCCTTATGGTGCGTGGCTGTCACAGTTAGGGGTGGTCCGTGCTTCTTCAGTCCCTCAGATCAGGAGAGCAGAAAGGAACTCACAAGTGGGCTCTGTCCTTTCCCCTGTCGTAGGACTGAGGAGTTCTAGAGAGGGTGAGGGAATTCTTTTCTCCTTCTCCTCCTCTTCCTTCTTTTAAGAATTGTGTATTTAATTTTATTTATTGTTATTTTATTTGTTATAGGACACGTGTTCCCCACCCCCCAGGGAGAGGGTGGGTGAGAAAGCGAGCCGCCTGGCACCTCAGGGGAGTCAGGGAGCGGCTGGGGAGATGGGACCAGGAGAGGGGACGGTGACTGGGAAGGACCGTAGAGCCACCTCCACCACATCCCTGACTGAGAGGAGGAGGGCGGAATGGGGGGCAGGTGTTGGTCGGGGTTCTCCACGCTTTCCAGCCGATTGGCCTGGACGACCTGTACCGACTAGCGTCACACACCACCTGCGGCTTTGGAGCTAAGCTAGTGTTGGGCAGCTCTTGTTACGAAGCTAAGACGTAATGGCCAAGATACTTTTAAATTTTGAAATTCAGTGAAAATTTTATGGTTACCCCCTCCCAATAAGGATGTTTCTTCAAGTAAAACAGTTGAGATAAACATCACTATTATTGGGACATATTGATTAAATCATCAGGATACATTTTGAATATTTGCAGAGGTTGTAAAACAGACAAAATCTTTTTAAAAATTAATGTTCACAATAGATGATAGGTTCTGCCTAGAAACTTAACTCCTGATTAAACACTCAACTCGGCCTAAATGTCAGGGCAAGCTGTAGGTTAGAAAGCAGTAGCCCGGTGAGTCCCTGAGTCCCTGTTTAGCCCAAGTGCAGCTGGACTATTGCACTCACCATCTTTGCAGGATTCGGGGAACAGCTGTGGAATATGGCCACTGTAGGAAGACACAACTGGAGTAAACAATGAATATCGTTTTTCTTTAAACGAATAAGCTTATGATTAGCTTGTGATTTTATTTTTAATCTGGGTCTTGAGAACAACGAGAGCTATCGGCATTTCACTCCATGGAGAAATAGCTGAAGCTGCAGGAGAGTATGTTAAGATACGAGTATTTCAAAGGCAGAATTTCAGGTAACTCTTGGTGTACGTTTTGGGATGCTAGGAGAGAAGTAACTTCTAGCAGGGTGGTTGGAGAGACTATTTTCAGGCTCTCCCCAGGATGTATGTAGATGACACGGTGGTCGATGCCTAGGAAGGAAGCTGCTGTCTCGCTAGAGTAATCCCAGAGGCCCTCGTTCGCTCTCCACGCCTGGGCTGAGAGACCCCGACCCACCCTCAGCAGCATGGCTTCCTCGTGCCTCAGCCACTGACTGCCGCCTGTCTTCCCCACGCCGAGCCCTGACCGCCGTTCTGAAGCGTGGCACACGGTCCAGCTCTGCCACGGCCTCGGCAACTCAGCGGCTGAGGAGCGGGGTCAGTGTGAGCGGCTGCGGGGCGGGGGC
>NW_006208670.1:431147-446296 GCF_000334495.1 Tupaia belangeri chinensis | reverse complement strand
CCGCCTGGGCTGAGAGACCCCGCCCCACCCTCAGCAGCATGGCTTCCACGTGCCTCAGCCACTGACTGCCGCCTGTCTTCCCCACGCCGAGCCCTGACCGCCGTTCTGAAGCGTGGCACACGGTCCGCGGCTGAGGAGCGGGGTCAGTGTGTGCGGCTGAGGAGCGGGGTCAGTGTGTGCGTGTGGGTGTTTTGTTCCTGCTGGGTGGTTCTTTCATGTTTTAAGGGGCCGTGGCGTGCCGTAGCTTCCTCTGGAGAGTATACACACTATTTTTAAACCTAACCAGGGATTAGTTCGGTCAAGATGAGCGAACCTATCTGTGTTATCACACGAGAGATCAGCAGTGGTCCATCCGGACACCTGTCTGTGTTCATTCCCAAATGTGTCAGCTCTTCTGTGCCTGCCCTCAGGTCGGTGGGGAGAACTGCTTACAAGGCAGACTCCCAGAGAGCTGCTGCGGTGGGGTCTCTTCTAGACCGACTCCCGGATATTAAGAAAGCCTTTTAAGTACAATTAGCTGTTACTTAAGCCAATGCTGTGCGGTCTCTACTTGGCTTTTTCCTTTTTTTCACCAGTGCACAACACATTCCTTACACCTTCTAAGAACAGAGCAGTGGGAGTTGGGGTGACGTGGCATTAGTGGTTTGTGAAGTCACCACACCCCACTTACGCTGCGACGGGACATGGGGCCTTTGGCTTGTACGCTGTAAAGACGCACCTGCTCTCTGCAGCCTTCCCTGCTCTCCTGGGCTGCCTTGTATTACTCCGAGTAGCGAGTAGTGTACGCAGGGTGCAGACCTTGATCTCTGGAGTCAGAGTCGTAAATCAGTGTGTATAGCCCCCTTAGGTGCCATGTTACCTACCATCACCTCCCGTGAACTGGACTCACTGTTCTTTAGTGAAATACGAGAACCGTTTGCTTTTGCTCTTCTTGCCAGTGGGCATGAGTTCTCCCCGAACTCTCCAGAAGCTCTAGTTTTACATTGCAAATTGGAGTGACGAAGGCAAGGCTAGCGTCTCTGCTGTGTCTGCCCAGTTTTCATTTCATTTACATCAGCGCATCCACTACTGCATCTACTAATTCTCAAGGCAGTCTTAGTCTACCCCGCCACAATATTCCCTTGTCAGCAGAGGGACGGGATCCTGATAGTGCCTTGTTTTTACAGAGTCTTGAGTAAGTATTTCTCTATATATATTTCTACATTCCTTTTTAACTGGATGCAGTTTACAATAAAATGGACAAGTTCTTATGAACACTTGGGTTTTGACAGGTACCCCAATCAGGATGTGAACGACCTCCCTTACCACAGCGGGTCCCTGTGCTCAGGTTCTGTGGCAGTGGCATCCTTTCGTGTGCAGGCTTGTGTCTTGACAGGTCCTGTTCAACATAGCATTAGGACATCCGCGTTACGTGCCTTCCTGGCGCCTTCCTTCTCGTCGCTAAGCGGCATCAGCAGCTTGTAGCTACCCCGTGGTCTGCCCGTCTCTCAGGAAATACTAAATGGAGTTGCAGGCCAGTCATCTTTGATGAGCCGGCTGACTCCATTGACAGGTTGATCGGTTGGTTACTACGTACCTTGCCAGTCTTCTGTCAGCCCTGTTAAATATTGGTGCTGCTCCTCACATTCCGAACGTTTCTGATTACTCCCCTCTTTCAAAGGGCATCTGTGCTTGCCAGAGAGACCGGGAAGTGAGAAAGCACACATGTGTGGCACGGGCCGCCGCCGTCCTTCTCTATCCCCACCCGGGACGCGCAGCGTGCATGCTCATGCTCCAGTGGGCCTCCGCGGCCTTAACCACCATGCTGTGGACTGACCTCTGAGCACTTATTTCAGAAGCCTAAAAAGCTATGGATTTGGCATTTGTCTACCAAAGACAGGTTTTATCATTAAAAAGAGAACATTTTTCTAGATGTAGATTTTCTTATATTGCTGCTTGCTTTTTTTCTTTTTGCTTAATGTTTTGATGGCATGCCAAATTCCTGGAATTTTGACATGAGTCCTATTTATAGATGTGGTATTGTGAGGTTTTCCATGAGCTTCTGGGGGGTAAATCCCTTTGCACTGTAAACTTTTAGTTGCCTTAGCACTGTCCTCTCTAGATAGCATGACAGCAAAGACCTTTTATATCCTCTTTCTTTTAGTGAACTAGATCCTAGAGACTTTCTTTTCTTTGAGAGAGAGTTTTGCTATGGATACTCGCTGGAATGATGGAGAGACAGAGAGAGAAGTTACCTGCCAGTGGGGAGGATGGCCGTGCTGCAGTCCCTTCTCCTCTACCCTCCTCGTAGGATTTTGGGCATGAATGCACACGCATCTGGCATGAGTTTCAAACCGCCGGGTCCAGCACTTGAACTGTGGTTGACTGTGGAATACAGCAACATTATTGTTATGCCATTTGTTGGTCCCGTTCCTAGAAACTTGTTTGTTTTGTTCTCTTTTAGGTTTTTGTGATATGGCGTGTGCACTTGCCTGAGAGACACAGAAACAGAGAGAGAGAACGTGAGAAATTGCTCCCCATACCCCCAGCCCATGGCAATGGCCGTGTTGCAGCCCCTTCTCCTGGGGTTGTGGGCATGCACACTCATGCACCTGGTGTGGTTTTCAGGCTGCCAGGTCTGGGACTTGAGCCATGGTCAGCCATGTGGGAGTCTAGCACCTTCACCACTACACCACCTGCTGGCCCCAGAGGTGTTTCTGTTTTGCAAAGTAGAGCAGAATAATATAATAATAATTTGGGAAATAGTATGTTTTCAAATTTTATATATTCAGTGGCAAAGAACTCTTATGATGTTGGCGAGGCTGGCTCCAGGTGGAGCAGTAGCACACTGGACTGCACGTGGCGGCCACAGCTTGGCTCTCAGCCCAGGCAGCCTGAAACACCGCAGGCACGTGTGCGGGGCCAGGACCCGATGGGCTGGCGGACGGGGTCATGGCGTGAGGACCCTGCAGAGGGTGCTTGCCTCTTTCTTGTTGGTGCACACATGTACACTGTCACGGGTAAAGAGAAAAAGTAAAGCTTCAAAGTACAACCAAGAAATGGATGTTTTTAAGAATATGTCAGTTTGTCTTGCGTTTTGATACAGATCGTTACGTGTTTAATGAGGGATATGAAAAGAGAATGTTTTATCCTGCATATTAAATGGCTCTGAAAGCTGCCCTTAAGTTCAAAATACCTTTTTCTCTTGGGTAAATTGCTACTTTTTCATAGCACGTTCCATGAGAGTACTTTTCTTTGGAAATTTACTTTTCATGTGTGTGTGTGTCTGCGTGTGTGTAAATACATATATAATTTCTAAAACTTGACTCATTTGTCTTTATCATTTTTTCTTTATATGTTTTAGGAAGCGATTCTTTTTAGGAGGCGGTTCAGTTACTTCTGAAGCATTCTGCCGATGTTAATGCCCGAGACAAAAACTGGCAAACCCCTTTGCACGTGGCTGCGGCCAACAAAGCTGTGAAGTGTGCGGAAGCCCTGGTGCCCCTGCTCAGCAACGTGAACGTGTCCGACCGAGCGGGCAGGACCGCACTGCACCACGCGGCTTTCAGTGGCCATGGCGAGGTAGGTGGCGGCCCGTAGGCAGGAGGCTCTCTTTACCTCCCACCTTCCGGTTACTGAGGAACTTGCCTTTTTGTTGGCGTTCACTAGTTCCTAGTAAGAGCAGAAATACTGATGGTCCTGCTCACCTTGTCTAATTTCACTTGAGCAAATTCTCAGGCCTTTTTCATGACACAAGTTTGTCGAGTTTAGAAATTTACTTACCCGGTCGATGCTGGCCCTGGCTTGACTCTCATAGTCTGGCACAGAGTGCTTCCAGCCAACACAGCGGCCCTGTGGGAAGTGATCCTCTGGGAAGGCGAGCAGTGGCATTGTCTTCACAGAAGGACGGTATCAGAAGGGACAGGGCTTGGAAAGCACGTGTCCTTATAGTTCGTTGTCCACATTCAGCCTGGAGAATTCCTCAGTGGCAAGAGCCACCAAAAGAAGCCAATCTAAGAGAATTAGTATGGAATTATCTCCCATGCAAGCATTGCCTGTATATGCTAGGTTTCCTTTTTCATTTTATTTACTTATTTTTTTGTGAGAGGTTTTTGTTGTAGGGCACATGCATTCACCAGAAAGACAGAGACAGAAAGCGAGAAATCACCCCCCGGGGGCATGGCCACGCTGCAATCCCTTCTCCTCCATTCTCCCCTCAGGATCTTGGGCACACACGCACGCACGCACACGTGCCAGACATGAGTTTAAGCCACTGGGTCCGGGACTTGAACCACGGTCAGCTACATGGGAGTCCAGCATTATAGCCATTACGCAACTGCTGGTTCCTACTAGGTTTCCTTTTAATAGAAAAGGGTGGGTTTGTGTGCACACAGAAGACTTAGGGAAGAATGAAATGCAGTTAGAAGTATATTTACCGAAGGACAGGCACACAATTAGAAAGACACTCCCATCCGTGTTTATTGCAACATTATTCACAATTGCTAAAGCGGGTCCATCTGAGTGCCCAGCAGCTGATACCTGGCCTGAAATGATGTGACACAGACGCTATGGAACACTACCAAGCCGTAAACACAAGACAGAAGACTCAATGCTAAGTGAAATAAGCCAGACTATGAAAGGCAAACATTGTATGTCCCTGCTCAAGATATGTCCAGCGTCTGCAGTCCACGGGACAAGTGGAAAGATTCTGAGGGGAATAGTAGAGAGGCCAAGTGCCGGTACCAGAGTCTGTGTGGATGGTGGCGTGGTGGGGGAGGCGGTGGAAGAGGCTCAGGAAAAAAGCATTTAACAGACACGAGAGCGAAGGGCTCTTTGTTGAAAATTATATGTATGGTAATATTCTCTGTTTGATTATCACATACCGTGTGCGTACTTTGAAAACTAAATTGTGCGCCACAAAGACGTGCAACAGTTAAATGTAAATTAAAAATTACAAAATAAAATTTGAAACAAGAAAGCCCGATGCTTGACTTCAGTGCCACCCACAGCAAGCCCGCACGTCTCGTCCCGTTGTTGTACAGCTGTTGGCATTTAGTCTGCCTCTTCCCTCGTGTTCAGATTCAGAAGTTTATTGCCAAAGAAAGTGAAGAGTAGCCATGACAGATGCTGTTTAGGAACAAATGATAGCGTCTGGGTTTTGATGAAACGTCACTCTGTTGCAGATGGTCAAACTGCTCTTGTCAAGAGGTGCCAATATTAATGCTTTCGATAAGAAAGACCGGCGCGCTATCCACTGGGCGGCGTATATGGGTACGTACCGTCACATTTGCTTTTCAACATTGGGGATTCGGGGAAAGCCGTGCATGTTAGTGTTTGCCGTTCGCATAGCACGTGTCTTTCAGCGCAGTGAGAACTTACCCTGAGTCTGAATCTGTCGCCCGGTGGAAGTGACCTGTTTGCGTGGTGGGTTTGCCACAGCTTCTCTGGAAGCTCTGTGACCTTCATTCTGTTTGCCTTCCAAGGAAAAGACCGCCCAGATGCAAGCCTGCCATAGGTCATTTAAAATTGGTGTTTAATACCTGCAAGCCTATTTTCATGCCTATTCTTGTTTTTATGGGCATACTAAGGTAGAGGTTAGGGAAATGTATTAGGAAGCTTGTTATTTTGGGCCTGGCATTGAGTTAAATATGATTCCTTTAACAGTAATTTCACAGAAACTGAGACTTAGAAACCCAGGCTTTTCTGCTATGAGATGATATACCATGACCAGTTCTTGAAAAATCCCAGAGGTCTGCAGAGTTGCAGTCAGTAGCTGAGTAGCTGAGATCCATGACCACCCAGAACCTGTTGAGGTCTGTGACCAGAGCACTGACCGAGGTGTGGCTTGGTCCTGGAGGGTCCTGGAGGTACCTGGAGCCACGCAGGCAGCCTGGCTTGTTCCAGGACATGCTAAAATGCAATTGCAGGAGGCAGCGGGCTAGCTCTGGCCGGTGGCTCCTGAGACCCTGCGAACGCAAATGCAGTGCATCTTTAAGCTCCGGTCAGGCTGGGGCCGGGGGCCCTGCAGAGCGCAGGTTGTGTATTTGTTTCTCAGGTTTCTTGAAAACTTGAAAGTAAGAGAGTGAAAAGAACTCTCCCCTTCGGAGCCATGAAGTTTGGGGCTTTTTCTCTTCCTACCAAACGTTATAATTCTGCTCCTGCTATTTTGGCTGCTCTGGCTAGGAAAATTCTCGTACACTAACCCATCTTCTGTGAACTGACCCATCTTTGTGTGATACTGTCATGGTCCCATGATTTACGGGTCACACTCACTGCTTACAGAGGCATCCATCTAGCTAGTCACTCTTACTGCCGGCGTGGCTGACCCGGCCCCTCCCTGCCCTGTCTCTCACTCACAGATAATGGACTGGAGCCCGAGCCCTGGGAGATGCTGTGGTCCACAGCTGGTCCCCATGGGAGCCCGAGCCCTGTGAGATCTGTGGTCCACAGCTGGCCATGTGGGAGCCCGAGCCCTGTGAGATCTGTGGTCCACACACTGCTTACAGAGGCATCCATCTAGCTAGTCACTCTTACTGCCGGCGTGGCTGACCCGGCCCCTCCCTGCCCTGTCTCTCACTCACAGATAATGGACTGGAGCCCGAGCCCTGGGAGATGCTGTGGTCCACAGCTGGCCCCCATGGGAGCCCGAGCCCTGTGAGATCTGTGGTCCACAGCTGGCCCCCATGGGAGCCCGAGCCCTGTGAGATCTGTGGTCCACAGCTGGCCACGTGGGAGCCCGAGCCCTGGGAGATCTGTGGTCCACAGCCTGCCCACATGGGAGCCCGAGCCCTGTGAGATCTGTGGTCCACAGCCGGGCTGCATGGGAGCCTGAGTTCGACTCCTGGTTAGATGGAAAAGCCTGGCCGTGGGAGGTGCCTGTAATTCCAGCAGCTTAGGAGGTTGAGGCAGAAGGATCTCAAGGTCAAGGCTGGCTTGGGCAATGTAATGAGACCCTTTTTTTTTTTTTTTTTTTTTTAACAACAACAACAAAGAGCCAGGCATAGTGCCATGCACCTGTACTCCCAGTGGGGGGTTGAGGCAGGAGGTCACCACAGCAAAGCTCCATCAAAACGGCAACATGAAAATGGAGTGAGGATTTAATGGAGGGTTATTCATTTACAAACTGTATAACCTTGTCAAATAAATGCAAAAGGAATATGTATGTGTGTGTGCATGTATATGTTTATATGCCTGTAAATATACACGTGTGTATATGTACTGTACATGTGTTTATATACATATGTGCATGTGTATATAGATACACACATATAGGTGTGTGTACATTATATACATGTATATACATGTGCATATATGAATTAATGGGGAGTCTTGAAAAAATGTATGGAAAATGAGTATTATCTGTATTATGAATAAACTTTTTGAATGACTTCTTTATATGAAACTAGATATAAATACCCACCAAGTCCTTGACTAGTGGCTTGAGACTGAATGCAGTTCGAGTCCCAGACACAGCAGCGTATGCATGCATGGCCAAAATCCCCAGAGGGGAGTGGAGAAGGGACTGCTTCGTGCCCATAACCCCCGGGGTGACTTCTCACTTTCTCTTTCTACGTCTCTTCGGTGAGCACACACCATATGGCAGACATTTCTCTCAAAAAATAAGCAATTAAAAGTAAAATATGGCTTTGGGGCCTGCCAATGGTGTGGTTGAAGAGCTAGACTCCCACATGCTAACTGCGGTTCTAGTCCCAGACCTGGCGCTTACTTTCTCATTCTCCCTCTCTCTCTCCCTCTCTCCCACTTTCGTGAATGTATGTGCCCTATAGCAAATTTTAAAACAATAATATAAAATAAAATTAAATAAATATTTTAAAATTAATAAAAATGGAATATGTCTTTATTGGTATTCAGACACCTTAGTACTTCCTGGGACCCACTTGTTCACTCACACAAGTAACCTGAGCTGCACCGTTTGCTTAGGATGGTGTATTGGTTTTGAACAGCTCCTTCAGCGTGTTTGTGTATTTGCCTTCTAGTTTTAAACCCCGTGAGACATTAGTTTCTTTCGGTTGTTAATTAATATGCCTTCTCCCAGTTTGATAGGTTGTATACACATGTGAGCCTTCTGGGTGTTGTAAGTCCCCATGGTCACTGCAGGATGATGAACCCAAATATCTGTCTTTTCAGAACCATGGCTCGGAGGATGACTTAACAGGGAGGGTCTCTCACTGTAGTCACATTTCATCTGGCACCTTACGATTTGATAAATACCATTTTTGTTTTTTTCCTAGAAACACAATGGTACAATTTCCTTTTCTTATTGAGATGGAGGGGGACTTAAAAATTACACTTTAATTGATAGTTTACATATTATCATAATAAACCTGCCTGACCCTTGATGCATCTGCTAGTATTGGGCTTGGCTTTGTTGAGGGGGTGAACTCCCTGGTACGGCCCCATTACGATTATAGTTTACTAACTTTATATGCTCGTTCTCCATCAGTAATTTTTTAGTGGTATCACTAGTAATTTATTTAACATAACAAGTTTTTTTTTTAAGAGTTATTTTATGTATGTATTTATTTATTTTAATTTGACCAGAGAGGGACAGAGTAGAGAGAGAAGGAAAGTAAAAAAGCAAACTGCCAGGTCCAGGACTCGAACCACTGTCAGCCACACGGGAGTCCAGCACCCTTAACCACCCATCCACCTGCCGACTCCAGTGTAACAAGTACTTATTGTATGCCTATTTTATATGTAACATTGCTCTTGGCCCAATGAAATAGACCAAGAAGTAGAACATATAATCTTTGCCTTTGAAGGTATAAACTCAAGTTAATACAAAAAAGTAACTAAATAGTTAATGAATTATTCCATTTTAAGAAACATTGCATGGCATTATATGGTTATTAGATAGGATTTATAGATTTCAGTTCTAGGGAATAGAGGTGCCTGGGTTGGTTAGGGCAGAGAACCAGTGACCAATGGGGCATTTGGCAGAAAGCGCCACATCACACAGGAAGGAACCTCCTGAACAGGGACTTGGATGTGGGAGGACCCGCAGAGGTGCAAGCACTAGGTAACCAGTCAGAACCAAGAGTCCTGAAAGGAGAATGGTGGCTCTCTGGCCTTCCCAGCACTTAGCCCCTTCCTGGCCTCTGTATGGTTCCAGCAGCCCGGCCCAGCTAAGTGACCTCGCTGTGGGCCAGGGCATCCGCTTCCTGACGGGCTCTCCAGTCTGTCCCTGCGGGCAGTGAGCTGCCTTGTTAGGGAGACGTCGGCTGCGTGCATCTAGGCCTTGGAGTGAGGACAGAGCCCTTTTGCCGTTCTACTCTGGTTTAAATGAGACATGAACTCGAATTGCCGACGCCACTGAGAGGTGGGGGGTGGCTGCTAGCCAGAGCCCAGAGTCCCCTTAGCCTGCCTGAGTGCCGTAAGGCTGTGCAGCCTACTGACAGTGTGTCGGTCAGGGACCCCTGCAGAGATCATTTGAAAGTGGGAGTGTTTGGCTGTGTGCTCTAAAGACCTAGCATTTCTCAGAAACAAGCCGACGTCACTCCACTTCCCAAGGAGAAGATGATTCCAACGAGTTAAAGAAATGCAGTGTTTTTATAGACACACAAAACTATCTGCAGAATGTAAGAATATGGCCCTGGGGGAGAAAACTAGAAGATCTAGGCAAAAGGAAGATGATAGATTGCAGGGTTATCATTGCATTAAAAAAATTCAAGAGTGTTGCTTAAAAATTATTTTCTATTATCAGCATTATCAGAAATAGCCTGAATTCTTCTTTTTTTCCTCCGTCCTCTCAAGTTATAACATGACTTAGGGGTGATTTGTGCGTTACTACTTAATTTGCATTTTTGACTTTGTTCACAGATACTCAGAACCACGTTTACTGGTCTCCGTGTGCTCACCTCTCTCCTCTCCAGGTCACATTGAGGTAGTGAAGCTGCTCGTGGTACACGGCGCGGAGGTGACGTGCAAGGACAAGAAGGCCTACACGCCCCTGCACGCCGCGGCCTCCAGCGGGATGATCAGCGTCGTGAAGTACCTGCTGGATCTCGGAGTGGATGTAGGTGCATGGCCTGGCAGCGCAGTGCAGAGTAGCCAGCGGTTCACGCTTCCTGCCGAGGGCCGGGCCACGGGTTGAGGAGACAGCCCACGGAGCAACGTGTAGTGATGCTTTTGACTTCTAGCCTTCATCTGTGCAGGGGTCCCTAACCTTCAGGCACCAGGGTCCAGCCTCGTAGGAGACAGTCCTCCACCTCCACGGAGGGGTTGGTGCCAAGATGCCTGAGGCACGCCACACCATCCGCCCTACCCCGGCCCACCGTGCTACCCTTCCCACGGCTACCACAGTCAGTGTCCAGTGAGATCGGCGTTCCCGCGAGCTGGTCCGACAGGAGCCAGATGACAGAGCCCCCTCGTTCTCCGGCTGCCGCCACGCAGAGCCCCCCTCGTTCTCCGGCTGCCCACCTCCACACACACACACACACACACACACACACACACACACACACACACGACCCAAGGTATGAGGAACGGCTCTCAGGGTGCGCCTGGCAGGCCACAGCCCAGACATTGAGGACCCTGACCTGTGCTCGGTCACGATCAGGACGTGAGGCTGGGGCCGGATGGTGGCGCGGCTGCGGACTCTACTGGTCCTGCCTTTGGGCCTTTCCGTGCCGCAGCACCCCCAGTTCTGTGGCTTACTTGTTTCCTAGGGATGGCATAGCATGTATCACAGACTATGTGACTTCAAACGACAGAAATTCTGGGATCGGCAGCGTAATGGCTATGTTGCTGGACTCCCATGTAGTCGACTGCGGTTCGCGGCCCGGACCTGGTGGCTTAAACGTGCACCAGGCGTGTGGGTGTGCATGCCCAAGATCCTGAGAGGAAAATGGAGGAGAAGGGACTGCGGCGTGGCCATCGCCCCTGGGGGGTGATTTCTTACTTGCACACTCGGCGTGGCGTGCTCGCTCTCTCTCACTCTCACTCTCTCTCTCTCTCTCTCTCTCTCTCTGGCAAGTGCATGTATCCGATAGCAAAAATCTCTCTTCAAAAATACAAGCCTGGGAACCAGCAGTTAGTGTAATGGCTATGTTGCTGGACTCCCACGTAGTCGACCGTGGTTCGCATCCTGGAACCGGTGGCTTAAAACTCACACCGGGGGCGTTTGTGTGCGTGCCTAAGATCCCGAGAGGAGAATGGAGGAGAAGGGATTGTGGCATGGCCATCTCCTCTGGGGGGTGATTTCTTGCTTTCTGTCTCTATGTCTCTCTGTCTGTCTGGTGAGCGCACACGCCCTATGGCAAAAACCTCTCCAAAAAAAAAAAAATACAAGCCTGTAATTCTTTTATAAGCTTGTATTCATCCCTGTTTGTTTTGCACTGTAATAATTTGATTGCAACTACGTGGTTGCTAAAATAACAGTAATGATAATGAGCGAGATTACTGCGGCATTAACATGTTCTCCTTCCAATAGATGAATGAGCCGAACACCTACGGAAACACAGCCCTGCACGTGGCCTGCTATAACGGACAGGACGTTGTGGTGAACGAGCTCATAGACTGTGGTGCTAACGTCAATCAGAAGAACGAGAAAGGCTTCACCCCCTTGCACTTCGCTGCCGCGTCCACACACGGAGCGCTGTGCTTAGAGCTGCTAGTTGGCAACGGGGCCGACGTCAACACGAAGGTACGGAGCGGTTCCGAATCTGCTCTCGGGGACTACGGAGTTTGTCGCTTTGCCTTTTTTCTGTCTCTCCGGTCACTGCACAAGCCCTCTGGCAAATTTTAAATAATAATAATTAAGAAATAGAAACACACATAGACCTTAAGAAGACGATGACACTGAATGAAAGCGTTCCACGGAAGTCTGCACGGTTGCCATGGGTGTGAGGTTCTCAAGCAGAGAGCCGCTCCCACGGCATTCCGGAGTGCGGGGCTGTGCGGTGGGGAAGGCCGCACGGCCCCGTCTGAGCAGCCGACCGGCGGCCGTGCAGGCACTTCGTGACGATGGCACTGCTTTCTCCTCGGCGGGGCCCCGGGCTGTGTAGTGACGGCCTGCTCAGCATCCTCGCGGCGGTCTACTGAGGACAGGGACGCCCCGGTACCTGTGCGTTTCCTCCAGGAGGAAGCGAACTTGACCTAGTGTGGACCCTCAGCCTTACGATAGGAACACTAGTTGTTTAGAAGGGACGCAGGGTCGTCTGTTACTAATTTCCTTTGATGATTTACTTCATTTTATGTATTAGTACTTACTGTAGAGCACAGATGCTCACACCGCCTGCTGGCCCCGTGCAGCTAATCTTTAGAAGCATAAAATAATCGAATGGGTGAGTGGGTAGATAAGTGATAAAGAATATACAGTTGTTTGTGATATGTAAACGAGTGTTGAAAAAAATTCCTTTTTTTCAGAGAGATTTTTTGCTATAGGGCATGCGCTCTTGCTAAAGAGACAGAGACGGAACGTGAGAAATCACCCACCCTGCCCCAGGGGGAATGGCCACACGGCAATCCCTTCTCCTTCATGCTCCTCCCAGGAGTGTATGCACATGTGCCCAACCTGAGTCTCAAGCCCCTAGGCCAGGACTCGAACTGTGGTCGGCCATGTGGGAGTCCGGCGCCTTAAGCACTATGCCCTCTGCTGGCCTCCCCCACTTTCGTTTTAACACTACTTCTTGTTTTCTTGATCACATTTTCTTTCTCCCTACTTCGTCTTTCCCTGCTCCCTGTTGGCTCTGTGTTTCTGTCCTTGATGAGGTTTTAGAGGACCGGAAGTTGGAATGTGAACCTACGTTTGTAATCATCCAATCTCTCAGTGTTTTCTCGGGTGAGAGGATGACTTTTGGAAAGGCAGGGTGGCTCTGGTCTTGACAGCTGCTCAGACGTGAGCCTTGCTGTCGTGGTTGCTTCACTTATGTGTGTACCTTGTCCTGCCCACTGTTCTCGAGGGTAAATTTGGGTCTTCTAAGCCAAGTACACAAACACTAGGTTTAAAAATTAACCCTAAAAAGTACTGTTCGAACTGTCACTTTTTTTTTTTTTTTTTTTGGAGAGGTTTTTGCTATAGGGCACGTGCGCTCGCCAGAGAGACAGAGAGAGACAGAGAGACAGAAAGCGAGAAATCACCCCCCAGGGGGGATGGTCACACCGCAATCCCTTCTCCTCCATTCTCCTCTCGGGATCTTGGGCACACACGCACACGCACCTGGCGTGAGTTTAAGCCACCAGGTCCGGGACTCGAACTGCGGTCGACTATGTGGGAGCCCAGTGACTTAGCCATTACGCTAACTGCTGGTCCCAATGTATGTCACTTTTTCACTGTTACTAGTTTTGGTCACCTATGAAACCACCTTTTGATTTTTTTAGGTCTTTCTGTTTTGTTTTGTTTTTTCCCTTAAAACTTGACTTTAAAATTACTTTTGGTGATTAAGAATAAAAATCTTAGAATCAGCAGATTGGTAATGGTTACTCCACTGGACTCCCACGCAGTCAACCGTGGTTTGAGTCCTGGACATGGAGGCTTAAAACTCTCGCTGGGCACATGTGCGTGTGTGCCCAAAATCCCAAGAGGAGAATGGAGGAGAAGGGATTGCGGTATGGCCATCACCCCGGGGGGTGATAGCTCGCTTTCTGTCTCTCCTGTGAGTGCGTGTATTCTATAGCAAAAATCTCTCTTAAAAAAAAAAAAAAAAAAAAAACTCCACATTGTTTCTCTAGTTGAGAAAGACATAATTGTGCCCTCTTCCCTCCTAACGTGTTTTCAGGCAGAATTTTCAGTTGATAAACTGAGTATTTCTTTTGTATATTTAGAATGTTTTTATGCTCCGCATGTAGAAAGTTAAAGTGTCAATCTATTGAGTAATGCCACCACAGCCTAAAATAAAGGAGCCTGCTGCTTCCGAGCTGTGAGACCTGGTAATTACGTAGCCCGGGGCCAGACGTTCTCCATTCGCGCAGAGTGGAGAGTGATGTGAGGCAGCCTGTCTGTCCTGTTTGAGCCGCACCTTGGAGCGGCCCGTAGCCTAGTGGTTAAGGCAGACAGAACCCACGTGGCCACATGCCATTTACTCCTGACCATAGCAGCCTGAAAACTGCGCGGCCCTGTGCACGAGCGTGCCCAGCCCGGCGAGATGGAGAAGTGCAGGGGAGGGCCGCGGCACGGCCCCTGCTGGGCTTTTTCCCCGTCTCTCTGGCAAGTGCACAATCCCTCTGGCAGTTAACAAAGTAGAATAAAAATAAACTGTGCCTTGAAACATAGTGCTGTGTGTGTAACTATAATTACATCTTCCAAATTTCAGTGTTTTATAAATTCACATTTTTATTATAGGTACTTGTCTGTTTTGTTTTTATTTGTTTTAAAAAAACAAAACTATAGGTGAAATATTAACTTTAAAAGTATGCCATACAGGGAACGGTTTGAAAGGGAGAACTGGGGCTAGCCCTGGCCTGCTGGTTAGGGCAGCTGGATCTCACATCGAGTCCGGACCTGGCAGCTTGAGAGACACCCGTGTCCACGTGCACCCAGAGTCCTGACAAGGGAGACGGGGAGAGGGCTCTGTGACATTGCCCGGAGGGGATGCTTTCTTACTTTCTCTCTCCTCTCTCTCCGCCTTCCCTCCCACCCCCCCTCCATCTCTCGTAAATTAAAAGAAATTAAAAGAAAAGGCAGAACTGGCTGAGGGGCTGCGAGCTGCAGGAGAGTCTCTCCTTTGTGTTGGTTATGTTTATGTTCTTGATTAATTAAAAGATTTTAGGAAAGAAAAATAAATCACCTGGGGGCCAGCAGGTAGCATGGTAGTTAAGGTGCTGGACTCCCACATGTCCGACTTCAGTTCGGGTCCCCAATCCAGCAGCTTGAAAATAATGCCAGGTGCACACATGCACACCCAAAATCCTGGAACGGGAGTGGAGGAGAAGGGACAGGGGCATGGCCATGCTCACGGGGGGGATTCTCTGTCTTTGTCTGTTGCTATCTGGCAAGCACACGTGCCCCATGGCAAAAACCTAAAAAGAAAGAAAAGAAATCACCTAACTCAGAAGAAAAGTCACCACACTTGTGGTTTCTTTTGTCTTCGTTTGTGAGATTCCTTTAGAATTACTTCGTGAGGGGCCGGCAGTTGGCGTGGTGGTTAAGGACGCTGGACTCCCACATGGCCAACTGTGGTTCAAATCCTGGACCTGGGGGCTTCCTTTTT
>NW_006208670.1:414598-431104 GCF_000334495.1 Tupaia belangeri chinensis | reverse complement strand
AGACAGAGAGACAGAAAGCGAGAAATCAATCCCTGGGGGGATGGCCACGCCGCAATCCCTTCTCCTCCATTCTCCTCTCGGGATCTCGGGCACACACGCGTACGCGCCTGGCGTGAGTTTTAAGCCACTGGGTCCAGGGACGCGAACCGCGGTCAACTACGTGGGAGTCCAGCGACATAGCCATTACGCTAACTGCTGGTCCTGTGGCTTGCTTTCTTGCTTTCCCTCTCGCTCTCTCTTTCACTCTGTCTTTGTCTCATCAAATTAAAATAGGTAAATAAAGTTAAATAAAATAATTTTTAAAAAATAAAAGAATTACTTCGTGAAATTGCGCATATCCACAGCCAATCTGATTATTTTTAAGTGAGCTAATATTTTTATAACAATAATAAATTAATACATACAGTTTTTTCAGTGAGGTATAGTGGCTAAACTTGGTGGAGGAGGTAGGCATTTGGGATTTCTTAGAAGGAAAGCTGTTCATCACCAGGAAATCTTGAATGCAGCTTGGGATACACATCCACTTCTGGTACAGCTACGTGCATCATTTCATGGATTAAATCTCTTGGTAAAATTGTGTTTTCTTTCCCCACCTATGGAGTAGAACTGGTATCAGGACTGTATGTACCTCACACTCCGCACAGAGCTTTTTACAGACTACGTAAGCATGGGTTTCTGTGTGTATAAATTCATACCTTATAATACACGCACTAAAAAAATAGATCTATAATTTTGGATAGCTGTTTCACCTCCATAATCTTCAGTAAAATTTAAAGCTTGGGTAATTGGGACCAGCAGTTGGCATAATGGCTATGTCACTGGACTCCCATGTAGTCAGCTGCAGTTTGAGTCCCGGACCTGGTGGCTTAAACGTACGCTGGGTGTGTGTGCATGTATGCCCAAGATCCTGAGAGGAGAATGGAGGAGATGGGATTATGGCCATGGCCATCCTCCCTGGGGGATGATTTCTCGCTTTCTGTCTCTCTGTCTGTCTCTGTCTTTCTGGTAAATACATGCACCCTATAGCAAAAATGTCTCCAAAAAAAAAAAAAAAGACCTTGGGTAATAGTTTAGAAAATAAAGGTACGAGAGGATGTTTAAAATATATGGATTGCGGGAACCAGCAGTTAGCATAATGGCTATGTCGCTGGACTCCTACGTAGTCGACCGCGGTTCGCGTCTCGGACCTGGTGGCTTAAATCTCATGCCGGGCGCGTGTGCGTGCGTGCCCAAGATCCCGAGAGGAGAATGGAGGAGAAGGGATTGCGGTGTGGCCATCCCCCCTGGGGGGTGATTTCTCGCTTTCTGTCTCTATGTCTCTCTCTCTGTCTGTCTGGCGAGCGCACGCACCCTATAGCGAAAACCTCTCCAAAAAAAAAAAAATCTAAAATATATGGATTGCATATTATGGCCGTAACAATAACTTGAATGTTTTGTTTATTTCAGAGTAAAGATGGAAAAACCCCTTTGCACATGACCGCACTCCACGGTAGATTCTCCAGATCACAGACCATTATCCAGAGTGGTAAAAAGTATTTTTTTTTTTTTTCTTTAATATAGTAAAAACATTCACAAGTTGAATGGTATTAAGGAGATGTCATTGCAGTTTATATGTTTGTAATACTTCATTTTAGAACTCATGAAGATCAAACAGTAGAGGAGAAAATGCCGTGTGTAGAGATTGTCTATAATTTTGTTTTCACTTATTTTTATTTTGTTTTTCTGATATAAAAACATTATCTCACTAGCGTTAATGTCCACTTTTTTTTTTTTTTTTTGGAGGGGGAGAGGTTTTCGCTATAGGGCGCGTGCGCTCGCCAGACAGACATAGAGAGACATAGAGACAGAAAGCGAGAAATCACCCCCCAGGGGGGATGGCCATGCCACAATCCCTTCTCCTCCATTCTCCTCTCGGGATCTTGGGCATGCACGCACATGCGCCCGGCATGAGTTTTAAGCCACGAGGTCCGGGACGCGAACCGCGGTCGACTACATGGGAGTCCATCGACATAGCCATTACGCCAACTGCTGGTTCCCACGTTAATGTCCACTTTGATCTCAGTATTACTGAGTAGAAGCTACCCCTACCACGGTGTGTGCTCTGTGTCCCTGTGTGTACTCCATTGGGTCATTTTCTTCCTTTTGAATATTGTGAACTATTTTTAGAGTTTTAGCTTATTTTCTGAAATCGCATTTGTTTGTATCCAGTTTAGTGCTTGGCAAGCTAAACTTTTGTGTAAAAAAGACTTTTAGGCGTATTTAAATCACCATTTGTTAGTATTTTGCCCTGGAGACAGCGAGTGGTAGGAAAAGCAGTCGCAGCTCATAATCAGGTAGTTTGAAGCACCACGCATCCTCCTGATGGTGTGCGTAGTTTGCGTCAAAACTCCAGAGAGTCTTCCTTAAAGAAATGTGTTTAGTTTCTTTTTAATACAGTGGTTTCCAAAGTTATCGGACTCCGGAACCACTTTGTGGGTTTAAAGTCTGTTCGCATGCCATGCACGATTTGTAGAAGTGCTTTAAGTGTAAGGGCTGCAGCACTGGAGCCGGGACCAGTGAGTGCCCAGTGGCCCCGGTAGAGCTGCCGCACCCAGGCGTCCTCCTCAGCCGCGTCCGGTACTGCTCTCCGGTGTCTGACAGCACGTCCGCCCTGCAGGAGCCGTCATCGACTGTGAGGACAGGAACGGGAACACGCCCCTGCACGTCGCGGCGCGGTACGGCCACGAGCTGCTCATCAACACGCTCATCACGAGCGGCGCGGACACGGCGAAGTGAGTGGCGGGGCGGGCTGCAGAGGGAGCGAGCCCACCTGCCGTGGTCCTCCCGTGGAAGGGGGACCTGGGCGTCCGTGCCGCGCTGCTCCAGCCTCCCCTTGTCTTTCACACTGACGGCGTGGGTCAGGCAGTCCCTATTTGACCCCAGTTCCTTGTCAGTACGTGCACTGTCAGCTTGGGTCAGAGCTGTCATTTGCAGTCTCTGGCGTTTGCTCCCGATGTCTTAAAGACCTGGAGACGGACATTCCCAATGCTTTCCTTTCTCATCCAAATACTACCTGTAAGTGGAGGGTTTCAGGGTGCAGTGCACATCAGGAATTCCTCGGGTGCTGCAGCAGGGTCCCTGGTCCCCCAGTTTGATCAGAGCAGTTCCCATGTAAAATTTCATTTGGAAGGAGGGCCCGCTCCTGCATGTACTCCGCAGAAGTAGCTGCTCTGACGTTGGCGTGTCTCAGGCCTGTGTACACTCTTAAACGTCGATCATCGTGTTTGTACTGTTCATCGCTCCCCATAGGCCCCAGTACAGGGACGTTATTCACGGTGCAGTCCGTCTCTGGCTTTCCACCTTCCGGTTTTCTTGTTAATGTGCCTCCCTTTTCATCCCATTCTTGATTTCGAACCAAGGTGCCATCTTTTTTTTATGGAGCTTTCGAATATGTCACTCCTAAATCTTTTTTTTTTTTTTTTTAAGAATTTTTAATTTAATTTATTTTCATCTTTTTAATTTGCTGTAGGGCATGTTTGTTCACTAGAGAGAGAGAGAGGACACCACCAGGTCCGGGACTTCAACTGCAGTTGGCCATGTGGGAGTCCAACACCTTAACCACCACACCCCTGTTGGTCCCCAGCATCCAGCGCCCTAACCACCACACCCCTGCTGGTCCCCAAAGTCCAGCACTCTAACCACCACACCCCTGCTGGTCCCCAAAGTCCAGCACCCTAACCACCACACCCCTGCTGGTCCCCAAAGTCCAGCACTCTAACCACCACACCCCTGCTGGTCCCCAAAGTCCAGCACCCTAACCACCACACCCCTGCTGGTCCCCAAAGTCCAGCACTCTAACCACCACACCCCTGCTGGTCCCCAAAGTCCAGCACCCTAACCACCACACCCCTGCTGGTCCCCAAAGTCCAGCACTCTAACCACCACACCCCTGCTGGTCCCCGGTGTCCAGCACCCTAACCACCACACCCCTGCTGGTCCCCAATGCGCCATCCTCAGAGTCACGGACAGTCTGGGATTTAATGCCATCAGCTATAGTTTCTTCACACTTTTCTCCAAGAACACTAGAAAATTGTAGGGATTTTTGGCTTCTATATTTTGTTTTTTAATTTGCCACGTGAGCTCCATGACAGGATTTGGGGACCTGCCATCTCTTTTCCTCCGTCTCTCAGGATTTTGTGCACTCACACACATGCACTTGGCATGCTTTTTCAGCCTCTGGGCCTGCGTCTTGAACCACATAGTAAGCTATGTGGGATCCAGCCGCCTTAGCCAAGTCCCAGGCTGGCCCGTGAGCAAGTTTCAAACGGTAAATAGTGTGAAGTAAAGTGCACGCCTCTGTGAGTGCTGGGTGGTTAAGGTGAAGGCAGGCCATTGTACATTCCTCTTTGGAAATTTTCCAAAAACTCTATGAACTAGTTGACGGAGCCCTCTCAGCGTACATGTGTGCCTTCCCAGACCTCTCCGAGGAGCTCTGACTCCTCCATTTTGTAGAATGTGAAAGATTTCCGTTCATCCGTTCTGCCAGCTTACAGACCTAGGCTGCTTACACTCTGCACTAGTTCGGAGTTACCGCAGTGGCCACGGTCACGTGTGTCACTCATGGGAGTGGCGTTCAGTGTCAGCACTGCAAGGGTGGGTCTGCTCCAGAGACGTTTCTGTTTGTCACAGGTTGGGGGACAACCGACACCCAGTGGGTAGCGCCCGCAGGGGCTCCTGAGCCAGCCATGAGCACTGGGCGGGGCTCTCCCCCACCCCGCTCTCTAAGGAGTTAGAGGTTCTGACTCTCTTGTTACTCCCACCTAAGCCGTTTGTCCTTCTCTAAGTCGCTGCGTCCGTCTCGTGTTGTAACGGAGGCACTCTCCTGTTGCCTAGGCGAGGCGTACATGGGATGTTCCCCCTCCACTTGGCGGCCCTGAGCGGCTTCTCCGATTGCTGCAGGAAACTGCTGTCTTCAGGTGAGTGTAACCTTCGCAGACCGTTTGGTTTTTCTTAACTCCCTAACCCCCCAGATTCTAAGATAGTCTCTATTCTGCCGTTCCAGAATTACGTGCAGATTGGATCCAAGTATGGAGCACTCATTAACCCTCTTAAAAGGTGTCGAGCTCTCTCATTTTAAGACTTGACTTCCCCACCCTAGGACATGTGCTCCTTCTCTGTGGTTCTCTTTACGCTGTATTGCTGGGGCGTGGACGTGCACCGTCTCAGAGCAGCTACTCTGCCCTGAACGTAATCTTACTGGATCGTCCTTTTATGTCTAGAACAGAACGTCTTCCTTTGCATGTCTCATAGGACTTGGCTCCATCCTAAGAGCCTAGAGCCATTCTGCAGTACCTTCTAGGCTTGTGGATTTGTTTACTGCGTAATTTCTGGTTCAGATGCTGTGTTCAGGCCAGCCTGGTGGTGTGGTCAGTGCAGCTGTATCCCACGTGGCCGGCTGTGCAGCTAGAGGCCTGAGAAACACGCCGTGTGATGTTCGTGTGGTGGCCGACCCTGTGGAGGATCAGGGTGCTGTTTCACTTTCTCTCTTTCCCTCTCTTTCTGTGTCTGGTGACTGCACGTGCCCCATAGCAAAGCAAAATAAAAGTTAAAGGAATTCATGTGCTCACACTCACACACTTGCAGACTTAGAAAGGTGTCGGGGAGGTCAGCAGCGCAGGGCTGACTTCATGGCCTCGTGAAGGAAGCCGGATCCCGCGCCGCCAGCCTCGCCATGCTAGCCTGCTTCCAGTGGCTTGAAACACATGCCCCATTGCTGGGTGCTTCTCTCTCACCCTCTCTGTCTCATTGTCTCTGGCAAGCACACGGTCTTTCTGGGAAAATTAAAAAAAAAAAAAAAAAAGCATAAAGAGCGAGAAATGGGCTGGTGGGTGGCTTGGTGGTGGGGCCCCGGGCTCCTGCATGGCCAACTGCAGCTTGAGGCCCAGACCTGACAACTTGCTTCCTCACTTTCCCTCTCTCTCTCTGTCTGTGGTGACCACACGTGCCCTTAGTCGATTTAAAAATAAATAAATAAGTCATTGTAATAAATAAAATTAAGTAATTCTTTAAAAGGAAAAAATTGAGAGACGCTGTATTTTTTCTTAATATTGTAAAAGTGTGTTCATTTCTTTTTTAGTGTATGTGCTGCCTAAACAGGCACTGTTTTCTTGTTAAGTGTGTGTCCGTAAGCATTCACATTCCCATTTTTCATGACAGAATAAATAGCTTTATTGAGATATAATTTACATGCCATATAATTCACCTGTTTAAACTACATAATTCAAAATATTTTCGTATATTCACAAAGATGTGTGACCATTATACAATCAGTTTTAAAATATCTAATCCCTTGGAAAGGAAACACGGTTAGTAATTAATCTCCTTGCCCCTCCCCAGCCCTAAGCAGACAGTAATCTGGTCTCTGTCCGGGAATGTGTTCATCCAACACGTGGTCTTTCGTGGCCGACTTCTGTCACTCAGCCTGGCGATTAGAAGGACTGGCCACATAGCACCATCGGTACAGGCTGGGCATCTCTGATTCAGAAATCTAAAACCTGAACTGCTTCCAAGTCCCCACGTGGGACCAGCAGGTGGCGTAGTGGTTAAGGTGCTGGGCTACCACACGGCTGACCGCAATTTGAGTCCCAGACCTAGCTGCTTGAAAATCACACCAGGCGCATGTGCGTGCCTTCCCAAACTCCCCGCAGGAGAGCGGAAAAGGGACCGCGGCATGGCTGTCCCCCAGAGGATGGTTTCTCACTTTCCCTGTCTGTCTCTTTGTCTCTGTTTTTCTCTCCCCACTGCGTGTACATACACCCTAAGCCCCCCCCCCCCAAAAAAAAAAAAAAAACTCACTTAAAAAATCTGAACTCTGACTGCTGGCAGATAGGAAGCTGCATACCTGACCTCGTAGGAGGGTCGCAGTCAAACGTTCCGGTACGCAGATGCTGTCTGAAATGACCTCCGTGTCGTATGCATCACTGAGTGCGAAAGCATGAATGAGTTTGTGTTTGGACTCCGGTCCCAAGACCTAGCCCGCTATTCTTATGCAAATGTCCCAGAAAGGTAGCATGCCTCAGATACTTTCAGCCCAGGCATTCTGGATGAGGTTTGTTCAGCCTGCACTTTATTCCCTTTTATCGCTAAATAGCATTTCATTATATCCTGTGGTCTTGTAGACAGACACCTCCCTACTGGTCCTAAAACCCCCAATCCGTTAGTGAGTGGGTTTAATAATATTGTACATTACTAATGTTTTTCTCTGCAGTAAGTTCACGCCTTTCTTGCGTCATAGTCCTGTTTGGCTTGGAGGGGTGGCCTCTCGCCGTGTCCTGACTGTATGTGGCTTAGCCACTGCAGTAAGTGTAGCCCTGTACTAAGATGCCTTCCTCCCTGCAGGGTTTGATGTGGACACCCCAGATGATTTCGGAAGGACCTGTCTGCACGCAGCTGCGGCTGGAGGGTATGTTACTAGTGTTCTCATTTCTCTCAGATAAAGGTAGCTTTCAGGGCAGTTTTTTCTATTATCATTGTTCCTATTAGTGTTCTTGCCACTATGAAATAAGAAACCAAACGTCGGGGCCGGCAGGTGGCATGGTGGTTAAGGCTGCTGGGCTCCCACATGGCTGACCGTGGTTCGAGTCCCAGACCTGGCAGCTTGCTTTCTCAGTTTCCTTCTCTCTCTCTCTCTCTCTCTCTCTCTGGTCAATTTCAAAAGTAATAATAATAAAATAAAATAAAATAAAATAATGACAATGAATAAAATTTAAAAGAAAAGAAACAGAATGTGATGGGGTAGTGTGGAGACATCTCGGGTAGCAGCAATTGCTTCGTTCATCTTCTCTTCCACTTGGGCCGTAAGTAACAGGTGGAGGAAGGGATAGACCTGGGACAGAGAGGGATTGCTTTTTTTTTTTTTTTTTTAACTATTTTATTTAACTTTATTTATTTTTAATTTGACCAAAGAGGCGAGGAGTGGGAAAGCAAGCCGCCAGGTCCAGAACTCAAACCATGGTCGGCCATGTGGGAGTCCAGCGCCCTTAACCACCACGCCACCTGCCAGCCCTGGGAAGATTGCTTTCTATAAGAGAAAATGATCTTTAGATGAATGAGAAACTAATAATTTATTAAAATAAAAATAAGTATTCTCAAATGGGAAGATCAAAATACCGGAAATGCTTTGAATAGTACTGGTATTCTTTAAATAGATGCTTTTCCTTAAATCATATCTTCAGGGAGAAAAATGTTGCTGGTGTATTTATACCTTGCCTATAATAAGAGGAGGGAAACTCGAGCTGGGAAGATTTGGGACCTGGCCCTGACTAGCACCACTTGGGAGGTGGTTCAGTGAAGTACAAACACAGACTAAAATTCTCGGTCTCTGAAGCCATGCTGCTAAGCTAATGCTTCTGATAATTTAGACCTCTCAAAAGCTATTTGATGTACGATTATCTAAAGATCCCCAGTGACTTCAGGTGACGAGTGTGCCGCAGCCTGCACTCCCAGGCCCGTCACGGCTGTCAGGTGGGTTGTGAGCCATGCGTGGCTCCATTGTCCTCAGGAGTCACCTGAAAACCTGACTTCCGTAACTGGCCTCCAGAGAGCGACAGCAGGCTGGAGCTCTGACCACTCAACAGTTGTGTCTGCACTGTAACGTGGTGATGTCTAGGCCACACAGATGGGGTGATAGGAGTGCCTGTGTGGGTGACGCTCTCTCCTGCAGCTTTAACGAGGGGTACCTGTGAGTGAGCACACCATCCTAGGGGGGAAGGTAGGGGAAGCAGGCTTGGGCATTATCTGAGCTCTCAGGTTGATACGGTTTTTAACTATTTTCATTTAATATTAAAAGGCACTTGGATTTAGACCATTCGGTTATAAACACATTGTCTCTAACCCCTGCTCAGGCTCCTTTACAAATGCGATCTTCCTTTACCTACTAATAACGTGATTCACTTCTTATTTCCTATCAGTGTGTCAGTATGTGTGTGTTGGCTTCAGATTTTAGAGAAGATGAATCTAAGTGGTTTGTTCTTCATGAAATGTGGATCGTTCCGTTTTACTCACTTTCACACTTACTTGAACATGAGATTTTATGCCTGTTGGAGTCTACCAGTGTCACCATAGAATCACTGACAACTGAGTTTCCCAACTACTTTCTTTCCATAGGAATTTGGAGTGCCTAAACCTTCTGCTGAATACTGGTGCCGACTTCAACAAGAAGGACAAGTTTGGGAGGTAGGGGATGGCAGAGCTCCTCCGAGAGCCTTCCATTTTACTTGCCTAGTCTGTCTCCTGAGAATGAACTGGACCATCTGCATTGTGATCATGACTCACTGAGAGCCCCTCTACGTGAAGGGAGTGGATGCACTCTAAAGCAAAAATCCCTTTAAAAAAAGAGTCTTGGGAACCAGCAGTTAGCGTAATGGCTATGTCGCTGGACTCCCACGTAGTCGACCGCGGTTCGTGTCTCGGACGCGGTGGCTTAAAACTCACGCCGGGCGTGTGTGCGTGCGTGCCCAAGATCCCGAGAGGAGAATGGAGGAGAAGGGATTGCGGCGTGACCATCCCCCCTGGGGGGTGATTTCTCGCTTTCTGTCTCTATGTCTCTGTCTGTCTGGCGAGCGCACGCACCCTATAGTGAAAATCTCTCCAAAAAAAAAAAAAAACAGAGTCTTTAATTTCAAAATAGGCAGTCTCACCAGTGGCCTTCTACTTGTGACCATAACAGCCCCAGGCTACCAGTCACAGGGCATGCCGGGGCTGTAACAGGACATCTGAGGACGGGGCGATTTATGAAGGGAAGAGGCTCGTTTGGCTTACAGTTCTGAAGGTGACTGCAGAGTTCAGAGGCGTTAGGCCAGCCTCTGGCGGGCCCTGGTGTGTGCCGCAGCCAGGCTGAGAGAGCAAAACGGAAAGTAACATTCGCAAAGGGAGAGAGATGCGCAGGCGGGCAGCAGCCTTGATAGCACCCTGCTCTCGGACTGAGTAGTAAGCGCTCCCTTGGCCTTTAGGCACCTGCGCACCATTCATGAGGGAGGTAGGCGCTCTCACCCCGCACTGCCACACTGGGTGCCGGAGTCCTGTGGGGGGCCAGGAGAACACAGCCGCGGCACCTACCCTCGTGAGATCTCTGTTGTTGTCAGCATCACTTGTGGCCACAGAGACGCGAACCCCCTGGAGCTGCACGTATTTAGAACGCAGCGGTGCGGTTTTAGCTGCACGTTCCTTTCTGAGCCAGGCTGCGTGAGGCTGATCCCAGGGCACTAGTGAGAGGGGATGTGAGGAGGTGGAGGAGGAGGGAGTGTAGTGTGGCCATGGCCCACTGGGGAGTATCTCTTTTTCTTCTCCCCTGGTAAGTAAACACTTGCACTCAGACCGTTAAAAAATGCCCTCTGGTTCTTGCTGTAGGACGAGTGTGCGTGCCCGACAGAGAGGGACAAAGAGAGGGAAGGGAGAGGTCACCGCAGGCGGACGGCCACGGCGTCTCTCCTCCATCCTCCTCCCGCGGTGTGGGCCACACACTTGTTGACCAGCGTGTGTCCCCGGCTTTTGTCTTTCCCATGTTGACCTGGGCACAAAAGGTCCCCGCTGCACTATGCCGCCGCCAACTGCAACTACCAGTGCCTGTTCGCTCTCGTGGGGTCGGGAGCCAGCGTGAACGACCTCGACGAGAGGGGCTGCACGCCCCTGCACTACGCAGCCACGTCGGACACGGATGGCAAGTAAGTACCGGGGCGGGCGCTCCCGGGCAGCGGCCTTTTCCCTGGCCTGTCTTTGCTGTTGCTTCTCCTTCCCTGAGTCTCGAGCTTGGAAGTGATGTGCTTCCTCGGGTCTCTAAACCCTCGTTATCTCCACTGTCAGCTCTCAGCAGTGCTGATTGATCTGGTGAAAGAAAAACGAAGGTTCTTATTCTTTTTTTTTTTCCCCTCCAAGAAAAAAGTTTAATCCAGATTTGAAACTCACATCATCGTAAACTGTAACATTTATGAAATACCCTGAAAGACGAAGGTCCTCTTTGTCCTCCCTGCAAGACAAACACTTTAGTCGTCACCACCATGTCTTCTTCCTTTGACTTCTCAGCCTTGGTGTATCATGGGGAAGGGGAAGGGGAAGAAGGAAAGACATGGGCCGTGTCGGCAGGTTAGGTCGAAACTAGCATGCTGCTGTAATTTTGTGGTTCAGTATTTTATAAACACACAGGCTTTATTACTGTCTAGCTCATTAACTGCTGTGCTAAAGATTTGTGAAAGCATAAGACTAGATCTTGAGGTCTAGCTTGTACCTTGTCGTAGCCTAGCCAGGAGATTTGGAACAAGTCATTTAGCTTTTCTGCAGTTGTTTTTTTGTTTTTTTGTTTGTTTGTTTGTTTGTTTTTTGAGAGGTTTTTGCTACAGGGTGCATGCACTTGCCAGACAGAGATAGAAAGTGAGAAGTCACCCCCCAGGGGGCATGGCAATGCCGCAGTCCCTTCTTCTCCATTCTCCTCTCGGGATCTTGGGCACGCACGCACATGCGCCCTGCGTGAGTTTAAGCCACCGGGTCCGGGACTCAAACCGCGGTCAACTACGTGGGAGTCCAGCGACATAGCCATTACGCTAACTGCTGGTCCCTGCAGTTGTATTTTTTAAAGATAATACTAACCCTACTTGCCTCACAAAGCAAAGAAGTCTTTAACCAAGTCCTCTAGAGGTAAGTGATCAAACAGAAATGCCTCTTCCTTCCTAAGGCCTAAGTACAAGCAATTATGACAGTTTGTATTGTGTAGCAAAACCTAAGCCGCATCAATGGAAGGAATTTTGCTTGTGCAGCCAGCTTAGTGTATCTTTGTTTTGTTACGTGAACCCAAACACTGAGTCTTTGGTAAGACACGCATGTGTGACAGATTATTTCAAACCATTTAATGCTGTAAACTTGAAAGTAGTCAGTAATGTGGGACTTACTTCCTGCTTCAGAAAGTAAACAGGGACTTAACCTACTTGTTTTGCTTTCCTGAAATAAATCTTTTCTTCAGTACTCAGGTATCAGGGAGTTATCTTAAAATAGCCTGCTTCACTGGTAGACTCTCGCTTGTACTTAGGCCACCCGGTACTCGAACTGTGGTCAGATACATGGGAGTGCCGCAACACAGCCATCACGCAATCCGCTGGTCTCCTAAGACTCTTTCTTGACCTTTCTGATGAGAAATGATAGTCACTTTGTGTTCTAGATAGACAAGCAGTAATTGCCAACATCTGCTCACTACCAGCAAGATTTAATTCTGTCAAACACTGAGTGGAGTAGGCGATACCATAGCTTGTGACTATGTTTAAAAAACAAAAACTAAGCCTTGTCGTGGATTTTGGAGTTACCTACTTTGAATACAGAAGACCATCTTAGGAATGTTTTGCTTGAGTCAGTGTCAGGATTTATAGTACAACTGTTCTTAGAATTCTTCCGTTACTCACGCATCATGAAATCGTCGGTGTGTAAGTGACTGGTGAGGATGCAGGGCTCAGAATGGTGGGGTGCTGTCGCCGTGTGCAGGTGCCTGGAGTACTTGTTAAGGAACGACGCGAACCCCGGGATCCGAGACAAGCAAGGGTACAACGCCGTCCACTACTCAGCTGCTTACGGCCACCGCCTGTGCCTCCAGCTGGTAAGACCAAGCTCATGTCGGGACCGCAGCAGGTGCGCAGTCAGCAGCGCAGTGAGAGTGGGCACCTGCACGAGAAACAGACTCGGTTTTGCTTTTTAGACTTTTCAGATCCCACATACCTCTTAAGTTGACCCTTGACTTACTGAATGTATCTCTCATTCCCTTTTTCTTTTCAAAAAGAAAGGAGAAAGTTTAATTTCCTGCCAGGGCCACTCAACCCTTCCCTTATATCTTCCAGGTCTGTGTACGGAGCATCTACTTCTTCCCTTTAAACGAGTTTTGTATAAATGCCTAAAGAACTGTAGCCATGTGGGAGATACCAGTTTCTGAGAGAGGAAGGCTCCTGTCTCAACCCCAGAGTATTTGGGGGTTCCCAGTCTCTCGCAGTAAGGGTGGCACTGCTCGTGCGGGTGGAGCGTTACTCGGACGGTGCTCTTAGCTGTGAGATGTGAGAAGGCTTCTGAAAGGCCGGGAGCATGGGGCTGGGCCCTGCTCTGTGCAGCGGTCATTCAGACTGCAGGAGGGAGCCAGAGCCACGTGGCTGCGCTTGTGTGCAGGTGCCCCAGATCCTGATGGCCTACAGACGGGAGGGACAGGAGGGCAGCATAACCGGACCTTCCTGCCGGGCACTTTCTCGTGTGCATGCACCCTCCAATGTTAAAAAGAAAGATTCCTTTGCTTGTACTAATCTTAGACTTTACATCAAGGAGAAATAGAATTCAAGAATGGTTATAAAAGGTAGAAAAAGGAGGTTAACATATTTAATGTAGCATTTAAAACTCTGCTGTGAAAATAACGAAGTGAGGACCTGCAGTAGCCCTAATGGCTATGTTGCTGGACTCCCGTGTAGTTGACCGCAGTTTGAGTCCTGGACCTGGTGGCTTAAACCACGCTAGGCGCATGTGCGTGTGTGCCCAAGATCCCGAGAGGACAGTGGAGGAGAAGGGATTGGGGCATGTCCATCCCCCCTGGGGGAAGATTTCTTGCTTTCTGTCTCTTTTTCCCTTTTTTTTTTTTGAGAGGTGTTTTGCTATAGGGCGCGTGCGCTCGCCAGACAGACAGAGAGAGACAGAGAGACAGAAAGCAGGAAATCACCCCCCGGGGGGGATGGCCACGCCACAATCCCTTCTCCCCCATTCTCCTCTTGGGATCTTGGGCACGCACGCACATGCGCCTGGCGTGAGTTTAAGCCACCGGGTATGGGACTTGAACTGCGGTCGACTACGTGGGAGTCCAGCGACATAGCCATTATGCTAACTGCTGGTCCCCTGTCTCTCTCTTTCTGAGTCCTATAGAAAAAAACTCTCAAAAAAAGAGAAAAGAAAATAACACAGTGTTGCACTGGCCCCATGGCCTAATGGTTAAGGGATGAGAACCGTATGAGATCCGATCCACCATGGTTTGAATCCCAGCCCCAGCACCTTGAGAGACATGCCAGGCATGCTGTGCGTGCCTCAGCTACTGACAGGGTGGAGAGATGAGGGAGCAGCTGCAGCGTGACCTCACGCCGTGACCTCACGCCGTGACCTCACGCCGTGACTTGATGCTTCTCCATGTCTCTATCTCCATTTCTGGCAAGCACACGTGCCATCTGGCAATTTAACAAGAAAATAAATAATTTCTTAGGTTATGTGGATCTCCAGAAGACTTAAGTATTTCAGAGGCAAGACAACAGGTTTAGAAGAGAAATTAACAAAGGCCTAGGCCGGCAGGTGGCACAGTGGCGAGGGTGGCTAATTGCTCTGTACACGTCCCGGACCCAGTGCCTTGAAAAGCACCCCAGACGTGTGCATGTGTGCCTAAAACCCCGGAGGGAGTAGGGGGGAAGGCCTGTGACATGGCCGTCCCGGGGTGCGGTGTGTGCTCCCCTCCTGTCTCTCCAGTGAGGGCACACTCCCTAGCCAAGCTCTCTGTGAGTAGGGCCTTCACATATGGCTACTTCGTAAACTAAATACTTTTGTTTGAACCTTTGTTTCAGATTGCAAGTGAAACTCCTTTAGATGTTGTAAGTATTAGTTGATAACCCCTCTGCTGTTCAAAACACTGTAATATGTGTATTTCTTTGCTCTCATTAGAGCTGAAGCCAGAGATGTCCCCACGCACCTGTGGGAGCAGGGGCAGTGGCAGAGCCCAGCTCTGTGGAGGGGCGGGGCGGGGTGCTGCCAGTGGCTGTTACGTAGAACTCCCACCCCAGACTCTTCCTCGCCCCAGGGCTCCTAGTCTATGCCCCTGCATGCTTTCGTGACGGCTCTGTCCGAATCCGACCAGCTCACGGTGCACGCTCGGGCCGGGTAGGAAGGAGGGGTGGGAGCTGCGCTGGTGTCTCAGCGTCGTTTCTGACAGTGAAACCGCATTCCTTTCTAGCTGATGGAGACCTCCGGGACAGACATGCTCAACGACTCCGATGACAGGGCGACAGTCAGCCCCTTACACTTGGCGGTGAGTGCTGCCTCCACTCCCAGCCGGCCTGCTCCGGCTGTGTGTACCCGTCTGACCCAGACCAACCCCTGACCTTTCGGCCCTGGTAATAGTTGCCGTGTGATTAGCACTTTGTTAACTCAGAGAAGTCTTTAGTAACTTCTGCCTTTTGTCCCCCTTTCTAAAAAGAGGTCCTTGGACTCCCCAAGGGCCTTTTCTAAGGGAGTGAATAAGCCTCTGACATGAATTTTAAAGCATACTACCCTGTTGGAGTGGCTTCTGATGTCCGAACAGATGGCAGTCGCGCGCACACGCACGCACGCACGCTTAGTGGTACTTCTAGTTGTGTCTTCTCGTGTGTTGGGTCCCCCTTTCGTTCATGATGCTTTGGGCCTTGACCACATGATCTGTGCTGTCCCTCCTGCTGCGAGATTACCACGAGCATTCCCGCGCAATGTCATCGATCCAGAGGGAGAGGTGAGGGGAGGATACAACAGGTATTCAAGTCAAACACGAGAACGACCCGCCTTAGGCAATGTCAAGTAGAGCCCAGCCTCGCTCTTCCTGTCAGTCAATTCTGAAAGAATTCCTTTTTGAGACAAAACATATTCCGATGGGGCAGAGCGGCTCTGGGAGTTGCGAGCAGGATACTGTCCTAGCCGTGTGAGACCTCTCATCCTGAGAGATAAGATGCTGTGAACCGTCTCCTGTGGGTCTAATTGTGCCCTCTCACCTGCACTGCGGGTGCCTCCCTGATGTCCTCGCGATGTCGCAGCACCTGCCGTCTCCAGTCACTCCCACAGTCGCCTCGTGTCCTGGAGAGCTGAGAAAGCGGGCCACAGCTCCCCACCGGGTCCTTGTCCTTGGGGCCCTTGAGAACACGGCACCCCTCCTAGACACGCACAGGAGACGTGTCGGGAAGGGAAAAGCCAGAATGAGGAGATGGCCATTTGGCCAGTAGTGCAGAGAAATGACACCTGCCGGTGACTAGGCAGTCCTTGCTCCGTTGTCACCCTCCTCCTTCCCGGAAGACCCAAACGGCCACCTGTCACCCCCTGAGCATGTGCTGAGGCGGGTCTCTTCCCCTTGTAAGGACTCTGTCCACAGCGTTGTAGCAAAGGCTCCCGGAGCCCTGCACGCGTAGGCCCCCCCACTGGCCCAGTGTCCATCCTTCAGGGTCTGCGTCTCTGTCCTCGCGGGGCCCTCGCTGTGCCTGCAGGTGACAACGTGCTCTGCATCAAATAGTGCTGCTCTGCCCTTCCTGGCCAGCGCGTGTCTGCGGAAGCTTGCTCCTGAGTTCTGGGGGTGGAGGTAAAAAGCATAGCCTGGAACCCCCCCTCTGCTGCTCCTAGTGCCCGCTCAGTGTCGTGGAGAACATGCCCCTGCCGGCCGGCCGTCTCCTGTCTTCATCGCCTTGCAGAACGGACACGGCTCCTCCTCCCCCACCACTCCCCTTTTCCTTTTCGCTCCTCCCG
>NW_006208670.1:411342-414275 GCF_000334495.1 Tupaia belangeri chinensis | reverse complement strand
GTTTAGGCAGAATCTCATTCAAGTAGAATCGTGCGGTCCTTCTCTTTCTGTTGCCCTCAGGCTCATTCACACTGTAAATCTGTCAGGATGTCCTTCATTTTCAAGGCTGAATATTCGGTACCCCATTCTGCGTCCCGACTGTGTGTTGTGGACACCCAGGTTGCGGCGGTCTCTTGGCTGTTGTGAACACATGCTTTTCCAGCTACGCTCTCCCGTTTGGGACATCCCGGGATGGTGGAGACCCTGACCCGAGGCTTAGGCCTGACGCCAGCTCTGCTCAGGCTGCGTGTGCCAGCCTCGTCGTGGTTCTGTGCGAGGGTGTCCTGCGGCAGGTCCTTGTGGCCCGGTCTCCTGGCTTCCCTCTTCTCTTTACGCTGTCTGCGGGTACTGCGAGGTCTCTCCCGCACTTGACGATGTCGCTGGGCCGGAGTCGGGGACGCAGTCAGATTCCGTGCTGGCGCGGCAGAGCCGGTGATTTCAGCCGCCTTGGTCTCTGAGTGACCCAGCCCTGGGGCTGAGCTTCCCGCACAGAACCTCAGAGACCGGTAAGACCCGCGACCCCACCCCTGGCTGGTGCTGCCGAAGCGTGTGGCCGCCGTGCGTCCTGCGCAGCACACAGCCCGCGTGGTTTCAGGACGTCCATAGACGTGCGCAGCGTTCAAAACTGGGTGCACCCAAATAAACTCGCGTTTCAGTTCCATTTTCCAGACTGTATGAAATCCACTCGTCTGTGCTCAGTTGACGTGTTGGTCTTTGAGGTGGGTTATCGGGGAACCCCTTTATCAGGCACAGAGGGGCCCTCCGCCGACAGGTCCTGAAACCCTTCGTGTACAGCTAGGACGACGCCTGGTACACGGCAGACGTTCAAGCAGGGCCCGGGTTTGTGTTCCCGCGCTGATGGAAATGTCTGTATCTGAGCGCAGCACACGGTCCAGTGGGCATAGTCACTTCAGTTGGGGGTTCAGAGACTCGGGCACTGGCTCACCCAGGCTGCGGACTGCGCTGTGACTTCTCATCACCGCAGAATTTTACCCGGGGGTTAAGTGGATCCCTGAACTGTGACGAGAATACAGACTTTGCAGGGGCCGACAGGTGGTCTAGGGCACGTTGTAGTTAAGGGCACTTGGCTCCCACATGCCAGTGAGGGTTCAAGTCCCAGACCCGGTGGCTGAAAACTCACTCCAAGGGGGGGGTTGACTTCTCACTTTCTCTCACTGTCTCTGTCTGCTCTCTGGTGAGCGCATGCCCTAAGGCAAAAAAACCTCTCAAAAAAGAAAAAAGAATCAGGCTTTGAAGGGGCCAGCAGATGGCGTAGTGGTTATGTTGCTGGATTCCCACATGATTGACCATGGTTCAAGTCCCAAACCTGGTGACTTGTAACTCACACTGGGCATGTGTGCATGCATGCCCAAAGTCCCGAGAAGAGAATGGAGAAGAAGGGGTTGTGCCGTGGCCATCACCCGGGTGATTTCTCTCTTTCCCCCCCCCCCTCCCCCCCCCCTGCTATCTCTGGCAACTACTTGTACCCTAAGGCAAAAATCTCTTTAAAAAAATATAGACTTTGGAATCGGAGGCTTAGAATCAGAGCTTTAAACGGGTCCGTGTTCCCCAGCCGTTGAATATCTGCCATGAGCCAGGTGCACTCACGCAGAGGTCACTTGTCATTGGGATTTTTACTCTCGGCAGAGCCCCGTCTCCTAACCCTGACTCTGTTGATTACTAGAGAGACTGATCGTTAACTCTGAATCCTCAACACAGAAGTTCTGTATTATCTCAAATAAGCGATCCTGTGAGGGAGTCCTCTTACTTTACATTTCTAGAGTTCTGGAAGTCCGTCTAAATCCACGTGGTTGTGACTGACGTTCCCGTTTATTTCAGGCCTATCACGGTCACCACCAAGCACTGGAAGTCCTGGTACAGTCCCTGTTAGATCTCGACGTGAGGAACAGCAGCGGAAGGACTCCCTTAGACCTTGCCGCGTTCAAGGGCCATGTGGAGTGTGTGGACGTGCTCATCAATCAGGGGGCCTCCATCTTAGTCAAGGATTACATTTTGAAGAGGACACCTATACATGCGGCAGGTACGCCAAATGCGTCCTACCCCGCGTCCTCCTGCTCAGTTTCTGGTATGTGCTACTCCTGATAATTGCCTTCAAATGTTCGCCTGCAAACAGGTGTCGTGTTCACAGGGAGAAGCCATCGCTTTTCAAAATCAGCCGGCTGTAGAAGTCGGGTCTGGGGAGCAGTCTAACTTCTGAATACATTGTCAGGACAACAACGTTGTGTGTGTTTTTACTTTTTTCTGATGGAAGTTATTGTGGATTATCCATGCTTTCATTTAAGAATTGATAAACACTTGGGATCACCACATGTGTAATGGTTATATCACTGGACTCCCACACGACCAACTGCAGTTCAAGTCCCAGACCCAGAGGCTTGAAACTGACGCTGGGCGCACGTGCGTGCATGCCCAGAATCCCGGGAGGAGGGTAGAGGAGGGACTGCAGCCCGGCCGCCCAGAATCCCGGGAGGAGGGTAGAGGAGGGACTGCAGCTCGGCCGCCCAGAATCCCGGGAGGAGGATAGAGGAGGGACTGCAGCCCGGCCGCCCAGAATCCCGGGAGGAGGATAGAGGAGGGACTGCAGCCCGGCCGCCCAGAATCCCGGGAGGAGGATAGAGGAGGGACTGCAGCCCGGCCGCCCAGAATCCCGGGAGGAGGATAGAGGAGGGACTGCAGCCCGGCCGCCCAGAATCCCGGGAGGAGGATAGAGGAGGGACTGCAGCCCGGCCGCCCAGAATCCCGGGAGGAGGATAGAGGAGGGACTGCAGCCCGGCCGCCCAGAATCCCGGGAGGAGGATAGAGGAGGGACTGCAGCCCGGCCGCCCAGAATCCCGGGAGGAGGATAGAGGAGGGACTGCAGCTCGGCCGCCCAG
>NW_006208670.1:408592-411073 GCF_000334495.1 Tupaia belangeri chinensis | reverse complement strand
CTTTCCCTTGGTTGCACATGTATCTTCTGGTGAACTGGGGGGAAGAAAAGCTTTGTTTTGGGGGTTACTTCTACTTGTAGCACCGCCCGTTTTATGCATTTGGACATACAAATGCACCCCACAGGTGTGTTACTTTACTGTGTGTGTCTGCGTGTTTTAGGTGTGCTACTTCACTGTCCGCGTGTTTATTTGTGTGTATCCGTCACGTGGCGCTCTTCCAGCTGAACGTGGCCTCCGTGATGTTAGTCTCTTGCGTGACATGTCCAGAGCTGGATGCACTTCTCAAGTCGGCTGGTGCCGCAGTGGTGTCAGAGCCCTGGACCAGCGTCTCGGTCGCCCCGCTGCACTGGCTCGCTGGCTCAGGATGGTCTGCTGCTTTACAGGGCAGCATCCCTGGTCAGTAAAGAGGAGCTTCGTGCTGAGACAAGTGGCCTCCAGGCTCCTCAGCAGCGCCGTGTCAGGTCTGGACCGTTTGCTCACTGTAAAACAATCACTGTCGAAGAAGCCGAGGTCATTGTCATTGACGTGGTTCAATCACGGCTTTGTCTCTGCTGGAGGCAGGCCACTGTCCGCCCACATCCCTGGAGAGCCGAGCGCAGCGCCCTGCCAGCAGGCAGTGCCGGGCAGTCCCACAGAGGCACACGGCACGTGTGTCTGTGCTCTAGAACAGGGGCAGGAGAAACCTGTGTACAGAGCGTTTCTGTTCCGACATGCTAACTTCATCGAACCTGTCCCAGAGCTGTGCTGTAGCCATGTGCTCTAAGAGTGACTTTTAAAAAATCATTTATGTAATTGCTGAATTTCACATTTTCACTTGACAGCGACAAACGGCCATTCAGAATGCTTACGACTATTGATAGGAAACGCAGAGCCACAGAACGCGGTAGACATTCCGGACGGCAGTGGGCAGTAAGTGGCAACCATTTGTGCGTGACTGGAGGGTTCGTTTACTTGCTTTCTTTTGCTCTTTATTTAGTAACCGTCATAGTATGTAACCGCGTAACATCAAACGTGCCTGTTTTGTTCTGTTTTGTTTTTTTAATATAAATATGCTTTAATTAAAGTTGAGTCACAGAAAGGTATATTTAGAAATCAGGCCATCCTGGGACCAGCAGTTAGTGTAATGGCTATATCTCTGGCTCCCACGTGGTTTGAGTCCCGGACCTGGTGGCTTAAACTCATGCCGGCTGTGTGTGTGTGTGTGTGTGTGTGCATGCCCAAGATCCCGAGCGGAGAATGGAGGAGAAGGGATTGTGGTATGTCCGTACCCCCTGGGAGGTGATTTCTTGCTTTCTGTCTCTCAGTCTTTCTGGCAAGCACACACATGCCCTATGGCAAAAACTACTCTTAAAAAAAAAGAAATCAGGCCATCACATTATTGCCCTTTTAGTCCGAGTACAGCCTCACGTGTAGCACTGAACCTAATTCTGTTGTCACTCAGGACGCCTCTGATGCTGTCTGTCCTCAACGGGCACACGGACTGTGTGTACTCACTGCTGAACAAAGGAGCCGGCGTGGACGCCAGAGACGCGCGGGGCAGGACGGCGCTGCACCGGGGGGTAGGCACACGCCTGTTCCTCTCAGGGAGCTTCCGAGGCCTCGTGCCCCAAGGACTGGAGTGGGCTGTGTTTATTTTTCTTCATAAACGTCTGACCACATTTTCCCTGTTTCTTTCAATGTATTCATTTTTGAGTGCTAATTTTGAACAGTCACAAAGTACAGCTTAATCTGAAGAATTCTAGTTCTTGAATTAAATGTCAGTTTGACTCTTTTATTATCTTAACTGTTATATATCTTTATCTTAACCTTTACACCTTTAAAATATTTTCATTTATTTACAAGTGTCTTGTTCCTCTTTTCATACACTTGTATTTTGATAAAGCTGCTGTTTTAACTTGATTCTTAAATATTTAATACAAATACTCAGAAAACTATAAGTGGCCTTAATTGGCGGAAGGCTGAGGAGTGTGGATTTGAAATTCTTAGCTAGCTAATGTCGCACGTAGCGCTCACCACGATGCACCCAGCCCTGTCGTACTCTCTTTCAGGCAGTGACGGGCCATGAGGAGTGTGTGGATGCGTTACTCCAACACGGTGCTAAGTGCTTGCTTCGGGACAGCAGGGGCCGAACTCCCGTGCACTTGTCGGCTGCCTGCGGGCACATCGGCGTCCTCGGAGCCCTTCTGCAGTCGGCCGCGTCTGTGGACGCGACCCCAGCCACAGCAGACAGCCATGGGTACACGGCGCTGCACTGGGCTTGCTACAACGGTTAAGTATACGGACACGGCTGGGGGCCGGGGCTGGGGCGCAGGGCAGACGTGGAGGTTAGTGAGAGGCCGGGGTGGCACGCCCGTGCCAGGACACTACTGTGCAAGGTGTTGGAGATGAGACATCAAGTTTTTTGAGGTTTTTCTTAGATCCTTAGCAAACACCTGAATTTTAGAGAGGTTTCCTGTACTTCCTGACTGCGCTCGCACCAGG
>NW_006208670.1:395800-408561 GCF_000334495.1 Tupaia belangeri chinensis | reverse complement strand
GAGCGGGCTGGGCTGCTAGGGCCACGGCGACACGCATGGCCCTGAAGGAAGCGTGTGTGCGCCCTGCTCTGGAGGCCTGGGATCCGGGCCGGTCCTCGACCTGGCTCCCTCAGGGCTCCCTTTGCTGCATGCTCAGGACAGGCTTTAGCTTCCCAGCGGCTCAGTCACTCCTTTCACAGGGAGACCCAGCCAAGGTCGAGGGGAGCAGAAGCTACTTTAAGATGAGGGTGTACTGGCCAAAAGCGGGGTCGAGCTTGTCTTGTTGTTAATCTACTTGATGAGGCCTGTCGAGATCGTGCTCGTGCAGAGCATGGGTGGTCACTTTAGAAAACACCCGAGTGTGGACATCAGTCTTGTCGAAGTTTGGAGTTACAGCTTTATTTAGCAGAAAAATGAACTTCGTTTTGTTTTGAAATCTAACATACATTGAGATTGTTAGTTATAACAGTGTCACTACAAAGCTGTACTTCACAATTTAAAAACTTTTCCTCAAAACGTAGAGAAAACAGAAATCGCCCCCCTCCCTATTTGCTAAATAGAAAAGGTGGTGGGTTAGCAGCTCCTAACCCCGACGCCCACCAGAGTCTGCCTGCCGTCTGCCTGGTGGTCCATCGCTTTACGGCCCTCGGCCGGAGCCAGCCCGACCACAGTGCTGAGTTACGGCAAAGAAGAAAAACTTGAATTTTGCAACAACAGCAACAACAGAAATACAGTTGAATAAGTGTCTCCATTCAATATTTTCCAGATAGAGCATTTTAATTTTCATTTTAATCTTTATGCCAGAGTTGAGGGTTCCATTATTTTTCTGCGAGGAAGTTTTGGGCTCTTCTTGAAGACTTGTCCTGTAATTACTGTCGGTCATCCTTCAGCCCCTGAGTACTGATAATGCCAGAAGAACTCAAGTGGTTTGTCTACTGCTAATTCACAATGCTTAGTTGCAAGTCTCTTTCCACTTTACTACCTCAAATCCTCAACAAAAACAGTTTTGAAAATGTGTAAAACCTTTGGGTTTTTACTTCTCTTTTCCCTTTTCAACTCACTCACATTGGTATTAATGATGTAATACAGTGGCCAATGATTACTCCCAAGTCAGAGAAAATACCGTATTCGCCTTTGGAATTTGACTTGTTTTTATACTGCAGCTTGACATTTTACAAACACAAGGAAAACCCAAAATATCTAATATAGTGGGTCATAAACATGAATTTTGTTTTTATAAAAAGTTAGTGAGATAAGACTATTTGGAAGCAAAAACTGTTACTACTTGGTTTTTAATTTCTTAAAAAATATATTAGTCATGGGACCAGCAGTTGGCATAATGGCGATATCGCTGGACTCCCATGTAGCTGACCGCAGTTTGAGTCCCAGACCCGGCGGCTTAAACTCACTCTGGGTGCGTGTGCATGCATGCCCAGGATCCCGAGAGGAGAATGGAGAAGGGATTGCAGCATGGCCATCCCTCCTGGGGGGATGAGTTGTCACTTTCTGTCTCTGTTTGGTGAGCGCACGTGCCCTGTAGGAAAAACCTCTCCCTCCCAAAAAAACAAAATACACACACACACATGCACACACACATATATATTGGTGAAAATTAATCATTGGAAAAATCATACGGTGATTAGGTTTTCTCCTCAGGACCTTTAGTTGTAAACATCTTGCTGTAAACCGATCTTCGGAGAGTTGCTCTCCATCGCATCTAAACGCAGAGCGCTGTCCACCTGGAGTGAGTTCCTGCCCTATCTGGCTGAATTTAGACTCTAAGCACGCCTTTCACTAGACGCAGGTTCTGCAGGAACTCCATGCCTCGTTGCCGTTCAGAGATGGTGGCAGAGGTGTCTAATGTTCAGCTTGTGGCAGGGTTGTAATGCTGAATTAAGCTGGAAGGAATTAAGTGTGTGTTGGCTGTATACAAGACAAGACTTTACAGTCTAAAAGTAACTCCATGTTTACAGCCAAAGGGCTTCTGTGATTTGCGATTCTGAGAGTGGAATATGTAAAATGGTTTTCCTTTGACTAGTAATTGTTGTAGGACTGGAAAGAAAATTGGAAGCACTCCAGCAGAACACAGAACAGCCTTTCCTCCAAATGAAAACAAAGTAACAGCCAGGCCTCAGGAAAGAGCTGACTATACATAGGGACTTATGTTCAATTACGGTACCTACCTCACTTGTTCCTTTTAAAGTCTGTTCATATTTATGAAGCTTTGGCACCCTCAGAACAGCCCTCTGAAACATCAGCAAGACCAAAATCTTTATCAACTGTGATGTATAAAGTGATAAGATTGTCCACTTGGTATCACCCATAGTGTTTGCTGGAAGCCACCGAGAGCCCAGGGCTTACTTTCCTCAGTCTACTCAAAGTAGTTCTCAGATCCCTCGGTGGATCCGTGTGCTGTAGCCGTTGATGCTGACTGTTAGAGACCGGGGCTGGTGGCCTGGCTCCGTACCCCAGTGGCTGAGAGCTGTGTGCCGGAAGCGGGGTCCCTCGTGGCTGACCGTAGTTCCTGGCCCTGATGGTTTGGAGAACATTCCAGGCACCAGAGTGTGCACGTCCCCAAAGTCCTGACAAGAGGGAGAAGTGGAGGACAGGCCTTGCGCCGTGACCCTGCCGGATCGAGGGTGCTTTCTACCACTCCTCCTTGCTCACCGTCTCTCTCTGGGCAGTTATAAAAAAGAAAAAAAAAGACTAGTTAAACATCTTAATTTATTTCTAAAGCAGATCCCAAGTGACTAATGAAGTGAAATATCTATATACACACACACACATATATATAGTATATATACACATATATAAATTAAAATATATATACATTTATTATATATAAATTATATATATAATTTGCAGAATTAGTCTAGCAATTGGGGTGTTTTTAACTGAAACTTTGGCTTTGAAAATTAGCTTAAGAAATTCTGAGGTTTGGTTTTTTTCCTGTTTTCAAAGTTGCTATTAGAACCACCCACTGCTGGGCCAGTGGGTGGCCTAGTCATGAGGGCACTGGACTCCTATGTGGACAGCCGTGAGTCTAGTCCCAGACCTGCTCTTTCTCTTTATTTTTTCTCTGTTTCTTTCTAGTGAGCACACATGCCCAATAGCAATTTTTAAAATAATAATAAATAAATGTAAATAATTTTTTTGAGAGGTTTTTGCTCCTCCATTCTCCTCTCAGGATCTTGGGCACGCAGGCACACACGCCTGGTGTGAGTTTAAACCACCAGGTCTGAGACTCGAACCACGGTCTACTACATGGGAGTCCAGCAACATAGCCATTATGCCATCTGCTGGTCCCACACTTAAATAATTTTTTAAAAGACAAAAAGCAAAACTGTGAGCTGCTGGCCACAAGTAGTCACAATGCTCTTTTCTTTTACCACAATGCTATTTCCAGGAAAATGTCCTATAAAAATACCTGATTTTAAAAAGTACTAAAATGTTTCATTACCGTATTATTAATAATATCACAAAGGTGTTTTTAAACTAGTAGTATGGGGCCAGCTGGTGGCGTAGTAGTTAAAGGCACTGGGCTCCCATGTGGTAGACTGCGGTTCGAGTCCCAGACCCAGCGACTTGAAACTCACACCAGGTGCCTGTGTGTGCCCAAAGTCCTGAGAGGAGGATGGAGAAAGGGCTACGGTGAACCCTCCCCCGGGGAGTGGTTTCTCACTTCCTCTCTCTCTGTCTCTTCAGCAAGTGCACACAGCTTACAGCAAAATTTCTCAAAAAAAAAAAAAATCCCCCCAAATTAGCAGTCACCTCAAAACCCATAACTAGAAGCATTAGATCAGCTAGGATATACCCCTGTCCTGTGACGTTCTTTGGGACATCGAAGTGTTAAGATTGCTGTGTCGCCGGGCGCGTGTGCGTGCGTGCCCAAGATCCCGAGAGGAGAAGGGAGGAGAAGGGATTGCGGCGTGACCATCCTCCCTGGGGGGTGATTTCTCTCTTTCTGTCTCTCTGTCTGTCTCTGTCTGTCTGGCGAGCGCACGCGCCCTATAGCGAAAAAACCTCTCCAAAAAAAAAAAAAGAACAACAACAGAAAAGATTGCTGTGTGTGCTGGTGTAGGGGGGTCACAGTTTATGGATTAAAGCGGGTTCCAGAGTCGGACATGCCATTCGCATCTAAGAGCATGTGTGTGCTGGTGTAGGGGGGTCACAGTTTATGAGTTAAGGCGGGTTCCAGAGTCGGACCTGCCATTCACATCTAAGAGCATGTGTGTGCTGGTGTAGGAGTCACACAGTTTATGGATTAAAGCGGGTTCCAGAGTCGGACATGCCATTCGCATCTAAGAGCATGTGTGTGCGTGTAGCTGCACATGCCTCGGACTTTCCTGGAATGAACAGAGGGCCAGCGGGCCTGGAAGGTGGGAGACGGGGTGATGTCTGGGACCTGTACCTCCCTCCATACGCACTCCCTTGTATTTGACATCTCGGCCAACACCCTTTTCGGATTTTCATACCCAGCTCTCGTTTTCCTCCTTAGGTCACGAGACCTGTGTAGAACTCCTCTTAGAACAGGAGGTTTTCCAGAAAGTGGAAGGGAACGCCTTCAGCCCTCTGCACTGCGCTGTGTAAGTCACGCCGCAGTGAGTCCGATTTGCTGTGTCTGAGAAGTGCCTCTGCTGTCACAGTAACCCCTTGTCCCTACGCAGGATCAACGACAATGAAGGTGCTGCCGAGATGCTGATCGACACGCTAGGTGCCAGCATCGTGAACGCCGCCGATTCCAAAGGAAGGTAGGAGTCCGCTCCAGGGGACGGCCGCTTCCGCAGGAGCGGTCTGACTGCTGGCTCGTGTGAGAGGATTGCAGAGTGTGGTATTAGTGGGAAGTGGATTTTTGTATTCGCAAGTATAAATTGCTATAAAATCTTATTTTTAAATTTTAAACAGTTTTTCTTTCACTTTCAGTTGTCAGTCTTTACAACTATTTTAAAATGTAAAAGTCCCCCCCTTTTTAAATTTATTTCTACCTATTTTTTATAAGTATGTATCTTTTCAGAGAGGGGATAAGCACCGTCAGCAGAGTGCTCGGGCAGCTGGTCAGGTCAGGGCGTGCGCGTCCACACCAGCAGCTCACCCTGTACAGCTGGGCCTGGACCCTGGGCATCCCCGCTGTCTGCCACAGCTGACCACCCGCCCTCTGCCTTTCAGAGTTTCTTCTCCATCTGGGGAGGGAGCGAGGGAGCTCCCTGAGAGGGTCTTGCAGATGCTCCCTGCAGCTTCCCAGCCAACCAGGACCACAGCACGTGTGCGCGTGTCTGGCATGTTCATGTGGGCCCAGACCTGAGCCCAGGCCACCCACGTGGCTCCACGGCTGCTTGGCAGCACCCTTGTGCCCACCACAGCTGGACCCCCTTCCGTAACTGATGCGTTTGTCGCCCGGAGTGGTTGTTAGCATTGGTGACAGTTTTCTACATAGGAAGGCAGAGGCAAAGCAGTGGTAATAGGCGGTTTTGGCTCAGAATTCCCTTTTCTCAGAATTCCTTTAACGCGTCATGCTTTTTAGCAGTCCCATGGTTTATCCTGCTTTTACACTAGTTGTTCCTCAGGGCCTTCATAGCACAGGTGAGGCCTCTGTGGCAGGACCGCGCTCCTTCAGCCCTGCGGTGTGTCCAGGCCTCGCCCCTATAGCCCAGTGTAGACCTTTGAAAAGCGCTCGTCATCGTATTCCTGGCATGTAGCCAGGGGACAGTGAAGACAGCGTGTAGATTGAGCTGCGCGTTTTCATTTCTGTGCTGCAGAACTCCTCTCCACGCAGCCGCCTTCACGGACCACGTGGAGTGCCTGCAGCTCCTGCTCAGCCATAACGCGCAGGTGAACTCTGCGGACGCCTCTGGGAAGACGCCGCTCATGATGGCTGCGGAGAACGGGCAGACGAACACAGTCGGTAAAGGCGCTCGAGGGTTCTGTCCTCATTCTCTGGAGAGGCGGGTTCATGAAAAACGTGCATCCTGAAAAATTAAGGATTTCAGGGGTTTTTTCTGTGCCAAAGTAAACGTGTACTTTTAAAAATAGAAGTATTTATTTAACTGTTACTTGTTTATTTTGATGTGTTACAAGGAACGCACACTCACCAGAGAGAGAGAGAAAGTGAGAAAGCAACCCACCAGGCCTGGGACTCGAACCACAGTCAGCCACGTGGGAGTCTAGCGCCCCAGCCACCACGCCACCTGCTGATCCACCCCATAAACTTGTGCTTCAGTTCCATTCTCTGTGAAGTTCTGGAAGCCCCTTAAATATTGCTTTGTTTTTTAAAGTATTATTTTACTTAACTTTATTCATTCATTTTACTTTGACAGAGAGGGACGGATTGAGAGAGAGAGAGAGCAAGCCACCAGGTCCAGGACTTGAACCGTGATCAGCATGTGGGAGTCCAGCACTCTTAACCACATGCCACGTGCCGGCCGGCCCCCTCACATCTGCCTTCACTCTGACGTCAGTCCCGAGCCTCCTGGCTTCCTTGCAAGCTGCCCCACAGTCCTGCAGTGTGAGGCCTTGGACCTCCTGCAGCCCACATTCCAGGTGGGGCCCGGCGTGTTCACTTGCTCTTCCTGACTGACGAGTGTCCTGCGTTTAGCAGGGCGGCATGGGCACTGTGGTTAAGGACACTGGCTTTGGGGGCAGCAGTTGGCATGGCGGGTAAGGCGCTGGACTCCCACATGGCCGAACGCGGTTCAGGTCTAGATGTGGCAGCTTGCTTTCTCACTTTCCCTTTCTGTCTTTCTCTCTCTGATCAAAATGAAAAATAATAATAACAAAATAAAATAAATAAAAAACACTGACACGCTGGCTCTGGGGGCCCAGCAGGTAGTGTGGTGGGTAAGGTGTTGGACTCCTACATGGCTGACCATGGTTCGAGTTCTGAACCTGGCAGTGTAAAAAACACATCGGGCGCGTATGTGTGTGTCCAGATTATGGGGGCGATTTCTCACTTTCCCTCTAGTGAACACACACACCCTATGGCGAAAACCTTTAAAACACAGAACAACACTGGCTCTGACTGTGAGTTGCCTAAATGTTGCGTGTCATAGATCCTCCAGGAGAGTAGCCGGACCTCAGCTTTCTCATTTGTAGAATGAGGGCCAGGACCGCGCTCCTTCAGCCCTGCGGTGTGTCCAGGCCTCGCCCCTATAGCCCAGTGTAGACCTTTGAAAAGCGCTCGTCATCGTATTCCTGGCATGTAGCCAGGGGACAGTGAAGACAGCGTGTAGATTGAGCTGCGCGTTTTCATTTCTGTGCTGCAGAACTCCTCTCCACGCAGCCGCCTTCACGGACCACGTGGAGTGCCTGCAGCTCCTGCTCAGCCATAACGCGCAGGTGAACTCTGCGGACGCCTCTGGGAAGACGCCGCTCATGATGGCTGCGGAGAACGGGCAGACGAACACAGTCGGTAAAGGCGCTCGAGGGTTCTGTCCTCATTCTCTGGAGAGGCGGGTTCATGAAAAACGTGCATCCTGAAAAATTAAGGATTTCAGGGGTTTTTTCTGTGCCAAAGTAAACGTGTACTTTTAAAAATAGAAGTATTTATTTAACTGTTACTTGTTTATTTTGATGTGTTACAAGGAACGCACACTCACCAGAGAGAGAGAGAAAGTGAGAAAGCAACCCACCAGGCCTGGGACTCGAACCACAGTCAGCCACGTGGGAGTCTAGCGCCCCAGCCACCACGCCACCTGCTGATCCACCCCATAAACTTGTGCTTCAGTTCCATTCTCTGTGAAGTTCTGGAAGCCCCTTAAATATTGCTTTGTTTTTTAAAGTATTATTTTACTTAACTTTATTCATTCATTTTACTTTGACAGAGAGGGACGGATTGAGAGAGAGAGAGAGCAAGCCACCAGGTCCAGGACTTGAACCGTGATCAGCATGTGGGAGTCCAGCACTCTTAACCACATGCCACGTGCCGGCCGGCCCCCTCACATCTGCCTTCACTCTGACGTCAGTCCCGAGCCTCCTGGCTTCCTTGCAAGCTGCCCCACAGTCCTGCAGTGTGAGGCCTTGGACCTCCTGCAGCCCACATTCCAGGTGGGGCCCGGCGTGTTCACTTGCTCTTCCTGACTGACGAGTGTCCTGCGTTTAGCAGGGCGGCATGGGCACTGTGGTTAAGGACACTGGCTTTGGGGGCAGCAGTTGGCATGGCGGGTAAGGCGCTAGACTCCCACATGGCCGAACGCGGTTCAGGTCTAGATGTGGCAGCTTGCTTTCTCACTTTCCCTTTCTGTCTTTCTCTCTCTGGTCAAAATGAAAAATAATAATAACAAAATAAAATAAATAAAAAACACTGACACGCTGGCTCTGGGGGCCCAGCAGGTAGTGTGGTGGGTAAGGTGTTGGACTCCTACATGGCTGACCATGGTTCGAGTTCTGAACCTGGCAGTGTAAAAAACACATCGGGCGCGTATGTGTGTGTCCAGATTATGGGGGCGATTTCTCACTTTCCCTCTAGTGAACACACACACCCTATGGCGAAAACCTTTAAAACACAGAACAACACTGGCTCTGACTGTGAGTTGCCTAAATGTTGCGTGTCATAGATCCTCCAGGAGAGTAGCCGGACCTCAGCTTTCTCATTTGTAGAATGAGGGAAGTAACAGCACTGACCAGTAGGGTTGTCGGAGTGGTATTAAACGAGCCAGAGTATGTTACACGAAGTCTGAAAGTTAGTAAGCACTCACGATCCAGTTCGGATTGCCTTGTTGATGACTCGGCCACACAACGTAGCCCTCCGTAGTGTGGACATCACAGTGCACTTTGCTTACTCACTGACGTCTCCGCCAGAGGGATAGACGTTCTCTCCTCTGTGCCTTCACCCCTCTGCAGTGAGTTACTGGTAATCTAAGGAACAGTCGTAAACGTAAGAACCGATGCCTTTTTCCTCGCAGAGATGCTGGTGAGCAGTGCCAGTGCTGACCTGACCTTACAAGACAACAACAGGAACACCGCCCTTCACCTGGCTTGCAGCAAGGTACGAGCGTGCTCAAGAGCCAGGTCCTCACCCTTGACAACAACAGCGACGTGAAGGGTTTCCCACTTCGGGGCCAGCGGATGTAGTGGTGGTTGACCACAGCTCAAGTCCCAGACCTTGTGGCTTGAAAATCACACTGGGCATGTGTGCTCACGTGCCCAAAGCCCCGAGGGGAGAGGCATTGTGGCGTGGCCATCCCGAGGGGTGACCTCTCACTTTTCTCCTCTCTGGTGAGCACATACGCCTATGGAAAAAAAAACCTTTAAAAAAAAAGAAAGAAAATTTTCCCGCCTCACTAAGACGGACAGAGTTAGGGACCCAACCTGCCTAGCGACCCCTGGCCTCAGGCCTCCCGAGCAGAAACACTGACGCACTAGGCACCATCGTGGGTGAAAGTCCCCACATAGGCCAAGGAAGCCTGGGAACACAAGCCTAGCCACAGCTACGGTCTCTCTGCGATCCTGATTCTGTCTTCTCCCCATCCCCACTCCCTGTCCAGGCTTGGGCAGCTATTCGGCCTTGGCCAGGAGAGTCGGGGCGGGAGTGTGGGCTGCAGACTTCTGGGACTGGGGCGGGGTGGTCGGAATTTGCGTCTGTCTTTAATGGTGCCCAAGTGTTTACGAGCTGTCCGCCACAATTTCAGGGTCATGAAACTAGTGCCTTGTTAATACTGGAAAAGATAACAGATAGAAACCTCATCAATGCAACCAACGCAGCCTTGCAAACGTGAGTGTTTTGAGTCGTGTGTGAACCTCGTAACCTGTAATTACAAAAACATCCTGGGTTTTTTCCTTACATGTGACTGTTGGGTTAGTTCTCAGTCAGAAAAGCAGTTAAAAATTATGACTACGTTTCTGGGGCTGTGTAGTCAAGTGTTCACATGGTGGCCTGCAAGGCCGACCCACATGGGAAAGTTCCAGACTCCTGCCCCGAGATCCCCTGAACACGCCAGCGTGTGCCATGGCCTAGAGCCGGTCAGGACTATGGTGGGCCACAGTGCTGGACTTTGTTGGAGCTGTCTGTCTGTCTGTCTCTGTCTCTCTGTCTCTCTTTCTTATGGAAGAAAGAAAACAAGAACTCGTTTCTAAAATTATCACAACTTAACAGGAATATTGCTAAAGAAATTTTTGAACTAAACCTTATTAGAACTTTGAAAATAGTGTATTTTTCCTCAATCTATTTACTCATATAGTCTTCTGAAGTAAAGTTATACTGTTCTGTGTGTTTTATGGAAATCAACTGTAATATGTTGTCACTAGCAAAAAACGAGGTAAAGCATTTTAAGTATGTACGATAAAGAGATCTCATTAAATAAGTTTCTAACCATGTGAGCAGCCAGCTTGAAGGCCGACTAAGATTTTAGGTCAGCGTCTTCCACCGTCCCTCCCCGATTTCCATCTGCTGTTCTCCACTGAGACTTGGTAAATATGAAAGCCTTACCGGATTGGCACGTCCCGTGAGGGTCCCAGCCTCAGTCCTGTGAGCCACAAGCCGTTTGCAGAGGCCATCTGAATTTGTGCTGCTGCAATTTGCAGTGTTGATTTTATTGTATATCCTCTGTGTGTGTTTGCCAGCCTCATCTCTTAAAATAACAACTTAGTGCAGCTCTGGTGGTTAACATCTTTTTTAGACTGAGGCTTAGGGGAGTAACAAGGTTTGGCAAGGGGGAAACTGCCAGTGGGTCCCACAGCCCGGCTCGTCGACGCAGTGTCTGGCGCTGTCCCCATCCGCCCTACTGCTCTCGGGACGAGGTGCTTCATGTCTCTGGGTCTTCACAGCTGGGCAGAATGCCCTTTGATAGCCAGGGGTCTGTGCCACGTGTGTACACGTGTGTGCATGCACATGTGTGTTTTCTCCCCAGACCTCTGCATGTGGCTGCCCGCAATGGGCTGACAATGGTGGTGCAGGAGCTTCTGGGAAAAGGAGCCAGTGTGCTCGCGGTGGACGAGAATGGTGAGTAGCTCTGCCCTCCCTGACTGCTCCTCGCCGCGAGTGTGCATCTCCGATGAGCCACACGGAAGAAAAATCACCTTGGGGATGTGTTGGTGGTCAAAGGGGTAAGCGGAGTTAATACCGAATAGCAATAATACTTGATAGCAAAGGAATTCGGGCAAAAGACGCAGGGAAAGGCCATCCAGTGGGTGAGCTGAATTCCCGCATCTGCGGTGAAGCCCGAGTCAGTGCCTCCTGCTTACACTCGCACACCGCTCCTCTCAGGAGCCCGGGTCCCATTCTCTCAGGCGTTGTCATGGCCTGCCTTAAGGGCCAGGGCGGCAGTTTCCATCATGGAGGAAGAGAGGGCAGCGACTGGGTGGGGGACATGAGGGCTTCCGGGATGTGGGTGACTGTCCCCACCTGGATGGTGTTCTGCGACGAGTCCCTCAGCCAGTCAGAAGGCAGATCACGTGGGGGGCGGGCTACACCCGAGCACGGGGAGGAATAGGGAGAAGAGCGGGCGGTGGCTGCAGCCGCAGGTGGGGGTAAGGCAGAACTCGAGTACGCGCTGCTGAACACCTGCTGCCTTCCTGTGGTTTAATAGTAAGCACGAGCCATTTTTAAATTCCTACGGCACATGTGGAACCTCAGGAGAGTTCCCTTGACAGCCAGGTGTCGCACACTCGGCGCCTCTCTGAGCCCTGCTCAGCGCCCAGCTGTGAACCTGCCTCCCTGGACCTCCCGGCCGTCGGGGCTGACTCGAGTGGCTCACTCAGCGGCCACGCCTGCTCACCGTTCTAGAGGAGCAGCTCCCTGTCTGTGCTCCTGCCGTATCTGGTATGGATCCAGACAGACGGGTACGCTGTGGGGTCCTGCGAGCTCGTCCCCTGCCGGCCGTTCCCTCGCCTCTTACCTAGTCTGCAAGGTCGTCTTCCACCCTAGCTTTCCATGGCTGTTCCCTTTTTCTGTGTTACTGAGAGTTACGAATCACTGTGGTTAAAACACTCTGTTGTAGGGAAGTAATTTAAAATGTGTCTAAAGTCGAAGGCCTTCAGGCACGTCTATAGTGAAGCCAGTCCCGCCTGTGATTGTGCAATCTCACCTGTGCTCCCAGGATACACCCCGGCTCTGGCCTGCGCTCCCAACAAGGACGTGGCAGACTGCCTGGCCCTCATCCTGGCCACCATGATGCCTGTCTCCTCCGGTAGCCCTCTGTCCTCCCTGACGCTGAATGCCATCCATCGGTACACCAACACCTCGAAGACGGTCAGCTTCGAAGCCTTGCCCATCATGCGGCACGGGCCCAGCTCCTACTGCAGCTTCAACAGTGTCGGTGCGGAGCAGGAGTGCTTGTACACCGATGCCGAGGAGCTCAACGACTCCGACTCGGAGACCTACTGAGAGGCAGGCCGGCCGGCCGGGGCCTTCGCAGCCGAGCCCTGCAAACCCTTTTCCAGGACAAAGGCACTTTCTTAATCACGTCCAAGTCCAACCTGAGAGGAGAAGACCGCACAGCGAACGGCGTCGGAGACGCGATGACGTTAGGGGACAGTTTAAAGGCAAGTTTTGCAAAAGAAACTTCTAGAATCTTGAAACAGACTTGACCAGAGGAAAACACACTGATGTCAGATTGCTTTGTGGAATTGTTTAATTTGGTTTTGCAGTGCCAGAATAATTCGGGACACTGTACCCCAAGCTGCTTACACAAGCAACACTATCGTGAAAGAAGAGATAAGGACACTAGGTTTAAATTTTCTCAATAAAATTGCAACTAAATTTAAAGGCAATAAACGTTTGGTACAGTAGGCATTATGTGCACAGCAAATTGCCAAAGGACCAAATAACTTAAAAGGTGTTTTTTTTTTTT
>NW_006208670.1:387359-395062 GCF_000334495.1 Tupaia belangeri chinensis | reverse complement strand
CTAAACGAGCCCGACTCGGCGACCTCCTGAGAGGCAGGCCGGCCGGCCGGGGCCTTCGCAGCCGAGCCCTGCAAACCCTTTTCCAGGACAAAGGCACTTTCTTAATCACGTCCAAGTCCAACCTGAGAGGAGAAGACCGCACAGCGAACGGCGTCGGAGACGCGATGACGTTAGGGGACAGTTTAAAGGCAAGTTTTGCAAAAGAAACTTCTAGAATCTTGAAACAGACTTGACCAGAGGAAAACACACTGATGTCAGATTGCTTTGTGGAATTGTTTAATTTGGTTTTGCAGTGCCAGAATAATTCGGGACACTGTACCCCAAGCTGCTTACACAAGCAACACTATCGTGAAAGAAGAGATAAGGACACTAGGTTTAAATTTTCTCAATAAAATTGCAACTAAATTTAAAGGCAATAAACGTTTGGTACAGTAGGCATTATGTGCACAGCAAATTGCCAAAGGGACCAAATAACTTAAAAGGTGTTTTTTTTTTTAATAGAATGTCATTTTGTGGAAACTGGAGGAGATGAAATGAGACATTATCTAAACCAAACTTTAATATTTCTGAAAACGAAACTTGAGATTTGGTTTTAATTTTTTTTTTAAAGAAAACATCTGAAAGCCTTCCAATACTGTACTAAACCCATGAGAGAAAGCAGATGTATTTTTACATTTTTTCTTTTACATAAAAATTCCAATTTCTATATTAGACTTGAAAACCAGCTGACTGGGTGCAGTATGGGTGAGAGTACTTGTGACATAGACACGCCATGGGTTGGCATCCGTCTCTGCCCTGTTTTGAATGGTATGGGTTTAAAATTGAACTATTTTTGTTTAAAAATATAAAGAATTTCCTAAAAAATACTTCACAAAATCAAAAAGCAGTTATTTCACCCTATTGCAGCCCAGGGGTCCTGGAGAGTAGAATTTTCTGCCCTGAGACTTCGGACGGTGCAGCCATCACTTAGGCTCCTTTGGCCTCCACACTGGGCTGGGAGACTCTGGTTGTCTTTTATGTGACTTTGAAAAAGGGAAGAGTCAGAAGGAAGACTGCCCCGCTACGCATACGTCAAACTTCATGCAGTCTCTCGGAAGGCGTTTCTGTGTTGGGCAAGATTTAAAACAGGAAAGCTTTGGTCCTACTCAGATTGAAGGTAGCGTGTATCATCTGTCGTATTTGGAGAGAGACAGTAGCCTGCCAGATTGGAGACCACCGTTCACCAGAGAGAAGGCCTACACTGAGGCTCTTACTCACAGTTACGTGGTTCTGCTTTCACTGTAATGTCACTTTCCCAGTGACAATGACCTCACCTGGGTGAGGAGTCTTACAGGTCTGGGTAAAGTTCTGTAAGTGGCAACAAAATGATATCCAATTTTATTTTATCCTTTTTGTATTGTGAAACTGGAAACCTTCCAACATTGTAAATTATCAGCTGGTTTTTCTGAATATAAAGTGTGAAAACACAGAACAGTATTTTGATCTATTTGATAATTTTGTGGGGTTTTTGAAGAATTACTGAGCATGTACATAGAAATAGTGATTGCTTGAATACTGTATCTACTTGCACTCTTTCAGTACATCAAGATTCCTGTATATTTTAGAGTATAATAAAACACAGATGTGAGTTGTATTTAATGAATAATGTATTTGTATCTGTGCATATTATCTAAAAATCTATAAAGTTTCTAGGGCATTGACTACTAGATTTTAAGCCTTTTTTTCTAAAGTATTTACAGAAATGATAAATGTAATCCTCCACCTTGTCTTTATAATGTGAAGAATCATGAGGAGCCCTTCCTAACTATTACTGCTAGGAAGGTGAATATGCATTTTAAAGACAGTGGACTACATTTCTACTGTACCTTTTGAAAAAAAGAAAACTCAAGCAGATTCTAAAAGTATACATCTGTGTGCTTTCTCTTTCCTTTTAGGAATTCTCTTCTGAATTCCCTGAGGGAACTTTCTAGAACCTCAGAATTGAAAGCAACCTGAGGTTCATCAGTCTAACCTCTTAGCGAAGGCAGGCGTTCCCCTCTGCAGGGGTGATCTTTCCACCTGACCCCTTCCCGTGACTACCTCACCAAGCCGTCCGTCCAGGTGTCGGGCAGCTCTGGCGGTCAGAAAGGTCTTCCTTAGCTGGAGTCGAAGCCTCCCTCCTGCTGCCGTCTGCCCGAGGGCCCGGGCTGAGCTCACACCCCCTGCCGTGTCTTCTCTTTTACAGGTGGTTTGCCGCCTCTGCCGAGGAGGTCTCCAGAAGGCCTCGTTAGGCACACTGTTAGATGTTCCACGCCCAGTGAAACCCAGGGTGTAGCTGGAAGGGAGCGGGCTGCCCTCAGCTCCCTCCCATGCCCCGGGACTCAGACCCTACCTCGCTCCCACGTGAACGATGCTTTTTCTAGGCACGTGGGTGAGGCGGTGGTTGAACTGCCAGCCAGCCAGGAGGGCTCTGGGCTGCTTGGCAATTGCCCCCGAGGTGGCCTGTCTCCCAGCTCGGTCAGCGCCTTCCTCACGCCTGCACCTGACAAGGGCACACCCACACAGCATTTGAACACCACCAGTGTTGGGGCGAGTCCATGGGCTACGTGAGCGAGCAGACAGGCAGCACGTAGGCTCCTTGGAGTCACACCTTGCTGCCGAGGAGGACGCAGGCCCTCGTCCGCAGGGCTTTGCCTTCTCACGGACGCAGAGGAGCCAGGCTACTTTCCACACTTCCGCGTGGGAGGTGACGGCCGAGATAAGGGGTACCAGCCTGTGCTCTCGACTCCTGTGGGAAAAGGGCCATGGCGGAGGCCCTCCTTTACCCAGACGCTCGGCTCAGCAGCGCCATTCGTTCAGATCTCTAAGGGGAGCTGTGACTTCGGGGGAGTTTGGCTTCTATCAGACCTTTTAAGTGAAATAAAGCTTTTTAATGCAATAAATAAAGTGTCACTCTTTTTTACATGCATGTATCTTTTTCTTTATCTTTGAGTATATTTAATGAATAATTACTTGTATCTCTGCCTATTTTCTAAAAATCTATCAAGTTACTGTTCACTTATGACACATTTTTACCTTTCTTTTAAAATTCAAGGACTGGGGGAGCCGACAGGTGGTGTGGTGCTAAGGGCGCTGAATTCCCACATGGCCAACCGCAGTTCAAGTCCCGGATCTGGCGGCTTGCTTTCTCACTTTCCATCTCTCTCTGTTCCTTTCTGGTCAAATTAAAATAAATGAAGTTAAATACTTCTAAAAAGAAAAGAAAAGAAAACTTAATGGCTGGGTTAGTCCATGGCATGGTGGTTAGGGTGGCTGGATCCCACGTGGCCAACTGCATGGGTAGAGTCCTGGACTTACGTCACTGCTTTTAGGAGAAACACATACATGCAACTGCAGCAGGTGCTCTCCAGACGCCTCCCGTGAGCCCAGAGCTCTGGCAGGCTCTGGGAGTACAGCAGTGGGAGAGTCGCGTAGCTGGCCTTCACGGAGGAGACTCGAACCCAGTGCCATCTGCATGGCTGCCGCTGTTGCTTCCTCGCCCCATGTGCCAGATGCTTGTGATAATCAGCCTCACACATGCCTTTGCGGGATGACCCTGCTTCACGCTGGGGCCCCTGTCGACCCGATTCCCTGCTGGGATGGGCTTCAGTCTGCTGCTCTCATCCCTGGGACTGGGCTGAAACCCAGCCACCGTCTCGGCTCTCGGCAGAGGGAGAAGCACGAGAAGGCACCCGGCCCGCTGTCTGCATCGCCACCGTCCACCGCAGGGCACGCGGCCGCTCTGCCTGTGGGGGAAGGTCCCGCACGCGGTGCACCTGCCCGAGGAGAGCCAGCACGTCTGCCGCCCTCCTCCCTTTCCCCACGGGCGTGCCTGGTGCTGCTGCTCTGTCCAGAATCTTTTCGTGATGCCCTTGTAGTGTGGATGGTCCAGAGAGAAAACTGAGTAGCAAATTGCTTTTTAAGTGTGCTACAGGGTGGCACGGTTGCCAGAGGGGAAGGGAGAGATCACCCCCCAACGGCCCCTGTGGCACTCACACTCCACCACTCCTTGCCACGGGGCAGCCTGGCATCGTTTAACCGACAGGTGCTGGGCGGGGGTGGGCTCCTGGGTAAGCAGGTCATAGCCACCGGGGGCCTGGCCTCTGCAGACCAGGCTTACAGGGTGCCCATCTGTCACAGCCACGGAAAGGCGTCTCACAGCGTCACTTCTGCCCGCCCTACCCAGCTCCAGGGAAGGAGCAGGGCCAAGCTCAGGACTGACGGGACTGTCGGCATCTTGGGAGGCAGAGTGGGGCCAGACACTCTTCTGACCGTTCAGATCCCACTGGCCCGGAACCAGCAGACGGCCCACTTCCTCCGAGTCCGACAGACCCGCGTGGACGGGCCCACTTCCTCCGAGTCCCACAGACCCACGTGGACCGGCCCACTTCCTCCGAGTCCCACAGACCCACGTGGACCGGCCCACTTCCTCCGAGTCCGACAGACCCACTGGCCCGTGTGGCCCACCCACTCCCTCCCAGGCCCACGGCTCCACAGACTGCCCTCCTGGCTCCCGTGTGGCCAGAGTGCGGCTCTCTGCCTTTGGGATGGACTGGCACGTCGCAGTCGGCCAGTGTCCTGACCTCATTTCTGTGGCCCAGTGGTCCCCACCTGGCTCTGCCCTCAGGACGCCACTGCCACTTCTCAACTGACTAGTGGTGAGCCCTGGCTCCCCACAAGTGACTTGTCTTAGGACCAGCCCGTCCTGGATGTCAGTGCCTTGGGGCGGGGGCCCGTGCTTCTCCAGGGCAGAGTGCGGGCCTGTAGGACTGGCCTCTCAGGCCGCTGTCTTGTTTTGAGAATCTTCTCCTGAGAGACAGAGACAACAGTCTCTATGGGACTTCGACCAAGTCACCCATCACTGCTTTAGCCATGCTCAGCCGGGGGCACCCGCAGGCCTGTTGGGCTCAGGGAGGCCTCCGGGCAGAGCTGGCGACCCCTGAGGCACCACCGGCCGTCTCTCGGGCTGATCCGGACGTCCCAGTCCCTAAGGCCCAGGATGCAATTGAAGCCAGTGGCCGGCTCCGTCTCCGGGAAGGGCGTGGGCATGGACGACCACATCTGGAGCTCACCCAGGCCTGCGCTGGAGGGTGGAGAGCACTGTCCCCTCCCACTCCAGGGAGACTTCCCGGCTCCGTCCCACGCTTCCTCAGGAATTCTGTGGGGTTCCTGCCGGTGCCTGAGGATGTGACTCAGCCAGGGCTTTGAAGGCAGCCCTGAGTCAGCAGGGCCCAGCGGGCTGATTCATTCTCTGAGGCCAAGGCTAGGGAAGGCTCCATGACCCGCCCTGGGCCCCCAGGAGAGGAAATGGCCAGGCCGCCAGTGTGAACCCTGGCAGGGGACGCTAGGATCCAAGCTCTTAATTCTCCAGCCTAAAAGCCACGGAAGGGTCTGGAAGGCTACGGGGAGAGAACTGCACTCTTACGTTAATACAATTCCAGTTTTTACATTTGTTTTTAGCATCCACCGTTTAATTTAAAAAGAGTTACAGCCAAATAGCACAAGACAACGGCCCGTTCTGCCCTGCGAACGGCCCGAGCCAGACGGCGTGGAGTCGAAATCCTGCCGGGTACCAGCTACATAGAAACCGCCCGCCGACAGCTGTCTTCACCACCCTCAACGGGGGGTCCTCATCTGGGACCAGGACGGGGGGCCCCAAAATGCCCATGAGCAGTAAAATAAACGCACATTACGGAGGGCGGCCCCACAGCAGTTCCGGCAAGTTTGGTTTATGGGGTGCTGGGCCTCACTGCAGAGGGGAGGCCCCCCGGGGGACCCCACGCCAGATCACGCTGGATCAGTCCTCTCCGCACAGCTGGGCCAGATGCTGTACAGAAAGAGCAGGCCTCCCCAGACCTCCCCAGCCGGCTCCGGCCTGCCCACCCGGGCCCTGCCCACACGCTCCCCTCACGGACTCAAAGGCAGACTGAGAGAGACTTCTGTTTTCAGAGGGGGTTCCAGATCTCCGTTCCTTACATCGCAGGTGGCCTGGGACACCATGTCACCTGGACGGGCTCCAGCTGGCCAGGCCCGAAAGGTCCCCGTGGCCACCATGCTAATACAAAGCTGGTTTCCACCGTCTGGACGGTTCGAGGCTTCTGAAATACTTACGACTGACGAGGGACAGAACACCCACGCCTCGGCTTGGTGGCCATTTATTTCATCCCAGCACTCACAGCCTACCGTGTGCGGAGAGGCTTGCTACGGGGAGGCGTGGCTTGAAAAAGGCAAGTGTGAATAGAAAACACCAGAAAATGTCTCGTAACTTACATGGGAAAGGAAGAGACTGAGGGACTGTCCAGCCTCCTCCTCCCGCAGCTCCCAGGGCAGGAGGTGCTGTGACAGAAGGGGACAGGTGGCCCCACGCCGGTCTAGTCCCTGTCGTACAGCCGCCCGTACAGAGCCGCCGTCACCAGCCCTGACGACAGGCTGCGCTTGCTCAGGAAGTACTGGCCGCGCTCCCAGCCCAGCCGGTCGGGCGCCTCCGGCGTGACCCCTGAGCTCAGGAGCACGGGCAGGATGTAGGGCGTGCTGAAGTTGCCCCAGAGGTGGAACTCGAACAGCCCTGCAGCCGTGGACAGCTCCTGCCCGCAGGTGTCCAGGCCCGGCCCGCCGCACCTGACCAGGGCGCACACCTGCACGTAGTAGGTGCCGTGCACGGTGTGGAGGCCGTCGAAGACCCCCAGGGCGTACAGCTCCCCGGACAGGGCGGGCCTCTCGTAAAGCAGGGAGCAGCAGAGCTCATTGGCGCAGACCTGGAGATGGCCGGCCTTTCCCCACACGGGGACCAGCGTGAAGTTGTCGTACATCATCTCGGCGTGGAAAGCCGGGGGCGCGTCTGCGTCCGGCATGGCGGCCCCAGCACAGCGGACCTCCTGTGCGTCCTTCTCACAGGACAGATGGCTGGACAGGATTTTCAGAAACTCCGCGTGGGCGGGGTCCGCTGTGTTGGCTGCGTTCTCTGTGCCAGTGAGACCCAGCGGATTTCTGGGCACCTGAGCAATTACAAGGTGACCTTCAGGGTCTTCCATGTCATGGTACCAAGAGGACTTCCGAGGGCTGTGGATGCCACTCCCCGTCATCCCCAGAGACGGGTGGTGGATGTTGGCCGCCAGGACGTTGACGCCGAAGGCCAGGGCAAAGGCTTTCTGGATCTCGACGGCCGCCAAGAGTGGGAGCTGGTTCATCCAGGCGGTCGGGTACACGATGTGCTTCACCTCGGGGTCTCTGAGGAGTCGCACGGCCGGCTCGAAGAACAAGATATCAAAGCAGGTGAAGATGCCAAACCTGCCCGCAAAGGGGGTATCGAACGTGACGTGGTCTGCCGTCGGGGGCGTGTCAAAAGCTGCCTCAAAGTAGAGGTTGTGTTTCCGGTAGCGGGCGAGGAGGGTCCCGTTACTGCTGAACACGACGTTCGTGTTAAACTGGTACCTCCCATCGTCGGGGCACCCTAGGTCACTGCTGTGACAAGGCTGCTTCGTCCCAAGATTGGCCACCACGAACATCTCCCCCTTGATGGCCATGCAGCTCAGGCGCTGGAGGACCTCGGGGAAAACAGAGACAAATGGATTTTTAGCCGAAAATGTGCAGAGGCCATGAACAGGCGACTCACAGAGGAACACGGACGAGTCTGAGAAGACACTCCATCTTGTTAGTAATGGGAAGAAGCAGACTGAGATGTCCCT
>NW_006208670.1:376738-387338 GCF_000334495.1 Tupaia belangeri chinensis | reverse complement strand
ATGCAAAAGGCTCTGCTGTTTCGCATTGCCCGACGAGTGGGGAAACGGGCATGCATACCGTTAGCGGGAAGATAGAACGAAATCGAAGTGCTTCAGAGGGAAAACCGGTGCACTGTCATGTCAACTGCGTATCTTCTGAGAAAGCCCATCTCTAGGGATTTCACCTCATAGAAGAACTCAGACATTTCTATAAAAGTACATGTTTAAGGGCATTTACGGAAACACTGCAAGAGTTTGCTGTTTGTTTTTCAGTTTGCTGTAGGGCGCATGCACTTGCTAGAGAGAGAGAAGAAAAGTGAGAAATCACTCCCCAAGAGGGGACGGCCACCCTGCCATCTCTCCTCTCCTGCTCTCCTCTTGGCATCGGGTTCGGTTTTCAAGCCGCCATGTCTGGGGCTCGCACCATGCAGTCAATCATAGGGACCCAACCGCCTCTACCTGCATACCACCTGCCGGCCCCAGTGGCAAGAGTTTGAAAGAATAAGCACGCAGCATGCCAAAGAGATGTCAGTAAATAGGAAACGCATAGAAAGAGACCGTGTTGAACGCACATCGAATCACTGACGGCAGTTCCTCTGGAAAAGAAAGGAGGATAAAGGGGTAGGCAGTGGTGAAGGTAACTTTTATTTTGAAAAGTTTTTACATTAAGTATATATTCATGTATTTCTTGTATAATTGGGAAATGAAAAGATCCACAGATAAGTAAATGCCTCCGGATACCAGGCATTCTTCAACTGAATGAGTCTGTGGGGTGGGGGCTGGGGTTCGGTGTTCTGGATCCCAGTTAACAAGTGGTGGGCCAGCAGGTGGCATGGTGCTTAAGGTGCTGGAATTCCCACATGTCTGGCCATGGTTTGAGTCCCGGACCTGGCAGCTTGCTTTCTCCCTCTCCCTCTCTGTCCTTCTCTGGCAAAACTCATGTGAAAAATCACTGACGGCAGTTCCTCTGGAAAAGAAAGGAGGATAAAGGGGTAGGCAGTGGTGAAGGTAACTTTTATTTTGAAAAGTTTTTACATTAAGTATATATTCATGTATTTCTTGTATAATTGGGAAATGAAAAGATCCACAGATAAGTAAATGCCTCCGGATACCAGGCATTCTTCAACTGAATGAGTCTGTGGGGTGGGGGCTGGGGTTCGGTGTTCTGGATCCCAGTTAACAAGTGGTGGGCCAGCAGGTGGCATGGTGCTTAAGGTGCTGGAATTCCCACATGTCTGGCCATGGTTTGAGTCCCGGACCTGGCAGCTTGCTTTCTCCCTCTCCCTCTCTGTCCTTCTCTGGCAAAACTCATGTGAAAAATAATGTTAACAATGATAATAATTCTTTAAAAAACAAAACAAAACAAGTGGTGGCTTCTGGCCCTGGTTTGGCCCATCCCGCACACCTCTGGCCTCTGCAGAGGAAGGCCGGAACCTTGACATACCTCCGTGTCATTGAAACGGCGGGGCTCCAGGCACGGGTTCCACTTGACCAACTGCGGAGACGGCATGAAGTCTAAAAACGGGTAGATAGATGTTCTTGTGAAGTTGAATCCATGAATGCCATCCTCTGGAAACACTATGATCTGGACTCCCTGCAAATCAGAACACCAAAGTACGGTCAGGCCCTGGGGACAGGAAGCTCACTTCATTCTTCCATTTGTTTTTTTTTTTAAGAATTATTTAATTTTATTGTCATTTTTTTTTTTTGAAGTTGACCAGAGACAGCCAGACAGAAGGAAAGTGAGAACGCAAGCTGCCAGGTCTAGGACTCGAACTGTGGTCAGCCACGTGGGAGTCCAGCCACCTTAACCACCCGCCAGCCCCCCCATTCATCCTTCTGACTACCGTCAAGAAGTTCCTCTGTATGAGGGATCAGATTTACAGGGATGGACACTCACCCTCAGGGGTCAGGGCTGTGGCCGCTGTCTCACCTGGCCAAGGTGACAAAGACAGAGGCCTCGAGGGACAGTCATTGGCTGTGCGTGGGACGGTGCCCGGGAGGGCGGGAGTGGGTCGGCTCCGCTGAGGGCAGGAGTTTCCCGAGCTAGCGGCTAGGAGGAATCTGGGGTTCCAGTGGTGGGCGGTCGGGAAGGGCCTCGGGCCTCGGGCCCACTGACGGATATAGCATGTAGAGGTCAGCGGCTCTTACCCTTGGCTGTGCACCAGAACCAGCCGGGGAGCCGGAACACACGCCGACGTGTCCCTTTCTGAAAAGCCTGCCTTCAAAACCCGCAGACGGCGGTGTCGCTCACATGGCACCTCCTTCCTGGCCAGGCAAGCAGGACTTCCTCCGGCAGCCGGGCGCGGCCCTCCCCAGCGCCGTGGGAGCCCACACTTCCACCTGTGGTGGGTTCCCGGGCGGGTTTTCCTGTGCCCCGGGGCACCTCTCCTCCGTGCTCGCCCTCCCTGGTGCAAAGGCTGGCAAGCTGGGCCCTGCCGGCCGGGTTGGCTGGGCCGGGGCGGAGGTCTCGGGCACCTCACAGCAACAGGGAGACCAGACACGAGCCCCACCTGCTCGAGGGCAGAGAAGGGCAGTTCTGGGGGTGCTGCTACTTCGGGGGGCCCTGAGTGCCTCGGGGTACAAGGTCATTGTGCCCAGTGCCCTCCCAGTCCTCTGGGGAGCCTTTCAGAGGTCCCCGCGCCCGGACCACCTGGGCCAACTGCAGTGGGCTCTGGGACCCCCTGACTGATGACAGCCACATCTGAGAACCAGTGTCTGGCCCGTGGCTGCCCTAACGCGAAGGGCAAAAGCATCACTGGGGCCCTGGCTAGAGCGGATTCTGATCCAGCAGGCCGGGCGGGCCGAGCTGTGCACCTCGAGCAGGCTCCCAGCAGCGCTGGTGCGCGTGCAGACACTGTCTCAGCCACAGGACACGAACCGCTATCTCCGCCCAGGCTGCCTGCCGGGCGACTTCCAGAGGGACGGGCACAGGGCTCACGGGCTCGGCGGAGCCGGGAGCGGATCTTTCTTGCCTGTTGGGCTGCAGTCATCACTTGCCGCTCATAAACGGCGAGGTTCCGGTTCATTAGCTCCAAGGCCTGCTCGCGGCTGGTGAGAGCCAGAGGGTTTGGACTCAAGATCGCCCGGTGCTCATACACGGCTGCCACGTAACACTCAGCTCCGGCCACGCAGTGCACATCGGCGCGGACTCCCAGGGCGGCCACGTAGCAGCCACAGAGGAAGAGCGCGAGCTTCCTGCGGGCGCCAGACATGGTGCAGACCATCAGCCTGGAATGAAACGGGCAGGGGCGTCAGCTGAATACACACCCTGCCAGGAGGGGGACTTCTGCAGCTGTGACTTACTAATCCAGCACTTAAACCGCCCGCAGACCCACCACAGCACGAAGAGCGTGTTTCCTGTGCCTCGTCAGACAGCGCGTTTAAAAGGCGCGCTGTGTGCACAGCCCGGTTTTGGAGCGTTTCCGAAACAGCCTGAGCGTCACCGGGACTTTGTTGTGCTCAGCAGGCCGGCAGGCAGCATCACCACTCACTCTCCGGGCTGTGCCCTTGGGCGTGTGCCTCATTGTGATCATGCGACACGATTCTGGATGCCTGGCCCTGCCCTGCATTCCCTACGTGCAGACACTCTGCAGGGCGGTCATCCACCCTGCTCCGACTGGCCGGGCCCAGAAAGGCAGCCCGGCCTTCCAGCCGTAAAAGGCCACTGGATTAAAGCTCTCCTGCATTTCTTTGGCTGTGAGGAACCTAACAGACAACTCTGCCTTCACTCAGCACGGCAGTCTTTATTTGGTGCTGAGGGACGGCTGGCTGAGACGCCAGTGCCTGCCCTCGGTCGTGGACAGACAGACAGAAGTCTGAGGGAACGCGACTTCTCACTCCCTGAACTTGGAAATGCCTACGCACGCCTTCTCGCCCCGTGCCTCTGTGTGAAACGTTTGCTCAAAAGCATACTTACATGGAAATAAAATCCTTTTTGCAGTGGTAAGATGCATAGAAAATAAACTGGAATTTTCGAAAAAGTAGATTCAGCCGTGGAGCTCTTAGAGTCTAGAAGAAAACGACTCGTTCGGTGTCTCTCCCACCCCACAAGATGGGAATGCTTCGTTCTTTTACGTATTTTTTAAAGGTTTCTGCCATAGGGCACATACACTTGCTAGAGAGAGAGACCAAGAGACAGTGAGAAGGAAAGTTTTAAATGTCCCCCAGGGGGATGGCCACACCACAAGCTCTTTTCCTCTGTTCTCAAGATTTTGGGCATACATGCACATGTAGCTGGCATGAATTTAAAGCTGCCAGGTCTGGGACTCAAACTGCAGTCAGCTTTGTGGGAGTCCAGCGCCTTAACCACTATGCCACCTGCTGGCCCTGGGAATGCTTATTTCTAATAAGCATATGTGTTTTGCAGTGAATAGTCCAATTTTGTCTTGAGAATCAGCCTGAGGACCAACAGATGGCATAATGGTTACATTGCTGGACTCCCATGTAGTTGACCACTGTTCAAGTCCCAGACCTGATGCCTGAAAACTTCTGCCAGGCACATATGCGTGCATGCCCAAGATCCCGAGAGGAGAATGGAGGAGAAGGGGTTGCGGGTAGCCATCCCTCCCCAGGACAGGGTGATTTCTAGCTTTCTGTCTCTCTGGCAAGCGCACCAAAAATCTCTCTTAAAAAAAAAAAAAAAAGAGAGAGAGAGAGAGAGAGAGACACTTAGCCTGGCCTCCCAACAGAAGCCCCTCCCAGCACACATGGCCACCAGTGGTGGGCCAAGCCCAGTCCCCTGCCCTGGGGAGAAGTGCTGGGCGGGCCAACAACCCAGGAACCAGGAGCAAACGTCAAGATAACCACGGACCTGCCCTGGCCAAGTCCCGACCAACACTAACTCATGTGTCTGCACTTAAAGCCAAACTCCCCAGGCTCCGGATTGCTTCTTATTTTTTGTTTGTCAAGAGTTCCCAAAACAAACCTAATTATTTTCAGCAACTAAATAAGGGCGGAGATGCTATGCAGAATGTTTGCAAAATGAGCTAGTTCCCAGGAGGAGCAGCATTCTCCCGCCCCACCCTGCCACATCTCCGGCTCCTTTCTCCCCTTTCTCGGGAAACCCCAAGTCCCGGGTGCCAGCCGTTCACCTGGGACGCTGCACGCAGTGTTGAAGACAAGAACTGCGGCTTGTGAGTGAGCAGTCAGGAGTTCTGATAGAAACAGAAGTATAATTGATAAGCTTCCTCTACGGACAAGCAAGAACTAATAGAAAAGGTCTCAAACGTCTATTTTCCACCCCACCTCTGGTTTCATGCAGGTAAACTGAGTGGTGTGGGGAAGAACTCTCGTCCTCAGAGCCACCTGATGCTGTTTCCACAGTAAAGGGAGCAGTGTCCTCGGGCCAGGTGTGGAAACTGAGGCCAGGGAGGGGCCCATCAGGGCTTCCCGGGGCTGAGAGGGGCACTCATGACACCCCCCTTTCTCAGCTGACAGCCCACCTGTTTAAGTCTAAGGGACTTGCAAGTCAGCAAACTGCAGAAATGGGAGATGTCATGTTTGTGTCTGGAGAAACGAAACATCTACTTGCAGCAGGAGCTCGGCAGGAGAGCTGTGCACGGCGACCAGGTGTGCACGCATGGAGGTGGGCCACAGTAGGAGGTGGCGTGGATTCAGCCGGGTGCTCTGCACACTGCACAGACGGGAGTGCGGGTGACCCAGCAGACCGACAGGACAGGAGGTGTTTTAACCAAATGCGAACGCGCTGGCTTCCCTGTCTGGCAGCACACATGGGGGGCGGGAGAGAAGGACTCGCGGGCTCTGCGGGGAGCAGGGGGCGCAGGACCGCACCGGACCAGACGCTTCCCAGGGGCTCTCGGGGGTGGCCGGCGTGCATGGGGCCTTGGGTGCAGGGCTCCGGGCAATGGTGGCTCCAACCCCCAAGGAGTTCCCGGAAATGCAGCAGCTGGAAATGGTGACCCAGCTGCGTGTGCCCGCTCTGACAAGGTGGCACAGGCTCTGCCGTCGAAGGGCACTGACCGAGGCAGCCCAGCTGCAGGAGGGCCCAGGGCAGGTGCACAGGGAGGTGACTGCTGGCGTGCTCTGCCCACAGACGGGTGCTGGTCCTGAGGTGCCAGGGGATGGCAGAGCAGGAGGGGTCCCTCCGGACATATCCGACATCCGGGCACGACGTGGGGACACAGCGCTGCACAGGAGGTGCCCCTTATGGCGCTCATGCCCTGGGCATACACGGATGCTGGTCCCACGCACGAACGCCCGGTGCGTCAGGTGGTGCCGGCCACGTGCAACGACGGACAGGCGGGGGGGGGGGGTGTATCTAAAAGCTGTGGTCAGCAAGCGGATGGGGAGAGCAAGCCCTGGTCATCTGGGGGCAGGAGGTGCAGGCTCAAGAGTCAGCAAGGAGGGAGCGGGGCAGAGGCCTGGGGCAGGAGTCACCGCAGGAAATGGGGCCACAGACAGCAAGAACGGGAACCTGCGGCCCAACCTTTCCCTGCACTGGCCCTTCCGTCTCCCTCTGGTCTCGAGCACCAGGAGGTCGGGCTGGCCAGCCACGGCACTCCCCACCAGGTCGTGCAGGGAGTGGGAGCCAAGGTCCTCGCCCCCACCGGCAGGCGCGGGACAGAGGCGAGGCGGGACTTTAAGTAGCATCCTGCTCAGGACAGCCTCAGAAGCACTCCTCTCCTCTCACAAGGACAATGTCCCGTGAGGAAAGGAAACCGAAGTCTGAACAGCACGGAAATCTCGCTTTGTAGACTCCGGCGACACATCCCGCGCCGGCTGTTTTTTACGGGGGCTTTTCAGCGGCCACCAGCTGGGCTGCCCTCCCCAGCCACGCTGCAACATCGAAGGGCTACGATGAATGCACTCTCGGGGGTCTCAGAGACAAGCACCTACGTTTCGTGCTTCATCTATAGGCCTCGGATCTCGTTAATAAAAGATCCTGCCACTCTTTACTTGCTGGGGAGAGTCACGGTCCCATGTCGGTAGGAGGCAGGAGAAGTCTGCAGAGGAAATGTGGCCTCCCGGGCATAGGCCTGCGGGCCCCTCGGCGGCGCTGGGAATGAGCTCCGGGCGTGGCCCGACGGTGGGAAACTTCCCACGACCTCTGAGATTTCCGTCCGCATTGTTTCAGCATGTCTGTCCTCCCCCCCAGTCAGCTCATCTGAACTGAAAGAAATCCTAAAGGAGACCTTTGTTTCCCAGGACGTCTGACAGCTGCGTTTCCTGCCCCCAGTCCGGGAGGCTGAGCTGAGGGCTTTAGTGTGGCCCACTTTGTTCAAGCCACCCGCCACCCAAATCTCCACGTCTGGGTTGGACAGGTCAAGTGCGGACACTTCGCAGAGGCGTTGGATGACATTGAAATCTGAGCCTGAAAGTACAGGGACGGTGACAAGTGACCACATTGTTAGGTCCTCCAAGCGGAGCCGGCAAATTGTGCTTTCACTTTTTCTTTTCTTTTTTTAGAGAGGTTTTTGCTGTAGGGCACTTGCCGGAGAGACAGAGAAAGACAGAGAGAGACAGAGAGGTGGAAAGCGAGAAATCACTCCCCGGGGGGATGGCCATGCCGCAGTCCCTTCTCCTCCATTCTCCTCTTGGGATCTTGGGCACGCACGCACACACGCCCGGCGTGAGTTTAAGCCACCGGGTCTGAGACTCGAACCACGGTCGACTACGTGGGAGTCCAGAGACATAGCCATTACACTAACTGCTGGTCCTGTGATTTCCTTTTTAAGAAAGACTCTCTGGTCGTAAGGGAATTCGACCTGCGCACCACCCTCTGATGAGGGCCTGCTTGGCTCCAGGGACTAGGAAGCTCTCAGGAAATTGATGAGCAAGCACTTTAACCTGCCGTCTTCCTCTTCCACGAATGGGAGATGATCTGCACACTTCAAGTCAGAGGAATGCCCAGGTGTTTATAGGGAGAAAGGCTTCTTCTTTGCACCTTGTATTCGGAGAAGTCCTGGTCTTTGCTTATTTCACTTCCACTGTTCAGACAGAAAGAACCCAGCAGACACTCATGCTGAAGGTCTGCACTGCCACCCCCTGGACGCAGTTTCACTAGCCCAGCGGGCTCTGGACTGCAGTGAAGTCCACAGTGGCAGTGACTCCTCAGCAGTAAATGCATGCTGTCCCTCCTTCCGTCTCCTTCTTTACCAATCTCTTCTCACCCTCCCTTTCTCTGTGTGCGTGTGGTGCTGTTTCAGCAGGGCCTGCCTGAGTCCTGCACAGCTGGGACCACAGCGCCAGGCCTTGAGGCTCGGCTAGGAATTGAACCCTTGCCTCCCTGGCCTCAGCTTCCAGTATGCGTTCCACAACTGGGCCACACCTCTCTCTGTTACAGTCAAACCCAGAAGGGATTGACTTCCCAAGATCTGGGTTTCAGGAAGGCCGAAGATTCACCCGATTCTTGCAACCTTAGCCCCCCTGCCCCATCCCCACGCTCTCGGCTGGGGAACTTCACGGGCAGTGCCCGGGTCGCAGGTCTGCTTGTCCCTTCTGTGACACGCGGCACCCCGTGTGGGGAGCCTGGCTCGGTGAGGGGTCTGAAGGGACACGGTTTTCTCAACGCCACCCTGCTTTTTACAGGTGGTGCACACCGTTCCAATCCAGTACGCCTTTCACCTTCCACCACGTGAGCAGGGAAACAGACGGCAGACGTGTCCATGGTGACGGGAAACTCCAGGGCTACTCAGTGGTGAGAAGGACGCTGCAGAGGTCTCGGGCTCCCGCTCCAGCCCCTAACATACGAGGGAGAGCTGTGGCCGCACAGGGACAGCGAGACTGCGAGGCGGCACTCACAGAGACGCGCATGCTCGGGCCAGAGCATGGGCTCTCCAGCACACGCAGGCCACCAGGCACCCTGAGGGGCTTGAACACCCGGGTCCCTGGACCCCGAGCCCAGAAGTTCTGATTCAGGAGACCTGGGGTAGGACTTGAGAATTTTCTAACATATTCTCTCTTCTTCTTTTTTTTTTTTTTTTTAGAGATTTGTTGCTATAGGGGACGAGCACTCACTGGAGAGACAGACAGAGAGACAGAAAGCGAGAATCACCCACCAGGGGGATGGCCACACCGCAAACCTCCTCCTCCATTCTACTCTCCAGATTCCGGGCATGCGTGCACATGCACCCGGCTGAGTTTCAAACCGCCAGGTCTGGGACTTGAACTACTGTCAGCCATGTAGGGGTCTAGCACCTTAACCACCTTCCTTAATGGAGGAGAAGGGACTGCGGCATGGCCATCCCCCATGGGGAGTGATTTCTTGCTTTCTGTCTCTGTCTCTCTCTGTCTTTCTGGTGAGCACATGTGCCCTATAGCAAAAACCTCTCCAAAAAATAAATAAATAAATAAAATAAAAACACAAATGGAATTAAATAAATAAATAATTCTAAGGGGAAAAAAATTGTTCTTTGAAAAAAGCTACAGATAAATCATCAGCTAGCCAAATAATTAAGAACAAAAGAGAACTACTCAAAATAAGTAATGACAAAGGGGAAATATCTACAAATACAAACTTAGAAGAATGAACAACCTCTTCTTTCAATTCTGTGCTGATAAACTTGCAAATTTAGATAACATGGACAATTTCCTAGGAAAAATGTATTTTACCAAAACATCAGGTAAAGAAGAAAAATGAATGCAGCCAATAATCACAGAAGGAATGAAGTTATCAAGCCATTCCCTCTTACTCTCTACCCTCGAAACAGGCCAGAGTTTTTAGAGAAATTCTTCCTAACTATAAAAGCAAATCACCTTGGGCCAGCGTGGCATAGAGCTGAAGGCACTGGCCCCACGGGCTCGAGTCCCAGACTCGGCGGCTTGAAAATCTCCCGAGGGGTGATTTCTCACTTTCCCTCTCTCGGTCTCTCTCCAGCAAGCACACTCGTTCTAAGGGGGATGGAAAAAAAAAGCAAAAGCAAATCATTTCAATGCTACTCAATGTGCCCCCAAATATAGCAAAATTGTTTCCTCACGATGTGGTTCTTCTGATCATGGGGCGAGGTGGGAGTGCGACAGTGCCATGTCGGACCCAGGGTCCTCTCTGAGCCTCACCGCCCTGAGCACCTGGCTTCCAAGGTCAGCTTGAAATGGAGCAGAGACCCTCCAAAGGGCCTCGCCCTCAGATTCCCCTTTCCTATTGAGAGAAGAAATGGAACTTTCCGGGAACTGCGAGCAGAGGAGCGAGGTTTAATGAGTAACCAACCACCGCTGGCCCAGCCTACTGGGGAGGCTGCGTAACAGCCGAGTGAGCCGTCCGGGCACTAAGACCCCAAAACCACCACGTGACAGCAAAGATGAATATTAAACAAGAAATTTATCTAACTTCATTCATTCATTCATTCATTCATTCACTTTAATTTGACCAGAGAGGGACAGAGCGAGAGCGAGAGAGCGAGAGAGAGAGAGAGAGATAGCAAGCCACCAGGTCTGGGACTCAAACCGTAGTTGGCCATGTGAGAGTCCAGCGCCCAAAGCCACCATGCCACCTGCCGGCCCCGAAAAGATAAAATTTTTATACAAATTCTTAAGATGTGAGTTCCTGTCAGAGAATACACAGTTCAGAGACTGAATGGGGCGAGAAGAGCAGACACTGTCCCATTGAAGGAGAAAGCTTACTTAGGCAAGCCCTCGCCAGTCGGGAACCCTGGGAGGATCA
>NW_006208670.1:370025-376707 GCF_000334495.1 Tupaia belangeri chinensis | reverse complement strand
CTCAGCAAGCAGATTGCACACCTGCGATCTTTACCCTGCATTCTGTCTTTCGAAATGCAGAGCCCCGCCCTCGGTGCAGAAGGTAAGCCCTCTGCAAGGATGGCTGATCTCGCATGGCCAGCTACGGTTCAAATCCCACACCAAGCAGCCTGAAAAGCACACGGCATGGGCGTGTGTGCCCCAGATCTCAACGGGATGCAGAAAGGAGGGCCCTGGGTGCAACCATGCCCATTGGGGTGCCTTCTCCCTCCCCCATCTCTATCTGACAAGTGCAAGTGTCCTCTGCCAATCGAAAGTGAATACATAAATCCATAAACTACTTTGGCCCAGATGGGGACACAGGCCCACCCCTAGCTATGAGGAAGGCTGGGCAAAGAAAGCTACATCGGGAATGAAATCAGAATTTCGCCAGATAAAACATAGGAGGCCCAGTTAAATGTGGATTTCAGATACACAAGTAGGTTGGAACACACACAAAACGTTACTCATCGTTCATCCGAAAATCAAATTTAACTGGCAGTCCTCGGTGCTCTGTTTTTCCCCCCTAGTCTGACATCTTCACTCCTAAGTGACCATCGCCCTAACTTCTTTGTGTTTGTTCTGTTTCCCATAGGGCATGTGTGCTTACCAGGGAGACAGAGATAAGGAAAGCGAGAAATCACCCCTGGGGGATGACCACACGGTAGTCCCTTCTCCTCCATTCTCCTCTCGGGATTTTGGGCACACCCACACACGCACCTGGCGTGGTTTTCAAGCTGCTGGTCTCAGACTCTAATGTGGTCAGCCATGTGGGAGGCCGGCGCCTCAATCACCATGCCACCTGTTGGCCCCCACTCCTGCTAGCCCCTACTCCTTGTTTTGTTTCTATCTATTTTTTTGAGAGAGAGATTTTTGCTATAGGGTGCATATGCTCAACAGAGAGACAGAGAGACAGAAAGCAAGAAATCACTCGCTGAGGGGGAGGACAATGCCGCCGCAATCCTCTCTCCTCCATTCTCTTTTCGGGACTCTGGGCGCGCACACACGTGCCCAGCCTGAGTTTCAAGCCGCTGGGTCTGGGACTTGAACAGAGGTCAACTCCGTGTGAGTGCAGCGATGTAATTGCCACACCACCTGCGGGTCCCACTTCCTTGTTTTTAAGAATAGTTTTATGACCTAATATCCACCCCAGACATCACAGTCCTGCACACTATAACGTGACCATGTCTTTGAAGTCTGCATCCACAGGTTCCTCTCGCGCCTTCCTGTTCCCTAAACAAACACACAGACGTGAGGGTCTCGGAGAGCGAAGCCGAGGGACTACCTGTCCCACCCGCATAAGGCCTCCTCTAACACAGGACGTGAAGAGTGGGGTCGGTGTTGGACAGACGTCCAGAGACAGACTCCACGTGGAGCCCTGGGACGTGCTAGGAATGCCCGGCAGTGTAAACGGAGCTTGGACTGGACGCTACAGTAAACTGGCCACGAGGACAGCCGGCAGCCCTCCCGCCCCGTGCCAGCGCTCCTTGTTGTGACTTTGTACCTCGGTCTGAGCCCGTCACGTAACCTGACCGGCTAACGAGGCGTTAGCAAACAACACACAGAGCTTGCACAACGGGCTTGTCCCCGTGTCACCTCCTGCCCTCCTGGGAAGAAGCCCGTGCACCCACTGAATGATGGGAGATACCGGCTCAGTGGCACTGTGCCTGCAATCCCAGTGAGCCACCGCCTAGCCCTGAGTGACGCGCTGACCAGCCAGGGACCCCAGGCACCAGTGAGCCACTGCCCAGCCCCGAGTGACGCGCTGACCAGCCAGGGAGTCCAGGCACCAGTGAGCCAGTGGAGTCGGGCCTCACGAGAATGCAGATGGGATAAATGGTGGTCCGAGCTACTACGATGTGGGGCAGTTAGTCACACTGCAGACTCAACTGACAGACACTGCATGGGAAAACTGATTCCTGCCTCCACCATACAGAAACCAATTTTAGTGGAGAATTAAATATAAAAAATAAAATTTTAACTTTTCAATGTAAAGAAGACTTCACAATCTCTAGTTAGGGAGTCTTTTCTTAAGCAAGATACAAAAAATATAAGACAAAAGGACCATCAGCTGTGACCGCAAACGATAAAACCTGACACCTCCAAGTAACTACAGATACAGTCAGGGGGCTGAGGGCCAGGGCAGGCGGGCGGTGCTGAAGGTGCAGGACTTCCACGTGGCTGACCACGGTTTGAGCTGAAAAAGCACATTAGGTGTGCACCCAAAATCCTGAGAGGACAATGCAGAAAGGACCGGGGAGTGGCCATCTCCCCGGGGGGGATTTCTCACTGTCCCCCTCTCTTTCTGTGTCTTTCCCGTGAGCACACATGCCCCATGGCAAAAACCTAAAAACAAAAAATGCAAAGAATTCGCACTCGGGATATATAAAGAATATCTACACATCAATAAAAAAGCTATAAAGAAATGGGCAAGCAATTCAGATAGGAGATCCCCCGAAAGAAACCCCAGGAGGTGTCCAGTAGGCAGGAGATGGAAGCAGCGCGACCACTTGTTACGCTTCGCAGCCGAGGGTGTGAGGAAAGGGCAGCTCTGGCAGGTGTGGGGCGTCCGTGTTGGTGACAACGACTCTGGAGACCAACTTGCAGTCTCTGGCAGAACTGATGATGCCCCCCAGACACGCACACGTGGGGACACGCACGCACGTGCAGACTGAGAGCAGTGTTACACCTCACAACGTTCACGGTTTTCTCACTGCCTCGCTCGTCTGCTGACATTTAAATGTATTGTCAGAATTCGGGGGCTTTAGAGGGTACTGCCGACAGAAGCTGTAGCCTTTAAAACGGTTTTTCTCCAGAGGCCGTACTTACAGCTCCTCTGGTATTACCTGCTTGTCTGGGGACTCTGCACCAAGATGGGAGAAAGCCGTGACATGGCTCTTTGTCAGCATCTCAGACCCTGAACCGGCAAGCAGACTCATGGGTGTCGGCTCTTCAGGGAGTACAGGGTCCATGTTTCACTCTCTCTTTTAAAAGAGCTAGATGATTCCTCCTCTGGCTTCTTCCCGCCAATCAGTAAATAAATAAATACACACAATGAAATTCCAGTAAGATATTCAACAAATAAAACTCCACGCCCACCGCCTGCAGGGGTAAGAAAGACGGGTTCCTGCTTACGGCGTCTGCGCTAGGGCCTTGGCTGAGCTACCAGACACCCGGAGACCTGCAATGCCACTGCAGCTGCTCCTTGACCCTGCAGTCCCTGGGGACGAGGACTCTGCTGAATCATCCGCTCCAGGCACCTGCACTGTTAGGCATAAAGGTGAAAGCAAATTTAAACAATCTCAAAGGCTTTTCTCTTCAGAAACTGCCAGAAGCCGCTAGCTGAGACAGGACGCTCTTAAACACTGGTTATTAATCTGAACTCTGGGGCCGCGTCCCAGTCCGAGTTAGGTTTCCACGAGAGTCTGACTGAGTGGTCCTGGCTCTGCCACAGAAGTAGCTGCAACCCTGAACACTGACGACAGGGAACTGCTCAGGCTGTCACTGCCAAACCGGCCTTGCACCCTGAAGTCCAGATGACTCAACCAATGAATTACTCAGGCTTCCAGGTAGAGCACAGTTGGCTCAACCCAGGGCTGCAAAGCACACTCACGCATGCCAACGGGAGCAGCCGCCTGCAGAAACAGCGCGAAGAGCTCATCTTAAGCACAGAGTCCAGTGACTGCCCCTAAAAGCAATGCGGGCACTCGGACGCAGGGGTTCTTTCCTGTAGCTCTGAGAAGAGGAGACATGAACACAGCTGTCGTCCGTATGAGGAGTCTTTGCATCGGCCTGGCCTCAAAGGGCGAGACGTCGGTAAAACCAAAGGCTGACAGGCTGTAGGTGGGTTAGGACATCTCTTTCTTTCGCTCTTTCTTTCTTTCTTTCTTTTGACAGATTTTTGCTTACTGGAAATACAGAGAGATGGAAAGTGAGAAATGAACCCTCCGGGGCTATGCTTAGGCCACAATCCCTTCTCCTCTAGGGATCTTGGGCATGCACGCAAATGTGCCCAGTGTGAGTTTGAAGCTGCCAGGTCTGGTACTCGAACCGTGGTCGACTACATGGGAGTCCACAGACATAACCACTGCACCATCTGCAGGTCCTGAATTTTTTTTTTTAAGGTTTTTGCCATAGGGCACATGTTCTCACCAGAGAGAAATGAAGAGAGGGAAAGTCAGAATTACACCCCAGGGTGGATGGTCACACAGAAATCCCTTCTCCTCCATTCTTCTCTTGAGATTTTGGGGGTCCCTTGCACTCGTGCCCAGCATGGTCTTCACGCCTTCAGGTTTAGGCCTCAAACTGTGGGCCCCATGTAGGAGTCCAGTGCCTTAACCACTATGCCACCTGCTGGGCTCTGCAATCCCTTCTCCTCTTTTCTCCGCTCAGGATCTTGGGCACACACACACGAGCCCGGCGAGAGTTTAAGCCACTGGGTCCAGGACTCGAACCGCGGTTGAGTACTTGGGAGTCCAGCGATGTAGCCATTACGCCAACTGCTGGTCCCAGTCCATGCTTCTTATACAGAGACAGGTGGCCCTATGCCAACGACTATTCAAAGCACACAGAGAACTTCTGTGTCTTTCTGAAATGTGAAATTTATTTGACAAATAAGCAGTTTTAAATGTCATTTTAATTTTGGGTGGTCGTTATGTAGGTATATAAAATATAACTGTCAAAACTAATATAATATTAAAGATCTGTACACTCAATTGTATGTTTGTTATACTTCAATGGATAAAATACTATTTTTATATTAGGTTGTCAAGAAAGCCATGATGAATTTTTTTTCTCTATGCACAAATGCATCATGACTTTCCTGACAACCCAATATTAAAGTATGGATGGATGGGACCAAGCAGATGGTGTAACAGTTACATTGCTGGACTCCCACATAGTCGACTACAGTTTGAGTCCCAGACCCGGTGGCTTAAAACTCACACCAGGAGCATGTGCATGCATCCCCAAAATCCTGAGAGAAGAACAGAAAAGGGATTGCAGCATGGCTGCCCCCTTGGGGGGGTGATTTCTTGCTTTCTGTCTCTCTGCTTCTCTGTCTCTCTAGTGACTGCACATGCCCTGTAGCAAAAATATCTCTAAAAAAGTATGGGTACACTCTGAAGTAGAATTCAAAATCTTCATTTTTTTTAATGGAGAGATTTTTGCTATAGGATGCATGCGCTTGCTGGAGAGACAGAGAGAAAGAAAGGGAGAATCCCCCCGCCCCCAGGATGGCCACCTGCAATCCCTTCTCCTCTCCAGATTTTGGGCACATACACATGCCTAGCGTGAGCTTTAAGCCTCCGGGTCTGGGGCTTGAACTGCTGTCAACTACATGAAGTCCAGCGACAGCGTACGCCATCTGCTGGCCCCCATTTTTTTTTTTAGATGAACTTTGAGACTTTAAAAAAGTCCGTTTCTCATGGGCCCCCATATCCAGCAAGGCAACACTATGGCCCTCATCTGCTTGCGGTGAGAGTAGGAGCTGAAATGAAGGAAGACCTTCTGAAAACTGGGAACTCGGTTCAAAGGCTCTGGGTTTGAAAAGCCTTTCGCAGGACCAGCAGTTGGCATAATGGCTATGTCACTGGACTCCCACGTAGTCGACCCCTGTTCGAGTCCCTGACCCGTGTGGCTTAAACTCATGCCGGGCGTGTGTGCGTGCGTGCTCAAGATCTGGAGAGGAGAATGGAGGAGAAGGGATTGCAGAGGTGGCCATCCCCCCTGGGGGGTGATTTCTCGCTTTCTATCTGTCTGTCTGTCTGGCGAGCACACGCGCCCTATAGCAAAAACCTCTCAAAAAAGAAAAGAAAAGCCTTTTGCTATCAAGGTCTCTATCTGTGGCCTGATCCCCTCAGGTGTCTCTTTAGCATCCCCTATTACTGGTGTTTTGTTTAACAGCATTCCCAATCCTCAGTTAAACCTGTTCTCTCTGTGTTAGATTTTACACTCGTGTCACCGAGCAGGTGCAGAGGGTTACTGCAGGTCTGGCCGTGGGCAGAGCCTGAATCTAAGAACCGGGAAGAGCACGCTGCCCGACTAGGGAGGTGAGCACGGAGCGCTGTGTGGTTGGTGTACTGTAGGCCTGGGGAGGACGGTGCTGCACTGGGCTCCAGGTGCCCTCCTTATCTCTGGCGGCCTACGCGCTGCAGACTGGACCGCCAGGACCCCTTGGCTAGGCACGGGGTAATTTCTGGCTGGAAACCTCCGCGTCCTCCTCTCTGCGACCCGGGTAAAGGGCATACTGCCCACGGACTTGAGTAACGTGCACTGTGGCAGCGCAGAGCCACGGAGTTAGGAAATCGTCATCCCAAAGCCACAAAAGCATGGCACAGGGACCTCATCGCCCCATCTTAGCCGGGTCCAGCCCACCCGGACCCAGCAGCCTTGCGCAGCTCGCCCGCAGACGCTCGCTGCCCGGGCCGGGGCTGGGAAAGCGCCCACACCACGCCCACCCCGGCCACGCCCACACGGACGCCACGCTCACCTCGCGCCAGCTCCTAGCCCACCTTCTCCGCCCGTGCGCATGCGCCCAGCGCCCTTTGCGATTCCTAAAAGCCTCGGGACGGTGGCGTCCGAAAGGGCCAGGGCCCTCCGGGACTCGGTATCCTACCTGTCAGGCCCGGGCCGCGGGCTCTTGCAGGCTCCGCCTCCCCCCGCC
>NW_006208670.1:356607-369370 GCF_000334495.1 Tupaia belangeri chinensis | reverse complement strand
GGCGTGCGCTGCGTCGGGATGAGGAACGAGCAGGCGGTGAGTGGCGGCGGGGCGGGCCGAGGGGGAGCAGGGCAGGGCCCCGGGGCGTTGCGCCGCCAGCCGCCAGGCCGGGACTGGAGCCGGGGCCTGCCTGTGGGGGTGCAGTGCCGTGGGCGCCGCGCCGCCTCTGACAGCACGAGCCGGCTAGCCCGGGCTGGCAGATGAGCAGAGCCGGCAGGTTAAACAGACCTGCTGACGGTGGAGCCACAGCCAGGATTCGAACGCAGGCCCGCCAGGTCCGGGTCAGTGCTCTGCCAGGTCTAGCGTCGGCGACTTTTCAGCTCCCGGGCTGCGTCTCTGTGGCCAGCACGTGCCCTCATGGCGGAAAGCCTAAGAAACCGTAAAGGGGCGTTTTCAGCAGGCACTGGGCACCCCGGCTGGTCTGAGCAGGCGCACTGGGCGCAGCAGGCCGCAGCAGGTCCCGCCAGCTCAGCTGGAGGTCCTGTAGGGCCCGGGTGCTCTTGGGCCCTGGGACAAGGCATGACACGGTCCTGTCCTTGAGGGACTTCCAGGGTGTCACACGTGGGAGCTGGGAGCTCAGGGAGTCACACCGCAGGAGGTGACGGGAGGGCGGGCAGGCTCCCTGGGGTGCAGCCCTGGGTCGGGCTTGCCCAGCCGTGTAGACCAGGGTGCGGCTGCTGGTCCGGTTTGCACACGAGTTCAAGGTGTCCCCAGGTATGCCAGGGCACCGGTCCCTCAGGTGGCCTGACTCTGGTAGCCAAGGGAAGACGTAACTAAGCAAAGAGCCTGAGCTAACGGGGGTGACGGGAAGATCCCGAGGGAGCGTGCGAGCAGGTCCGAGGGCGTCAGAGCTAAGAGAAGAAATGATGCTAAAAAACAGGTCCCAGACGAGGAATCCGTTTGAGACACGAGGTCTCAGCATTTTCCAGGTTACATGCATTTGGTTTAATGTAGCGCCTCCTCTCGCTCCATGGTTATGACTGAAGTACAGTCAGAAAGTAGAAACTGGCCATACAGTGGCTGGGTTCCCACATGGCCCACCACAGTTCAAGTCCTGGACCTGGAGGCTTACTTTCTCTGTCTGTCTGACCAAAGTGGAAAATAATGGTAATAATAAATAAAGTTAAATAATTCTTTAAAAATGTAGAAGATATAGTCTATATTTTTAAAAATGGGCCATATGCGGGTCACAAAAGAAATCTCGACCCATCACCAGGCATGGGAGACGTAGGTGTGTGTACCCTGACCTTGTAGAAATGCACTAGAACTCAGGAACAGTAAGAATATTAGAAAATCCCAAATACTGGGAAGTTAACCAACACAGTTGATGGTACTTTGTTAACATTTTAAGAGGTTAAGAAAATCAATATGCGTCAGACTGGATCGATGAGGAGTAAAGGAGGAAACCCAAGTGCCAATATCAGACATAAAACCGGAGCAGTCACAGCAGGCGTAGTTAACCGAAGGGCTGAAGGAGGAGAACACGAGGGAAAGGGGAGACATTCTGAGCTGAATGATGAGGGAAAGGTGCGCTGTCCAGCGTAGGCTGTGACTAGAACAGCTGTAAGTGACAGCACCGAATAGGCTCAAAAGTCAGTGCAGGGGGACCAGCAGTTGGCATAATGGCTATGTCGCTGGACTCCCACATAGTTGACCGCGGTTTGCATCCCAGACCCGGTGGCTTAAACTCACGCCGGGCGCGTGTGTGTGCGTGCCCAAAATCCCGAGAGGAGAATGGAGGAGAAGGGATTGTGGCGTGACCATCCCCCCTGGGGGGTGATTTCTCACTTTCTGTCTCTCTGTCAGTCTCTGTCTTTTGGCGAGTACATGTGCCCTATAGCAAAAACCTCTCAAAAAAAAAGTCAGTGCAGGAAGCTTATGTTTTTATAAACTAGAAAAAGGAAAGTTAATCCAACTCAAAATGAAAGGAGAGAGAGAAATACAAGAGCAAGCATCAGTGAATTGCAAAATGAGTAAGCAGTGGAGAAATAAATACAAGAGCGAACATCAGTGAATTGCAAAATAAGTAAACAGTGGAGAAAACAGGCAGAGCCAGAAAGTCTTTGGAAAGAGCAGTAAGTGTGTTAAGCTCCTCATGTACAGAGATGAGAACTGAAAAAGAAAGAAAATGCAGGTTACCAGTATTAGTAACTAAAAGAAGATTCTTATTGAGCCTGTAGCTGTTTAAGCAGTTATAAGAGGATGTTATAAATCGATGATATGAACAAATTCTTTGAAAACCCAAAAATGATCTATCTAATCTATTGCTGGAAATTTACACACAGAACACTTCTTGTTAAAATAGAAATTATTTTAATTCCTCCTTTATCATTAAGTTTTAGTCTCTTAATAGTAAATTGTTTTCCTAGCATGCACTGCAGGTTGAGCACCCCTAATACAGAAATTCAAACTCTGAAATGCTCCAAAATCCAACGGTATTTAAGTGCCTACTTGATACCTCTGGTGGGGCACTCCATGCCTGACCTTGAGTGATGGGTTGTAGTCGAAACCACAGTACAGGACTACCGGGCGGAGTTACTTCCAGGCTGTGTTACAAAGGTGGGCAGGAAGCAACAGATTCTGTGCTTAGACTCAAATCCCATGCCCAAGACCTCGCATTACATGTACACGAGTAGCCTGGAATCTGTAAAAAGTCCACAATTGAGACACGTCTGGTCCCCAGCATTTCAGATGAGGGGTACTCAGCCTGCGTAGGGATCCCCGCGTGCGTCAGTCTCCGTGTGCGTCAGAATCCCTGCGTGCATCAGTCCCTGTGTGCGTCAGGATCCCGGCGTGCGTCAGTCCCCGTGTGCATCAGGATCCCCGCGTGCGTCAGTCCCGTGTGCGTCAGAATCCCTGCGTGCATCAGTCCCTGTGTGCATCAGGATCCCCGCGTGCGTCAGTCCCCGTGTGCATCAGGATCCCCACGTGCGTCAGTCCCGTGTGCGTCAGGATCCCCGCGTGCATCAGTCCCGTGTTCTTTCTTTGTAGGCTTGCTATGCTGCCTCAGCGGTTGGCTATCTGACAGGCAGGTAAGCTGCAGTCTGGCGTATTTCAGTTACTGTGATATTTTCAGGTTCGAGCCATTATATCTCTCAGTTGAAGGATTAGTTGATAGAAGATGGTATTAATAAAGAAAAAAAATTAAAAGTTAGACCCCTCCAAGGGTCAGCTCGAAAGGACGAGAATACCAGAAAAGTACTTCGGTGAGGGGTGGAGCACATGGCTATTTTGCAGAGTGACTCACCGGGGATACACAGTGAGTGGCTGTGTCATATCTAGCCGCGGCTCTCCCAGGCCCTCACCACACTTCACACCACACGCTTGGTTCAGAAACGGGACCGCTGGGGTTCGGATATCTATGTGTAGCCATATTACCTACTTCCCTTCTTTGCTTCTTCCTCTTCTGTTATTAAAAATTAATACAAGGGCGGCCCCATGGCTGGGTATTTTAGGGAGGCAGCTCTCCTTTGACCAACTGTTGTTCGAACCCGGGGTCCAGCAGCTTGAAACACACGCAGGGCACATTCACGTGCACATGTGCATGCCCACAACCCCAGTGGGTGGGGAGGGGGCAGGAGGATTGCAGGGCGACCGTGGCCTATCGAGGGGTACTTTCTCCCTCCCTCTTCCTTCCCCCTCTCTCTCTCTTTGGCAAGCACACATGCCTTCTGGCAACTAAACAAACAAAAGAGTACACTAAAAATTCACACATTAAAAAATTCCCATGTTAGAAAACTTGGAAAATACAGAAAAGTATAAAGAAACTAAAATCACTTTTGATCCTACAACTGTTGAGAATGTTTTTTCTAATTTATTTCTTCTATATACATACTTTTTTAGGTGTTTGCCACATGGTATATGCACCTGCTGGAGAGAGACAGTGAGAGGGAAAATGAGACATCATCCCCTGGGGGGATGGCCATGCCGCAGTCCCCTCTCCTCCAGCCTCCTCTCAGGATTGTGGATGCACACGTGCCCAGCATGGTTTTCAAACTGCCAGGTCCAGGGCTCAAACCGTGGAGTCAGCCACATGGGAATCCAGTGCCTTACCCACCATGCCACCTACTGGTCCTGCTCTTGTGGTTTTTAATGAAAGAATATTCTACTAATTATGTTACCAGTTAGAGTAGAGGGGTATGTGTCCTTCCTTTGAAGTCCAGGAAGAGTGCCAGGCTCTCCCTAACGACATTCGACCTGCTTTTAACCACAGGACTTCTGTTTCGGTTCTAGGCCAGGAGTCTGCCTTGTCGTGTCGGGCCCAGGCCTCATCCACGCCTTGGGCGGTATGGCAAATGCACACATGAACTGCTGGTAATGAATTGTTATTGACAAGACCATCTCAACAGTGCCCCCGCCTGGCTGTACTGTGATTATGTACTTTTATGAAACCGAGAAAGCGTGCTGGCATGTCAGGTCGCTTCCTCAATACCTTTTAATTTATAGTTCTCAAGGGCAAATGTCATCTCTCTCCTTACCTCAACAGTCGTCGAATGTCTTTTGAGCATTGAACACTCAGCTGAATGTTTTATATGCTAACTCATTTGTAATATATATATTTTTAAAACTGACTATTTCAGGCCCTTGATTGTGATTGGTGGTTCCTCTGAAAGAAATCAAGAAACGATGGGAGCTTTCCAGGAGTTTCCTCAGGTACCCAGTGCAAAGATTTTACAACACAGTTCCACACCATTAAGAGTTAGGAAGAAGATATAAAAACTCCTGTCCGGATCATTGGTAGGCTCTGGACAGGCTTATTTTCATTTTAAGAGGAAGGTAAATATTTTGAAATGGAAAGAAGTTTGTCAGCGAAATGTTAAGAGTTTTGAGAATAGATGTGGAAAGCAAATGGGGAGAGTAAATGATTAACATTTAAGATACAGACATATGTGAGCAGTGACAGGTCAAAGTTAGGAGCAAAGGTCAAACCACTAGAGCCTGTTGGTAAATCAAGAATTGTGAGAATTTCCAAATATACAGAACTTTATTTTATAAACGAATATAAAAAATACTGGACTCTGCCATAAGTTAATACAGCCGTTATATTTTATACTCTTTGTAGATGATGGTGGACAATCAGAACAGTTCTTTTACTGAGGCTGATATATTTCAAATAGAAATACAGCAGGAAAGTTGCTTTTTTTTTTTTTAAGAGATTTTTGCTATAGGGTGTGTGCACTTACCAGAGAGACAGAAAGTGAGAAATCACTCCCCTCCTCCAGGAGGATGGCCACAATCCCTTCTCCTCCATTCTCCTCTCAGAATTTTGGGCACACATGCCCGGCATGAGTTTCAAGCCACTGAGTCTTGGACTCGTACTGCAGTTGACCAGGTGGGAGTCCAGAGCCTTCACTACCCCACCTGCTGGCCCTACAGGAAAGTTACGTTAAAAGAAATTGAGAGTTACTACAGAAATGTTATAAATGCAAAAAAGAAAGCAAAGGAAAATGTCTGTTAAGATATTTTTCTCCTGGGGGTGGGAGGGGTCAGCAGGTGGCATAGTGGTTAAGGCACTGAACTCCCATGTGGCCCACTGCTGTTCAAGTCCCGGACCCAGTGGCTTAAAGCTCATGCCAGGTGCTTGTGGGTGTGTACCCAAAATCCCACAAGGAGAATGGATGGCAGTGTGGTCATTCCCCAAGGAGGGTAATTTCTTGCTTTCTGTGTCTCTCTCTCTCTGGCAAACATATGCTTTCTATAGAAAAAAATCTTTCTCTTAAAAAACAAAAAACAAATCTGAAGGACATAAATATAAAAAGACAAAGTTGTAGGTTACTCGTTAGTCTTTCATGCCTATGGGACTAAGATGCCATTGTTCCATAGATTTCATGCAAAAGAGTATGAAGCGAAAGTTCATTTTTGGGGACCAGCAGATGGTGTAATGGTTATGGTGCTTGACTCCCACGTATTGCGCCGCGGTTTGAGCCCTGGATCTGGCTTCTTAAAACTCACGCCGTGTGTGTACATGCCCAAGATCCCGAGAGGAGAATGTAGGAGAAGGGATTGTGGTGTGGCCATCCCCCCTGCGGGTGATTTCTTGCTTTCTGTCTCTCTGTCTCTGTTTGTCTTTCCGAGGAGTGCACACATCCTATAGCAAAAAATCTCTAAGTTGCTCTTTTAAATTTTGCCAGCGGACATGTGTGCTTACGGGAGAGCAGAGAGTGGGAGAGAAGGAACATGAGAAAGCTTCTCGCATGGGGGATAGTCACCCTACCAGCTCTTCAGTTCTCCATTCTCTCAGGACTTGGGACATTCCTGGTGTGTTTCTCAAGCCATCTGTCCAGCACTTGAACTGCACAGTGGGCCTTGAGAGATCCAGCGCCTCAAGAACTATTCCATTGCACTGGACAGAGAGAGAGTTACTATGTGATATTTCATGGCATTAAACCTGAAACATTACAGTGTTCCTCACAGCATGGCAACAATATGTCAGAACAGCTGGTATAAATATAAGCAAGTGTCCCTATTGTAACAAGAGGTAACAGATGAAGTTGTGCGTCACTAACTGGGACTGCCTAGGGACTGCCGTCCGGGTATGCTCATTTACGCTTTTTGTAGCTGTCAATTTCCCCTCCCATTATACTCTCACCAGCAGATTATGAGGATGCCTGCTTTCCCCTCATGGTAGTTAGTGATTAAAGTTAACCTTTTTCATTTTAGCTAATCCGAGAGCTGTATCGTATTTTGATTTCCTTTCTGAGCCATATTGAGACAGAAATTTGATTGTGCTTTGATAGGGCTTTTAAGAGACCGCACATGTAATTAATTTTCTCCGTCGTGGCCTCTATTTTTTTTAAGAGAAACTTTTTTGCAACAGAATGCATGCACTTGCAGGAGAGACAGAGTGACAACAAGAAATCACCCCCTAAGGGGAGATGGCCACACCACAGTCGCTTCTCCTCTATTCTTCTCTTGGGATTTTGGGCACACACGTACACATGCCCGGCATGAGTTTTAAGCTACAAGGGCCAGGACTCATGCTGTGATAGACTATGTGGGAGTCCAATGACGTAACCGTTATGCCATCTGCTGGTCTCCATCTTGGCCTCTCAATATAACAGAGAGTAATGACAACATTTTATTTCCCTTTAGAAAAGTAATATGATCTATGAACTGATAAGTGACATTTTTCTTATAGGTTGAAGCTTGTCGATTATATACCAAATTCTCTGTCCGGCCAAGCAGTGTAGAAGCAATTCCTTCTGTTATTGAAAAGGTACGGTATTGAATAGCAAGTTCTCCAAGTCAGCTGTTTCTCTCATGCCTATGTTGTTTTTATTTTCTATAGAATATGTAACCAGAATTACACCCAGGCAGTTAGAAATGACATTGTGAAAGAGCTATTTACATTTTAATGTTCACTGCCAGTACATCTAATTATAAAACAAAGAAGTAAAATAAGTTATTTTTGGAAAAAGCTTTTAATATCCTTTAGTTTTTAAAATGATCTTTTCAATCATTTGGAAGTTATAAAAGGATATAGTGAACCCCTGGGCATACTTTTTTAATGCTTTTGCAAGATTATTTTTGAAAATCAAAACTAACACACATAAAATCACCTTTTAGTTGAGTGAACAGCGTGTGATGGGTCCATTTTACCTAGACAGCATTTATTCGTGCAGTTATGTCTGAGCTGGTTCAAACCTGAGTCACAGAAGCCACGTGACACGCTGCGGTGTCCTTGTTCCCAAAGGCCCTGGCATGCCGGTTAGGCAGCAGGAGACAGTGCATGCTACAGAGCAAGCCCGCCAGGCTGAGCCTCGGGAGTAATGTCCAAGACTAAGAGTATAATATCCTTTGGCACAAGTGATTCGATTGGAAGAGTATTAAAGTTGTCTGACTTTCTAGATTTAACATATACTTTAATTGAAATTCATGCTTTTTGTTCAGACTTTAACACTTACTAGCATGCATTATGTTTAAATAAACTTTTATTAGATTAAGTCGTTAAAAAGTTATACATGGGCCCAGCAGGTGGTGTGATGAAGGGCTCTGGACTCCCACATGGCCGACCGTGGTTCAAGTCCTGGACCTGCTGGCTTGCTTTCTCACTTTCTTTCTTGCTCTGTCCATCTCTGGTCAAATTAAATAATTAAATAAACAAATAAAGTTAAATAAAAATAATTCTTAAAAAAACAGTCATGCATGTATTTTTTAACCATGCAGAGATGGGAACTCCTTAACCCTGTTCAAGTTGTTCAGTGGTCACCTGTATGTACTTAATTTTCTCTCCTCTTTTAAACAGAAACATCTTTTATTTTTCTTTTTAGAGAGAGAGTTTTGCTATAGGGTATGTGTTCTCGCCAAAGATACAGAGACAGAGAGAGAGTGAGAAATCACCGCCCAGATGGGATGGCCACATTGCAGTTCCTTCTCCATTCTTCTCTCAGGATTTTGAGCATGCATGCACATGTGCTTGGCCTGAGTTTCAAGCTGCCGGGTTTGGGACCCGATCCACTATTGTCCAAAGTGGAGTCCAGCACCTTGACCAATATGCCACCTGCTGGCTCCAAAACCTCCCCCCCAAAATCTTTAAAAATACATAGACTTGGGTCCAGCAGGTGGTGTGGTAGTTAAGGCTCTGGACTCCCATATGTCCAATCATGGTTCAGGTCCTGGACCTTCCTTTCTCACTTCCCTTCTCTCTGTCTCTCTGGTCAAATTAAAAACTAAAACTGGAAAGAAAAAATATGTAGACTTAATAGAATACATTTCCGTTTTCATTAAAGGTGTTTTTAAAAATTTACGGGTCCACATTTGGCATGGTTAAAGTGCTGGATTCTCACATGGCGGACAGCGGTTTGAGTCCCAGACCCCGTGGCTTGAAAATCATGTTGGGGGTGTGTGCATGCATGCATGCATGCATGCCCAAAATCCTGAGAGGAGAACGGAGGAAAAGTGATTGAGGCGTGGCCATCCCCCATGGTGGGGGGTGATTTCTCACTTTACTTCTCTCTGCTTCTCTCTTTCTCTCTCTCTGGCTCGCACACACTGCACACACCTTCTGGCAAAACATCTTTAAAATAATAGATTTTTGTAAAAGTTTGTTCATTCTATGAATGAGAGAGCCAAACAGCACTATTGCCCAATCCCCATGCCATGGCCCGCCCGGCTTCAGCTGGCTGGAATTTGAGTGTGCATGTATGTGCCCAGCGTGCTCAGGGAGGGCTCCTGGTGCGAACCAGGCACCTAACTGTGCGGGTCAGCCTCCAGAGCTTTGCGCTGCGCCTCTGCCCTGCATTCTAGCCTGTGGTTTCTCCTCCAGCTAAAGATGCCCCGAGAAAGAAAGAAAGTAAATGGTCCAGTTTTACATCCTCTGAGCAGGCTGTCGTAAAGACTCAGATTTCTAACTCCCCTTTTCTAACCACCTAGGCAGTGAGAAGCAGTATTTATGGCCGTCCGGGCGCCTGCTATGTGGACATACCTGCAGATTTTGTGACCCTCCAAGTGAGCGCAGATTCCGTGAAGTGAGTAATACACAGTTTTACTGGAATTCTGTTGTAACTGTGTTCACGTAACACTAATCTTTTAAAAAGAATTTACCTGGCAGTTTTTAAACTAATCCCCATTCATCTTCACTTTTGATGATTCAGTAATTAAACTGGGTCCAAGCCACAGGGCTTAATTCTCTTAATTAAAGTGGTATTATTTAGTAATTATTTGGAGGTTTAATCACTCAATCTAATACTTAAGAGTTTACTGACTTAATTATTTCATAGTAGTCATAAATATATATACTCATTAGTGTGGTGTTACCGAGCATCTTCATGTGTAGACCAAGAAGTGAGGGGCCGACTGGGAGATTGCTGGGACTCAGGGTACAGAGTGCTTGTCTGGGGGACTCTGATTTACAAATACTCCAACACTGGTCTGGCCTCACAGTGCGGGGATTCAGGGAGCCTGGTCCTACATGACAAACCGCAGTTCAAATCTTGACCCTGGTGGCTTGGAAAACACACCAGGTGCATGTGTGAGAATCTGTGCACATGTGTAAGTGTGTGTGTGCATGTGAGCACGTGCGTGAGTGTGTGAGTGTGAGTGCATACGTTTGTCATGAGTGTCCTAATGTGTGTGAGTGTGTGTGTGTGTGTGTGTGTGTGTGCACGCTCCATATCCCAACAAGGGACTGCAGCAAGTCCACACCTCCCCTCTCCCTTCCCTCTCTCTGAGGACACGTGCAATTTCAAAGATTCCTGTGGCAATTTAAAAACTCCCACACGGTGAGCATGTGGTTTATCTCATCCCTTAGTTTTCAACAATCACTGTGTGAGAACAAGCACAGGAAGCACGGTCTCACCAGTACCTGAGTCACCCCTCCAGGGCTGGGACTCGAAGCTGCGCCCCGGGAGCACACAGCCCGTCCTGTCCAGGGCATCCTGCCGTGCTGGGCCAGAGGCGGTGGACCGCTATCTGAGTGCGGAAGGAAGCAGGCCTCGGTGCCCGTGTTGTGTGAGCCATGTCGGGCAATCCGAACGTGCTGGGGTGGGGAGTCACCCCTCTAAGCTGGCCTTCTTCGCCTTTTACAGAGGCAGGGTCCTCTCACAACCTGCCTGGGTACGTCACGTGGACAGGTATTGACAACTTGGGCAGTGTTCTCTGTCCACATTTGGACTATTGCATATGTCCAAATTTTGCCCAAGTATAATTTTTATTAATTAGAGTAAATGAAATACCGCAGTGAGGACTTGGTGTCCAGAAATATTTGCCTATGACCAACAGTTTTCATTGCCAGAGGACGTGTACTTGCCAGAGAGCCAGGGTGAGGGCAAACCAGCTCCAACGGGGGCGGCCGCAGCACAGTCCCTTCCGCACCGTCTCTCTACCCTGCTGGGATTGAGACATGCATGCACACATACCCAGCGTGGTTTCCAGACTGGACCGCATTGGCCATGTGGGACCCAGCTTCCCTCAACTGTTTGGCATTTCTCTTCCCGCTGTGTATCCTGGTCTGGAGCGTTCACTCGCCTGGTGGCTGGGAGGGCAGGGGGACGGTTAGAAGCACGACCCCGTCACTCCTCGTCCAGTCTCTGCACGTGCTGTCTGGGGACCTTGGGAGGCGACCTACTTTCTCTGTTTTTCTCAAAGGTGAAATGGATATAATGGTAAGGCTTAACCTCATTGTTTCGAAAATAAAATAATAACAAGTGGCACATGGTAAGAGTGGAGTACTAATTTTAGTATGGTGCTGTTATTGTAACAACAGCCGTCACTATAGTATGACGCCATTAACCCAGATTTCCCATCCATGAATCACCCGCTTGACTACTAGATGGATGACAGGGAAAAACCGAGAGTTCGCCAGGTAGGACGAGGGTGTCATGGCTGTCTTGGAGAACATCTTTATCTTTTGGTGCTTCCTGGGGAAATTTTCAAGGGCTAAAGGTCTCGATGCCCAGCGTGCACTTTAAAATCACTCAGGAGAGGAAGCACATGTGTGTAGAGGCGAGTGTGGAGGAGTGATAGCGGCCAGCCTTACAGTGGGTACCTGGGTGTATTGGACGATTTTTTTTCTTTTTATGTTTACAAAATAAAATCTTTGGACTCGGCCTTTTAATGAGCAGACCCTTCTCTTTCCAGATACCTGGAGTGCTGCATGCCTCCCCCCATCAGCATGGCGGAGGCCTCCGCTGTGTGCATGGCGGCGTCTGTCATCCGGAGTGCCAGGCGGCCCCTCCTCATCATCGGGAAAGGTAGGGTGGAACACAGCTCAGAACTGTGCTACGCTTTCAAAATAATGCTGATTGGGTTTTGTTAGATTCTCTTCATTATTTAGTAACACACATGCTCTAATGTTCACAAGTGGAATAAGACTTTTCCTTATCCAGTTAGCATTGTTTATTCATTTCAAAATGATAGGAGATCCTTGACTGCCCAGAGAGCTCACCCTTCTACAGAAATATCACCTGTTACCGCTCCTTAGTCTCCTGAGGAAAGGTGTGTTTCTTCCCTCCATGATAAAAGACTGAGAAGTTCAGAAAAACAGAACGAAGGGACCAGCAGTTAGCGTAATGGCTATGTCTCTAGACTCCCACGTAGTCGACCATGGTTTGCATCCCGGACCCGGTGGCTTAAACTCACGCCAGGCACATGTGTGTGCCCAAGATCTCAAGAGGAGAATGGAAGAGAAGGGATTGTGGTGTGGCCATCCCCGCTAGGGGGTGATTTCTCACTTTTTGTCTCTCTGTCTCTCTCTGTCTTTCTGGCGAGCATACGTGCCCTATAGCAAAAACCTCTCTCAAAAAAAAAAAAAAAAACCAGAATGAAGAAATCTCTTTATAGAAGGAAACCATTTTTAATATTCAGTACTTGGGAACCAGCAGTTAGCATAATGGCTATGTCTCTGGACTCCCACGTAGTCGACCACGGTTTGCGTCCCGGACCCGGTGGCTTAAACTCACGCCAGGCACATGTGTGTGCCCAAGATCTCAAGAGGAGAATGGAGGAGAAGGGATTGTGGTGTGGCCATCCCCGCTAGGGGGTGATTTCTCACTTTTTGTCTCTCTGTCTCTCTCTGTCTTTCTGGCGAGCATACGTGCCCTATAGCAAAAACCTCTCTCAAAAAAAAAAAAAAAACCCAGAATGAAGAAATCTCTTTATAGAAGGAAACCATTTTTAATATTCAGTACTTGGGAACCAGCAGTTAGCATAATGGCTATGTCTCTGGACTCCCACGTAGTCGACCCCGGTTCACGTCCCAGACCCGGTGGCTTAAACTCACGCTGGGCACGTGTGCATGCGTGCCCAAGATCCCGAGAGGAGAATG
>NW_006208670.1:351659-354307 GCF_000334495.1 Tupaia belangeri chinensis | reverse complement strand
AAAAAAAAAAAAAAAAAAAAAAAACCAGAATGAAGAAATCTCTTTATAGAAGGAAACCATTTTTAATATTCAGTACTTGGGAACCAGCAGTTAGCGTTAATGGCTATGTCGCTGGACTCCCATGTAGTCGACCGCGGTTCGAGTCCCAGAACCGGTGGCTTAGAACTCACACCGGGCACGTGTGTGTGCGTGCCCAAGATCCTGAGAGGAGAATGGAGGAGAAGGGATTGCGGCGTGACCATCCCCCCTGGGGGGTGGTTTCTCGCTTTCTGTCTCTCTGTCTCTCTCTGTCTGGCGAGCGCACGCGCCCTATAGCGAAAACCTCTCCAAAAAAAACAATATATATTCAGTACTTTTCTGTTCCTTTTTTCATGTGTCTTTTATACATGTTGATTATGCCATATTCGACCTTATTCATTTAACGTTATAACAGTACTTTTCATCATCTTAAAATGATCTTTTAGTATCTATTCATGCATATATTAATACTTGCTTTATAGGCAAATATTTAAATTCTGCCTTTTTTTTTTTAAGTTTGCTATACGGCATGTGTGGTCACTGGAGAGAGACAGGGAGAGAAAGTGGGAAATCACCCTCCAGAGGGGATGACCCCACCATAGTCACTTCTCCATTCTCCTCTCAGCGTTTGGGACGAACACACATGCCCAGTGTGTTTTCCAATATGCCAGGTCTGGGATTGAACTGTGCGGTCTGCCATGTGGGAGCCAGCCCTTAAATGACCATGACACCTGACTGGCACAAATATTTGTCTTTCCAGTTAGTGTTTATTTGTCTAGAGTAGCTATGACAAACATTTTTGTGCCTAAAGCTTTTTCTATATTTAGGATTTAAATAGATCCACAGGAAAAAAATTAAGTTAAAAGGTATGAATTTTTTTCATTTTATTTTTAGGTGTTTTTGCCATAGGGCATGTGCACTTGTCAGAGAGATCAAGAGAGGGGAAGTGAGAAATCACCCTCCCTGGGGAAGCAGCCACACCATAATCCCTTCTCCTCCGTCCTCCTCCTGGGGTTTTGGGGACGCACACATACACGCGCCGGCATGAGTTTCAAGGCACTGGGTCCAGGACTCCAACTGAGGTTTGCCACGCAGGAGTCCAGCGTCTGAACCACCACTCACCTGCTGGCCCCAGTAGGAATGTCTTTGAGGCTGTTGGTACATACCGTCAGATCGCTTCCTCCCGAGGTGGTGTGCCAACCAGTTTCCACTCCTGTCAGCAGTTTATGGTAGTGTCCATTGCTGGGTGTCCTTGGACTGAGGCTCTGGGATCCCCGATGACCGTGGTAGTCAGTTACCGACTTCGTAGGGACCCACTGCATGGAGTCTAAAAGAGCTTGGTATCTGGGCATCGGGGACGTCGTGACGTGTACTCTACATTTTTCTATGAAACAGTGTGTCATGACATTCCTGATGACCCAATGCGCCCAAAATACTGCATGACAGGTAAAAGCAGAGACAGAGCTGAGTGAGCGTGCGACATGAGCGCACTGTGTCAGGAGTGAGCAACTGCTTTGACTTGTAGCCACCGCAGTGTGAGACAGGGATGTCACCCACCTCGACAGGATGTGGAATAAGGGCAGACTAGTGGAGAGCACCGTGGAGGCTGCTTAGCGAGGACTCGGTGAGGCCTGACGGTAGGACAGTGGCTGTCGAAGGCGCTCCTGAGCGTGCAGTGAGGTCATGGTCTCTCCTGGGGACAGGCCTGGCCGCAGGGCACGTGGTATGCTCCAAGCAGTGGGTAGAAAGGGTGAGGGGCCCTCAGGGACGCAGCAACGTTTGCTGTCGGGGTGGTATGGGAAAATTCTGGGGAGACGACGCAGCAGCCATACCCTGAGAAGGGGGACCTGGGGAACAGGCAGTCCCGGGAGAAGCAGGGTTGCAGAGACACTGAGGCAAGGAGGGGATGAAGGAACTTCTTGCTTGATAAAAAGGACTATTTCTTGGGGCTAGCAGTTGGCATGGTAGTTAAGGGTCTAGACTCCCACATGGCTGACCAAGGTTCGAGTCCCAGACCTGGTGGCTTGCTTTCTCACTTTCTCTCTCTCTGGTCAAATCAAAAATAAATAAATAAAGTTAAATAAAATCTTAAAAAAAAAAAAAAAAGGAACTATTTTTCATCATGTATGTATGAGGAAAGAGTCTAAGGTGGTCTGTAGGGGGAGCACTGCCCTGAATCTGGAAGTAAGTGTACCCCGTTGACTGGGACTCAGTGAGGACCGAGTGTTCCAAATACGGCGTAGTGCAGTGCTAGCTCTGGCAGGAGTAGAAGATGAGCTCACGATACAGGGGCCTTGGTAACCCTGGGGACAGAACTATTGGGAAGGTAAGTTGTGTTCAGTGTCTAGGCGCGGGTTCTTCTGCGACTCACAGCTGTGAACGCAAGCAGGCTTCCCAAGGCTGAGCTCTATGACCAGAGTGTGGGGCCTCTGAAGACACCTGCAGAGCCTTAGAAACCTGACCCCTCTAACAACCTCTAGGCCTGGAGGGGAGGCTGTGCAGCTCGGGTTTGCTGGTGATGGGGACTAGATTTGACAGGGACGGCTTTTCTCTGTCATCGCAGTTCTTCCTTGTGCCTGCTGCCCCCCCCCCCCCAGTAAACAGGGGGTCAGAGCTGCCGGGCCTGGTTG
>NW_006208670.1:332734-350392 GCF_000334495.1 Tupaia belangeri chinensis | reverse complement strand
CTGCCAGTGCTGGTGCGGTGGGACGCAGCCTAGGGTAGGTAAGGGGGAGCGGCTAGAGACGTCAGGCATGACCTTGGTCTTGGGCAGACGTTCTCCAAAACGATGGAGAACATTTTGGGGGGAGAAAGTAAAAGTATTGCTTTCTTAAACATTTAAAAATACCAAAGATAAAAAATCCACAGTTTGTTTTGAGTTTAACCCCATGTAAAGCAGGAGGAGAGTATTTAAAAAGAAGCAAAAGAAATTTCACACGAACTGTTCTTTTGGTTTTAATTTTCAGCAGGCGCATGCATTCACCAGAGAGAGAGAGAGAGAGAGCACCCCTACTGGGAATGAGGTGTTGCAACCCCTTCTCCATCTCTCCCACTCGGGGTGCTGGGCCTGTGTGCACATGTACCTGGCGTGGTTTTCAAGGTCCAAGGCTCGAACTGCACAGTGGCCATGTGGGAGCCAGCTCACTTCCTCTGTCAGCCATGGCCGGCCCCACCCGAACGACGCTAAGGGTCACAGCGCTGAGCGCAGAGCCGTCATCCAGTTCGTGTGTATCTCTCATAGGTGCCGCGTACGCCCGTGCGGAGGAGAGCATCAGGAAGCTGGTGGAGCAGTGTCAGTTACCGTTTCTGCCCACTCCCATGGGCAAGGGTGTTGTTCCTGACAGCCACCCGAACTGTGTCAGTGCGGCCAGATCCAGGTGCGTGGCCGCCAGCTGGTGCAGACAGCGGTCTGGCAGATTTCAAGTACTTTGTAACTAGTGGCCAGATGCAGGTGCGTGGCCACCAGCTGGTGCAGGCAGCGGTCTGGCAGGTAGGCAGGTTTCAAGTGCTTTGTAACTAATGAATCTAGGGAGAAGCTCAAAAAGACCTGTCATTTTAGCGCACTTGTTTCTGTTTGGACTTTGCAACACTGCCAGGTGCGTGTGCATGTGTGTCCAAGATCCTGAGAGGAGAATGGAGAGGGGATTGCCACGTGGCCATCCCCCCTGCAGGGTGATTTCTCATTTTCTGTCTGTCTGTCTGTCTTTCTGGCAAGCACACGTGCCCTATAATAAAAACCTCTCCAATAATAATAATTAATAATAATAATAATAGTAATTGTTTACAAATTGATAATATGGGATAGTTTTTATCTTTTTCTTTATACTTTTTCTAAGTTATAGTAGACTTGTATTCACTTTACTAATGATAAAAATATAATCAATAGGGCCAGCCTTAACAGCTTAGTGGTAAGGGAACCAGATCCCACATGGCTGACTGTGGTTTGAATCCTGGCTGGGGTAATTTGAAAAACACGCCAGGCATGTGTGCGGATGCTCGGAATCCAGGCAGGGTGGGCAGCTGGAGGAAGAGGGACTGTGCGTGCCCACACCTGTCGTGGGCTGCTTTCTCATTCTTTGGTGAGCACATGCATTTTCTGGCAGTTAAAACGAAGCCAGCAAGTGGACGAAATGGTGTGTATATCTTGCAGCTTATGGTAGTCTATTTTTCTACTTATTCTTCTTTTATTGGCTTATCAGAAAAGTCATGATGCATTTTTGCATAGAAAAGCATAAGGAAAGAAATAATAGACTACTTTTTATTTTTATAAGTTTGTTTATTTATTTCTTCCATGAGTGAGAGAGACAGAGAGGGGAGAAAGAGACACAGTACTGGGACCAGCCGATGGCATAATGGCTATGTCACTGGATTCCCACATGACTCACCGTGGTCCGAGTCCCAGACCCGGTGGCTTGAAACTCAGGCCAGGCGCATGTGCGTGCATGCTCAAGATCCCGAGAGAATGGAGGAAAGGGGATTGCAGTGTGGCCATCCCCCTGAGGGGTAATTTCTCACTTTCTGTCTCTGTCGCTCATGCTCTCTCTCCAGTGAGCACATGCGCCCTATAGCAAAAAACCTCTCTTAAAAACAAACAAGTAAACAAACAAGAACAGTAATAATAAAATTAAATAAATAACTCATTTTTAAAAAGGTAATTCTGAAGTCTAATATAAGCTCCAAATTATTTAGATTTGTTCTAGGTATTTTAGAAATGAATTTCAGTATAATTCAAATAAGAAATACACTTTTTGAGTTATATCAGATTTTTCTTTTAATAGGGCTTTGCAGTTTGCTGATGTAGTTGTGTTACTCGGTGCCAGACTGAACTGGATTTTACATTTTGGACTGCCTCCAAGATACCAGCCAGATGTGAAGTTCATCCAGGTGCTTGGGCGGGGCTTTACGGCAGAGCTCTCTGCAGTTGGTTGTTCTCAGCGCTATCCTCTCCACCTTCTTCTTGGCTTTTGTAAAGAACCCTTTTTGTTCTTTCAAAAGTAGAATGTAATAAGCCATGTAACCTAATTACAGTTACCTCGTAAGCCACCTTTCCAAACATGACAGAAAACGTGCTACTTCTAGCCAAAGGACTTTTCAAAGTCAAGCTTCAAATCGTTTGAAAAACGTAATTGGCTTCTTTTCCCCGTTTGAGTATATTTAAAGAGAGAAAAGAGGATTAAGTAGGATGGTAGATTGAATCAGACGTTCAACACTGTTAAAGTTAAGAGTGTTTTTCTGGTGTGTGTGTGTGTGTGTGTGTGTGTGTGTGTGTGTGTGTGTAAGATACCAAAACCCACTTTCACCCTCTAAACTCTAAACCTCAGTCGTTAAACGGAGCATCGACTCCTAGCGTAGAAAGTGCTCCTGCACAGTGGCCTGCAAACCTGGTTTTCCTACCATCGGCCCCACACTACCTGATGCTTGGTAGCCCGGCTATAAAGGCTGTTTCCTCCCAGTCTACTTTTTACTTTTATTTATTTATTTCTGGCACATGAGTTTTCTGGATAGAGACAGAAAGTGGGAAAGTGTCCTGCAAGTGGGTGGCCACACCTCAGTCCCCTCTCCTCCATTTCCCTCTTGGGATTTTGGGCGTGTACACACATGTACTGCGTATGGGTCCAGGACTCGAACCATGCAGTCAGCCATGTGGTATCCAGCTGCCCCAGCTACCAAGCCACTGGCTGGACCCTATTTTTTTGTGTGTGTGAGAGAGATTTTTGCTGTAGGGCGCATGCACTCACCAGAGACACAGAGATAGGAAGCAAGAAATCACCCCCTGGGGCAGACACCACAATCCCTTCTCTTCCGTTCTCCTCTCCACACCCAGCGTGAGTTTTAAGCCCCCAGGTCCAGGACTTGAACCATGGTCGACTATGTGGGACTCCAGCGATGTAACCGTTATGCCATCTGCTGGTCCCATGGCCCCTACCTTTTCCTTCCTAAGTAGTCAACTAGCGGTCCCTTTCCCGTCTGAGACCACTGGGAACTAAGGCCGCAAATAAGCGAGACCATGCGTTGTCCTTCAAAGACGCCGTCACTTCAGTGCCCGCCTGGTGTTGCCATGAGGCGGATCCCCTGGGTGGCTGAGCTCTGCGCCCTGGCAGCAGCCACGTTCCCTCATCCGTGGCCATCCGGAAATGGGCCTTGGAGCACACGGGGACGTGGTCATGCCCCGTGCTGGCAGAGGTCCTCAGGACGCGTCTCCAAGCGGCACGGCAGCTCCTTGGGTAGAAAGCGTGTTTCCAGAGTCGTCCCAACCTTCGTGGTCAGGACCTGGGGGCGCTCCTGCGGTCTGGACAAGCAAGACCCCTGATCGTCTCAGACCCACCCGGGTGGCGGCGTCTATGCTGGTGGGAGTTCCGAGGGTAATTTAGTAGAAGTTAGTAGATCCTTATGATTGAGCAGATTCGAAACTAGACTTGGTCAGATAGACGCGTCCTCGTGGGTCTAATCCCATAGACTGAGGGAGACGAGCTGCCAGAGCTAGCCGTGACACAGTTCACGGGCTTCTACTGGGGCCTCCTGACGTCCAGTCTCCATCACGTGCCAGGGACACGCCGTTTGCTTATTCAGCCTCAGCTGGCTTCTTAAAGATTTAAAGAGGGAGCCAGCTGGTGGCGTGGCCGTTAAGGTGCTGGACTCCAGTGGCCGACTGTGGTTCAAGTCCCAGCCCCGGTGGCTTGCTTTCTCACTTTCTCTCTCTCTCCCTCAGTCCTCCAACCCCGTCTCTCTCTGGTGAGTGTGCATGCCCTGTAGCAATGTAAAATAATAATGATAATGATGATAAATAGACCTTAACAACAACAGAGGCTTTGAAGAGTAAAGGTGACTTGCTCTTCAGCCTTGTCTCTTTTTCAGGTTGATATCTGTGCCGAAGAACTGGGGAATAACGTTAGGCCTGCTGTAACCTTGCTCGGGGACATAGATGCCATCACCAAACAGGTGAGGCTTTGCTCGGGCTCCAGCTTCTGCGGGCTGGTCCTCAGGGAATAATTCTTGAAAATGTGTCAGTCTTGACTGGTCAGCAACAGATCTGCTAATATTGATTTTAACAAAACAGGATGGAAAACTACTCGTAAATATAATTTTGGAACTTGGTAAATCTACCTTTTTACACATAGATCATGTCTATAGAAATTCAGAATTTTGGGGAGGCAGTTAAAACTGTGAAGTGGCTTAGTAGGCAGACAGGGATTTACAAGGTAAGCTTCCAGCTACCTGAGAATTCTTACCGAAACTCCGAGGGGGTGGAGCCTCCTGCCCAGAGGCAGCTTACACGTGGGAAAGCTCTCAGCATTTGGGTGGTAAGGCCGTAGTTGGCGCCGTGTCTGGTAGGTGGGTCATACATTTGGGTGGTAAGGCCGTAGTTGGCGCCGTGTCTGGTAGGTGGGTCATACATTTGGGTGGTAAGGCCGTAGTTGGCGCTGTGTCTGGTAGGTGGGTCATACATTTTGCTGTGACAGGATCACACAGTCACATCTCTCCCTGATTTCTGACGACACTGGAGAATCCCCATGGGTCTCGCCCTGTTGACACAGTATTAGGACGCAATCCCTGTCACCCATTAATCCTCCTGCAGGGCTCTGGGGGAAGAGGGTTTCCTTCTAATGTAGAGTCCGAGGAGGGCCTCCGAGGCCTGCCCGTCCCGTATGAAGGAGGCTGCATTCACTGTGCCACCTGGAACCCCAGCCTCTTGCTGAAGTCCACACTGACCCAGGACTCTCTCCTGTTACCTAGTTTATCAGTTATTTGCTTCTTAGAAGAAAAACGGAAAGTGTGAGTGACGTGAAAGTGGGACCAGAATAGCAGTACTGACTTCTTTAAGAAGAGGTTTTTATGGTCAGATGATTTATGTTCAAAAAAGAACAAAGTTGTGTTTTTTTAGCTTTTAGAACAATTTGATAAAAGTCCATGGCAATATCCTACAGAGAGCAAGTGGTGGAACCTTCTGAGGGAAAAAATGAAGAGTAATGAAGCGGCGTCCCAGGTAAAAAGAACAGGCTCGGGGCGCTCGAGGGGCAGACACAGGCTCAGGGGGCAGACACAGGCTCTGGGGGCAGACACGGGCTCAGGGAGCAGACACGGGCTCAGGGGGCAGACACAGGCTCGGGGGGGAGACACGGGCTCCAGGGGCAGACAAGGGCTCAGGGGTTAGACACGGGCTCAGGGGGAGACACGAGCTCGGGGCGCTCAGGGGGCAGACACAGGCTCGGGGGGAGACACAGGCTCAGGGGGCAGACATGGGCTCGGGGGCAGACACGGGCTCAGGGAAGAGACATGGACTCGGGGGCAGACACGGCTGCTGGTGCTCGGAGGGTAGACATGGGCTTGGGGGGAGACATGAGCTCAGGGGGCAGACACGGGCTTGGGGCACTTGGGGGGCAGACACAGGTTCCCAGTGCTCGGGGGCTGCAGACTGATGTGGCAGCTCTGCCGTGCGTGGCGTCGGCATCCCTGAAACTCACCTGGCCGTGAGAACCAGGTGGTAAAGACCAGGAGGCTCATGGGAAAGGGGCTGGGGAACAACTCAGACCCTCTGTGAGACACCAGTGAGACAGGAGCCAACCAGACAGTGGCAGTTAGCACACTAGCTGGTTAAGAAGTGCATGCACTTGGGGGCTCCACCCCAGTCCCACCCAGGTGAGGGTGCCAACCCTGGACCACGTTCCAAGGTCTACCTGAGCCTGCCAGCCTGGCCTGCGTGCCTGTGCCCTGGGCCGGCTCAGACAGGAGATGGGTCACAGCGTAGACCCCCTGTTAGCAGTGCCCGTCTCTCATCTCTCTCTCTCTCTCTGTTTCTCTTTCTCATTAAATAAATACACATTTTTAAATAGTTTGTGGGGGCTGGGAAGTGATGTGATAGTTAAGGCACTGGACTCTCACATGGCCAAATGTGGTTCGAGTCCCGTACCTGATGGCTTGCTCTCTCTCTCTCCGTCTCAGTCTCTCTCTGATTAAAATTAAAATACAACAATAACAATAATAACAATAATAAATAAAATTAAAAGCATTCTTTTAAAAAAAAAGTTTGTGGAAAAATTAAAGTACAAGTTTATTTTGGTGCAAAAATTTGAAATCCCTGCAAAGTTTTACCCAGTGCTTAATTCCCACGACCTTTCTGAAGACTCCCTGTGTACTGTAGCCATCGGCCTTCACCGTGAAGGAAGCTGCCGTCTCATGTAGGACCGGGCAGGAGGGCGGAGGCGTGCAATGCTGCGAATGGAGGAGATCACCCTTGTGCAGGCAGTCGCGACAGTGGGTGGGCTGCTGGGGCTCGTTGTCCTGTGTGAGGGCACAGAATCCCGCGGGGGATCTTTCGGAGCCGTCAACCCTAGGACATGCTGGGCATGTGTTTGCCTTAAAGATGTAGGTCCTCTGACCAGCAGGTGGCACAGTGGTTAATGCACTGGACTCCCACGTGGCCAACGGCAGTTCAAGGCCCTCCCTGTCAGTTTCCGTGCCCAACTGGTGTCCCTTGCTGGCAGACTCGTACGGAAGCAGAGTGAGGGTCTAGTGATACTCACCCGCTCCTTAACCTGAGTCGTCTGGGGGAAAGCCCACATGTTCCAATTAAGCACTGCAGCAGAACCGAAGCTGGGCAAGCTGACACTGGGATGCAACTCAGTGACACTTTGCTCCTTTCGGGAGCAAGTCCGGATTCCGGTTCCTGAATCACACCGTCCTCCCATAAAAGCACCTCGTATGTGGGGGCAGCGGGCTGTGCTGCTGAAACCCGGCGGCTCTCAGCCCCGAAAGGCACACGGCTAGCACAGCGCGTCGCTTCCGCTCCGCTCCAGGCGTCCTTGGAATAGTGAGTGCCGCCGGCTCCGTGGTTCTCTGGTGTGCGGGAAGGAGCCAGGGTACCTGGTTGTCTTCTAAAATCCTGGAGTGTTTAAGCACAGGCCCTTACTTCACATGAAAATACGTTAGAGTAAAAATTGCACGTTTTCAGGGCCAGCCCGTAGCCTAGAGGTTAAGGGCCTGATTCCAGTCCTGGCCCTGGCAGCTTGAAAAGCAAACTGGGTGTGTGCACACGCGTGTGTGCCTGACCGGGCAGGGTAGACGGGACAGCAGTGTGACCAGGCTTCCCTGAGGGCGGCATCCTCCCCCTTTCTGTCTCTCTCTGTGCGGGCAAATGCCAATGAAAGCATTGTGTTCCCTTCCTTAAAGCAGCGTGTTCCTCAGAGTGCTCAGATAGGGATGTCTGGTTCTGTCCAGCCCAGCCCTAGCCCCGTGGCCTCCTGTCGTTGCTATGGGACATCTCAGGGTCTGCAGTGTGCCAGTATGTGTATGACGTGTCTGTAATACTGTGTGTGTCTGTGCACGTGGCCTGGGGTGTAGGGACACATTTCCCAGCATGTTCCCAGACTATTCACAGCCAGCCAGCCTCTCGGCCTGGCCATTTTACAGTAGCTGGGAGCCCTACACTGTAGCCAGCTCTTTCCAGAGAGGCTTGTTATAACGTGGCGACATTGATTACCCACTGTCCCCAGCCCAGTCTGACCACGCTCGCCGGTACTGTTTCAGGAGTTGGCTTCCCGGAAGTCCCTGCCTATGAATTACTACACAGTGTTCTACCACGTGCAAGAGCAGCTCCCCAGAGACTGTCTCGTGGTGAGCGAGGGGGCCAACACCATGGACATCGGGCGCACCGTGCTCCAGAACTGCCTTCCCCGGCACAGGTGAGGCTCCGGGAAGATCGCGTTGGCCTGAGTGCACTCCAGATGGGGCCGCGGCAGTGCAGTTTCAGGAGAACCGCGCGTGTGGGACGTGCTTAGATGTATTCTTCAGTGACGGCTCGGAGAGCTTTTATGTTTGCTGTGTCTTAATACCACGCGATCATTTGAGTCCTCGGTGTTCCAAGGACATACTTACAAACTTCCAAACAATTATGAGTGCCTTTGTTCTCTTATTCTCCTTATTCTAGACAAATTCATTTCTTGCAGTTTAGAATTTTTATATTAAAAGTCTTTCTATGTTTCGATTTTTGCATTAACTGTGTGGCTGACCGGAAGGCGGAGCCAGCCCCTCGGACGCGCTGGAGTTTTATTTTAGCTTTGCCCCTGACAGGCTCGATGCTGGGACTTTTGGAACAATGGGAGTCGGCCTGGGATTCGCCATCGCAGCTGCTCTGGTGGCTAAAGATAGAAACCCCGAGCAGCGGGTCATCTGTGTGGAAGGGGACAGCGCGTTTGGGTTTTCCGGCATGGAGGTTGAGACCATCTGTAGGTAAGACAGCCTCCCGGGTCAGAACACTGCATTCTCCAACATATGGACACTACACAAAAGACGCGCACACCCACATGACCGATCGAGCACATGCCCTGGGCAGGTGCCCGTGAGCTGCGTGTGCCCCGAGGGTGCCGACCCACGCCCTGGGCAGGTTCCCGCGAGCTGCGTGTGCCCCGAGGGTGCCGCCCCATGCCCTGGGTCAGGTGCCCGCATGCTGTGCTGCGTCAGTCTGGGTAAATCCGAGGTGGCTGGGCCTCAGCCGTGAGAGCCCTCCAAGGAAGAGCATAGTTGTAAGGACTCACGGAGGGACTCACCTGCTGTGGGCCCTCTGCTGGAGGGTGTGCAGCTGTCATCTGAGTGTATTAACCGTCGGAGAGCAGTCCCAGTCTGAGCCAGGCCCCTTCTCAGGGCTGCTGCAAATCATGTTCTGGGGCCCTGGAACTACAGTTCAATTTAGTTCTGCCTCACCACCTGCCCTTAAATTATGTCTGCAGAAAATAAAACCCATGTTCTTTCCCAGTTATTAGTAAAGCTTAGTCAGCTTTTTAAAATTTGCTTCCTCTTTCTTATACAACTTGGCACATTTTGGATACTCCTTCTCTGCGGGGTCCACCACGTCCTGTGTCCCAGTCGTGAGTGCGGTGGCTCGAGGATGGATGTGTGTCCTCGTCACCCACCTGTGTGTCTCCCACCGCGTCTGGCAAGGGCCTCTGTCCATGAGGGGCTCAGGAAACTAGTTCTCAAACGCTGCTCCGAGTCCACCTAGGAGAGGCGGCAGAGGCGGCAGGTGACCGAGACAGACCCTTCCCGCCACCTGGGTCCGTGAGAGCCGATGCAGGCCAGCAGGAGGTGGGACTGAGGCCCGTGGCCGAGTGGTGCTGGGAACAGTTCAGGTTACCAGGTCGTGCCTTCTCTCGGCCTCGCAGCCATGTTTCTACAAGTGACTGATGTTCTTCATTAGGGTAATAAATGCTTCACTTTACATCTTCTGCTGATAGCACAACAAGCTTATAGAAAACTTCATTTGCAAGTTAAAATTTCAGCCCCAAAGAAAAGAAGTTGCTTTCCAACAAAGAATGACTCCCTTCGTGTTTGCTCTCCCTTTGAGGTACAACTTGCCGATCGTCATCCTGGTGGTGAACAATAATGGAATCTACCAAGGTTTCGATGCGGAGAGTTGGAAAGAACTGCAGAAACATGGAGATGCTGCCTCAGTGTAAGTGCCCAGGAGCCGTGCATGCTCCGTCTCATCGGCCTCGGTCTCTCGAACAAGTCTGTGCCCCGGGACGCCATCCGTGGAGGAGCTACCGCTCAGGTGGTCGGCCTCTCTGAAGGAAGGAGGCCTGTCCTGCTGGGCACAATGGTAGGCTCTTTCTGGCGCTGATGAGTGGACGTGACGTCTGATTCTCGGCGAGAAGGCTCGCTGCACTGCACTCCCACCCTGCTAGAGACACAAGTAGTTGAGTATGTTCATGCTCCAGCGTCTTCTTCCTTTACCACATAGCTGAATCCCCTCACCTGATGGCAGAGCCAAACTCAGACAGTGTCGTCTGCTGCAGGACTCTGAGCCAGCCTGGGGCGGGTAGGGCATGGTTCGATTTCACTTCTCCGACTGCCTTGGTAACGTGTTGCTACTCGCTGTTTTGTAGTAACCGTTCATTCTGCCCTCTCCTGGCTCACAGTGGTCAGTAGTAGCGTCTCTGTCTGCAGTCGCTTCTAGTCAGGTGCCGCTACTTCCCTTTACGTTAGCTGAAGTGAAGTTAAAGTGAACAGTTGATTCCTCGGTTTACTCACATTTCGAGTGCCCATAGACGGAGCGGCCCTGTCTGGGGGAGCGTGGGTGTGAAGTGTCTCTGTCGTCGCAGCTCTGCTGATACCGTGGACGGCAGTGATGGATGCCGTTGTCCTTTTAGCACCCAGGGGTGGTCTCCTAGGTTCCCCGTGGATACCGAAACCTCAGGGTGCCTATTTCCCATACATAAAGTGGCCTCCTGTGTGTATGTGACCTATGTACACCCTCCCGTTTGCTTTAGAATCCTCTCTAGAGGGACCAGCATGTGGCATAGCAGTCAAGGTGCTGGACTCCCCCGTGGCTGCCCACAGTTCAAGTCTCCAACCTGGTGGCTTGAAACTCATGCTGGGTGTGCGTGTGTGTGTGCCCAGAGTCCCAGGAGGAGGATAGAGAAGGGGTTGCGGCATGGCCACCCCCAGAGGGTGATTTCTCACTTTCTCTCTCTGTCTCCAGTGAGCGCACATGCCCTAGAGCAAAACCCTCTCTAAAAACATTGTGTTTAAAGCCGTCTCCAAGTACACCCCTAGTGTGATGTGAATGCCATGTAGACAGTTACACTGTGTCGTTCAGGGTGAGGACGAACCCGTACACGTTCACTGCAGACGGCACCAGCTTCCAGAGTCCCAGGAGGAGGATAGAGAAGGGATTGCGGCATGGCCACCCCCAGAGGGTGATTTCTCACTTTCTCTCTCTGTCTCCAGTGAGCGCACATGCCCTAGAGCAAAACCCTCTCTAAAAACATTGTGTTTAAAGCCGTCTCCAAGTACACCCCTAGTGTGATGTGAATGCCATGTAGACAGTTACACTGTGTCGTTCAGGGTGAGGACGAACCCGTACACGTTCACTGCAGACGGCACCAGCTTCTCGTTTGTTTTCATATTTTGGTTAAATCCACAGATATGGAAGCCCTGAATATGAAGGGCTAACAGGGAAGTTTTTTTAAGGGATTTTTTGCTATGAGATGCGTGCACTCACTGGAGAGGCAGAGACACAGAAAGTGAGAAGTCCCCTCCCCAAGGTGGGATGGTCGTGCCACAATCCCCTCTCCTCAGTTTTCCTGTGACCCTTGGGCACACATGACACGCACCACGAGCCGCGGTCGACGCCGACATGGGAGTGCAGCGACGTGGCCATCATGCCCCCTGCTGGTCGCAGTGTAAGGAGATGTCAGTGTGCTGGCGTCTCAGCTGACGTGTTGGCAGTACGACAGTGCCGCTTCAGTTTTCTTCACAGATTGAGAACAGCGCTTTTCCCTAAAGACAAATCCTGCTGACTTGTGACCTTGGCTTGCAGGATCCCTCCAATGTGTCTTCTGCCAAACTCACGTTACGAGCGGGTCATGACTGCGTTTGGAGGCGAGGGTTACTTCGTGCAGACACCAGAGGAACTCCAAAAATCGCTGCGGCAGGCCCTGGCAGATACCAGCAGACCCTCTCTCCTCAACATCATGATCGAGCCGCAGGCCATGCGCAAGGCCCAGGTAAATGCGGTTACCGAGCAGAAAACAGACACGCATCTGTCCCCACGGCCAAGACGTACCCCGCGGCCAAGTGCCCTCATTCACAGAGGTCTCCCTGAGCCTCTGCAAGTCTGAGCAGGGAACATGTGTCCAGGCACCGTTGGGGCCGTGTTAGTGCCGAGAGCAGCATGGGGAGCTCGCAGGCTTGGTCGGCCCGGCTCAGCTCCTGCAGTCTGGGGAGCACAGCCCAGCGCCTCACCGCGGCCAGGCAACGTGGAAGGGAAGGGTCCCAGGGCTAAGGGTGCGCAGGAGAGGTGTGAAACAGGGAGCGATGCTTTAACTGACACCCCAGGAGCAGGGACTCACTTGGTGGAGGGGAGGGAGGGACACGCAAGGTCCCGTGGCGAGGCTGAGGACCTGCAAGGAGACCAGGGCAGCTGGGAGGCCGAGAGCAGAGGACAGCGGGAGGTGGCATGACTGTGGGGTGGATTGCGCAGTGACATCAAAGTGAGCTGCTCTGACCCTGAAGCATGATGGCAGTGTCGCTCATCGCGGGGAAGGGAGTGGCCGCGCGGCATCCTCCTCCCGGGCTCCAGACAGCATTGCTTTGCATGTTTAGTTCCGCACTCCAGTCCTGGTTCTGCAGAACTTCCCTCCTCGTCCACCCCGTCCCCACAGTTACGCCTTGCCCAACAGCCGCATTTTCCAGACAGGAGTCCACTATGGGACCCTTCTCTTTTAACAAGGCAGGGAACACATGGACAGACAGAACTTGGACAGACAGTGACATATAAATCGGAGTTGGAGACTAAAATATGTAGAATTCTACTGAAGCTGTTTGTGTAAAAATGGAGATTTAGGCATTTACCTCATAGCGGAGAGAAGAAATACTCAAACCTCGTGATGGAAGTGGAGGATGTCCACAGGAGACTAGGCCAGTAAGATGGTGGTGGGGGGACCAGCAGTTGGTGTAATGGCTATGTTGCTGGACTCCCATGGAGTCGACCACGGTTTGAGTCCTAGACCTGGCAGCTCAGATTCACACCAATGCATGTGCGTGCCCAGGATTCCAAGAGGAGAATGGAGAAGGGACTGCGGTGTGGCCACCCCCGGGGGGGTGATTTCTCACTTTCTGTCTCTCTGTCTCTCTCTATGACTCTGGCAAGCGCACATACCCTATAGCAAAAACCTCTCAAGAGAAAAAGAAAAAAGATGGCGGGCAGGTGCATGAGGTTTCGTGGAGCAAGAGCAGACCTCCAGGTCAGGTTAGCAACTTCCAGAACCGTCTCTGGGCCTCGCTGATCTCTCTTTCTTAAAGTCTCATTTACTGAAATGGTTTCTGCCAACCAGACACCAAGTAGGCTGCTGACCCCCTGCCGCTTTGCTCTTTTCTGACTGCACGCATACCTTCCAGGGGCTGGAGGGCAGGGCTGGCACCGCGTCTGAGCGCTTGGAGGCTAGCGTCGCTACAGGGCCTAACGAGGGCAATACTCAGAGTGATCTGGAGGGCCGGACGGTGCCACAGCCATAGTGAGGCTGCACCCACATGGGGAAGGCCTTGGAGCTGTCCAGAGGACACCCAGAGCACGCTGGGTCCACAGGTGTGCTGTGACCTGCTGGCTACAATGGGTGGGTCGCTGCGTGGAACCCCGCTGAGGGGCTGGCCCTGTTTCTCTCCTATTTCCATCTTCCATGGAAGGAAGAAATAAACGGGAAAAAAAAAAAATCCCGCGACTGCTCTGGCCACAGAAGAGCTCCAACGTGTCGTGCCCTCCGCACGTGGCCCCCCTAGTGCTCTTCCAGGGGTCTGCCCACACTTCTTTCTGACTTTTGTTTGGATATTACAGGGAAAAAGTAAGTTCTTACTCTCTTCTCTTGTTCTCAATTGCTGGAAGGCATGTGTATTTGAGAAAGCCCTCCTGTGGAGCACTCCCACGGCCATGTCAGCATCCCTTCTCCTCCATTTCTCCATGCCATGGGGATTTGGGGTATGCACACACATGTACCTGGTGTGCTTTTCAAGCCTCCAGGGCTGGGATTTGAACTCTGGTTGGCCATGTGGGTCCCGGCCCCCTAGGCACAGTGCTTAACCACTGCACCATGAAGTTGACCCCGAATCCTCTTTCTGATTCTCTGATGATCATCCTTACTTCTTGAATTCACCACTTCAGCACTATCCGTCCTCATTCCAGTGGAGTTGTACATGTTACGGTTTCCGGTTGTTGACTCCGTTGACGATCTGTCCCTCTGCCGTTTTTCATCAATTCCCAGTAGGGGCCAGCTGCCTCCCGCTTCATCTCCACGGTAGCCCGTGTCCGGACGGAAGGGCGGTATCTCACGTGTAGGCCTGGCCCTCAGGCCTCCTTCACCTCCTCGTTTCCAGAGGACGTCTGGTACTTTCAGAGTCTAGGTTTTGTGCCCTAAGAATTGTGGAAGAGCAGCCACAGGACATTGTAGGTCGTTGTAGGACACGTCAGCAAGGCGCCCTGATGGCTTGGAGCTTCATTTTGGGAAAAGCACTTGACTGGAGTGGAACTCATTGCGAGAGTCGTGCAGCTGTTGGAGGAGGTGGAGCAGTGAGGGTGAGGCCCGAGCAGCCCATTTCTGTGGCCGAATGTGTGCTGTCTTTTCCTTTCCAGGATTTCCACTGGCTGACCCGCTCTAATATGTGAATAAGGACACCAGTAGGTGGTCTCGTCTTCTCTTTCCTGCAAGATAGAATCTTAGTTTCTACAGCAAGATTACTATAATGTTAAAATGGTGCAAAGAAAAATAAAAAGCATTTCTAAATAACATTTCATAGTAAAGAAATTGATTAAAAACAGAAAAATTTTTGGTACCCCACTCTGAAATATCCTGTACAGATGAGAGAAAAGGAGGGTTTTTTTTTGTTGTTGTTGTTGTTGTTTTTTTAAGAGGTTTTTGTCTTAAGGCGCATGCACTCCCGAGAGAGAGAGAAACAGGCGCAGTGAGCGAGAAAGTGAGAAATCAACCCCGGGGGATGGCCACGCCACAGTCCCTCCTCCTCCATTGTCCTTCTGGCATCATGGGCATGCACACACACGCACATGGCGTGATTTTCAAGCCACTGGGTCTGGGACCTGAACCTTGGTTGGCCATGTGGGAGGGAGTCCAGCAAGGTAACCGCTATGCCATCTCTGGTTCCAAAGGAGGGGTCTTGTGAAATATTGTACCTGCCCAACCACAGAATTCCACATCAGTATTCTACATAAATCCATTCTTTTTAGGAAACATGTTCTTCGAAGGAAGCTCTGAGCTCTCTAACGTAGACACACCCAGTGAGTGGCACGTGGGCTCTGTGTTACGTTCCATCTTTTGACCACGTGGCCACCTAGTACCTCAGTGTCTGCAGTGTTCAGTAGGGCATGTCCTGTGCTTATGAGCAGGGTCTTTTGGGTTTTTGTTCTTCCTGGAAAGAGCTTACAGAGCCCAGGGAGAAGCCACGCCAACTCTGACTAATAGCGGCAGCGTGTGTTGGGGTAGCAGCCTTGGTCCGTGTCAGCCTCGCCTTCGCCTTAATATATAAAGAGTTCTCGTAACTAAGTGCAGCCCTGGTGTGCCGTAGGAACATGGGTGAAGGCGTGGGCACACACTGCACAGGGAAAGCAAACGTGGCTAGTGAAAGCGAGTGCAAATTAACGCGAGTGTGAGAGTTAACCAGAAAGCCTTATTTTTGCCTAGCCACTTGGCAAAGCACTTACGATTATTCTCAGGATGGGTGCCGGTGAGGTGAAGTGGGGACTCTGCAGTTTCCGTAACGTAGTTCTAGCAGCAGTGCTTGTATTTGGGATCTTAAGAGTATTTGTCCCAGTGAGCCCATTTAGGACATGAATGCTAAAAATAGATACTGTGTGGTCAGGCGTTAGTGTAAAAGACCACTCAGCACACTTGTACTTAGAAACGTCCCAGTGTTTACTATTCACACACTGGTTATATAAACTATGATCGGCCATCGTGAAGTGGGAATTGAGCATATAAGTGAGCGCTAGTTTTTATCTATGGAGAAATCGTCAGTGTGACAGGTGAGCCATGAATGGAACGGGACGCGGTAAGGACCACCCATATTGCATGCACATTTATACGTCAAGAAAGAAGGCGGGCATAAAATAAACCCACATCGTAGTACAGCCTGGCGATGGGAGTGTCGGTAATTTCGTCTCATCTTCATTGTCTCTTCTGTCATCTTTATTATCAGAAACACATTATTTAAAGAGATGTTAGTACTGGAGAAGCGCCCCGTTGTCAGGGTCACCCAGGCTTATCCCCTGTGACTTTGAATTGAAGCACGGGGCTTTGTATAGGAGCTCAGCGTGTGGGCCACTTACGGTGGGCATGCCGACCCCGGCTGGTGTGGCCACTCTGCAGCTCTCTGCGTGCGGCCAGGGCCAGCTGCAGGGGCTGTGGTCTGGCCCCTGCAAGGCTGGGGAGCAGGCTGACTGGGTAGGAGACCCATGTACTGTGTTTGTTGTTTTTTTGCTATAGGGTACATGCACATGTTAAGAGACAGAGAGGGGGAAAGTAAGAGATCAGCTACACTGCAGTCCCTCCTCCATTCTCCACTTGGGATTTTGTGTACCCACACATAAAACTCTCTGTGCTCTGTGGTTCTCAGGCTACTGGGTCCAGGAATTGAACCATGAAGCTGGCCATGTGGGATCCAGTGCCTTAACTGCCATACCATCTGGCCCACACCTGTGTATCCGAGACTCAAACTGCAGTCAACTACATGGGGGTCCAGCGACATAGCCATTATGCTAATTGCTGGTTCCTATAAATAATTATTTTTATTATCTTTTTTTTTTTTTTTTTGGAGAGATTTTTGGTACAGGGTATGTATATTTACTGGAGAAACAAAGAAAGCAAAAAAATCACCCCACCCCCGTTCTGGGAGAGGGCCACACTGCAGTCCCGTCTCCATTCTCCTCTCTGTGTTTGGGCATGCACGTACAAGCGCCCAACGTGAGGTTCAAGCTGCTGGGTCTGGGACTCAAACCGTGGTCGGCCGTGTGGGAACCCAGCACCTTACCCCCCATGCCGCCTGCTGCCCCGCCCCTGTGTGCTCTTAACATCTACAGTAGCTTGGACTTCAGAGGAGAAGGGCTGTGGAAAGGAGCCTTTGGACTGGGAGCTCATGTGACCTCGGTGGCCTCTGCCTGCTGGCAGCCAGATGCAGTGAAGACCCTGCCCTGAGGTGCCGTGGAGGACTTGCGAAGCTCTTGGATCAATGCTATTCATCTGTCCCTAAACCTAGCTGTAACGGGGAACGCCCCTCCCCTAGCCGTGTCACCTCCAGAGGACAGTCGTGCTGGCAGGTTGGTGGCCTGTCTGTGGGGGTCAGCCTGAGAGTCCTGGACCGCCCGTGTGCCGTGGCCTATGGCAGTGTGACATCCCGGGAGTGTTCCTGCGAGGTGACCCGGGCTGTCTATCACAAAGCCCTCAGGGGACGACTAAAACCAGGGTGCTGCGTGGGCGGATGTCCAGGTAGCAGGTAAGCTCAGCGGTCCTTGGCGCTCTGCGGGGACGGGCCGACGCCGAGAGTCCCTGAAATGACAGTTTCTACCCGGGAAAAATGAGGTCAGAATTCAAGTGAGGTTGGATTACTGAAAAGAAACACTTCTTTCCTACTTGAGCGCTGTGGGCGGAGGCTTACACCCACTGCCTCAAAGTCACCGAGTGGCTCCAGGTGCCACCCCGCCTCCCGCCCTCTGTCCCTGCTCCCTCTGTCGTTCCTCCCGCCCTCTGTCCCCGCCCCCTCTGTCGTTCCTCCCGCCCTCTGTCCCCGCCCCCTCTGTCATTCCTCCCGCCCTCTGTCCCCGCCCCCTCTGTCATTCCTCCCGCCCTCT
>NW_006208670.1:329957-332628 GCF_000334495.1 Tupaia belangeri chinensis | reverse complement strand
TCTGTCGTTCCTCCCGCCCCCCCCACTAATGTTTTTCAGAGTTTTCCTGATTGTAGTCACTTAATTATTTTTTTGTATTGGTAGCCAAAAAGCCCTTTTTTTTTTCATTGAAATATTTTTTAAAAATAATGGTGTCTTTACAGAAAAATTTAAAGCTTGGTACTGGCAGGTGGCATGCTGGTTAAGGCGCTGGACTCCTGTGTGGCCGACCATGATTGGAGTCCCAGTCCTGGCGGCTTGCTTTCTTGCTTTCTGCTCCCACCCCTGTCTCTCTCTGGTCAAATTTTAAAAATAGTAATAAAGTTAAATAAAATAATTCTTTAAAAGAAAAAAGAAAAAAAAAAGTCAAGGCTTAATAAGGCCGGTATCTCAGGAGCTGGTTGCCATTGAAGGGGTGGTGGTTACCCACACTTCCCAAGAGGAGACACACCATGCCACGCTACACCACGCAAGGCCACACGAAGAAAACTCCCTAGGTTGTATTCGAGAGAGAGAGAGCTAGTGGGCTAAACCTTCATTGCAGTTTCTTCAGGACAGAGAAGTTAGGATAGGTTTAGGACTGGCTTGTTTGAACAATTTCAGTGGGTGTCAGGCTGTCCCTAGCTGTCTTTTAATGGGTGTGACCTGAGGTGATTGGGACTGGGATAGGGAGCCAGATAACAGGGGGAGGCTGGGCGTGGGCTCTAATTCTGCTGGCTTGCAGGAGAAGGGCCGGTGTTGGCCTCTGCAGAGTGAGGCCGGCAGGTGACCTGTGTGCAGTTCGAACTCACTAGCCCTGGGTGGGGCAGTCCCTCCTGAGTCAACAGGGCCCGAGTGTCAAAGCATGGAATTGGAGAAAATGAGAAGATGCGGCTAACTCAGTGTGGCAGTAAGTGGATGTTTATTAAATTTCATGTAAACGTGGAATGTGTATCTGGAGAATTAGATCTTAAAGCCTTCCTGCTGTGCCTACCCAGTTTTTTAAATTGAATTTGTTCTTAAGACGTGTCTGTTCTGTTGCTGTTGTAATAAAGTTCGCAACTCCTCTGTGTCACGTTAACGTGTGTGCGTGTTCCGCGTTACCTCTACGCCTAGTCAGTTCTCTTAAACCTGCTTTTCCTGGGACCAACAGATGGCGTCGTGGTTATGTGGCTGGACTCCCACGCAGTTGACCATGGTTTGAGTCCTAGATCCGACGGCTTAAAACTCATGCTGGGCACATGTGTGTGTGCCCAAAATCCCAAGAGGAGAATGGAAGAGAAGGGACTGTGGTGTGGCCAACCCTCCTGAAGAGTGATTTCTCAGTTTCTGTCTCTCGGTCTCTCCAGTGAGCACACATGCCCTGTAGTAAAAATATCTCTCTAAAATAAACAGCCTGTCTAGGGGCCAGAAGGGAGCATGGTGGTTAAAGGTGCTGGACTCCCACATGGCTGACCACAGTTCAAGTCCTGGACCTGGAGGCTTGCTTTCTCTCTTTCTCTCTCTCTGATCAAACTGAATAATAATAATTATAAAGTTAAATAAAGTAATTCTTAAAAATATATATATATATGGGACCAGCAGTTAGCGTAATGGCTATGTCGTTGGACTCCCATGTAGTTGACCGTGGTTCCCGTCCCGGACCCAGTGACTTAAACTCACGCCGGCGCGTGTGCGTGTGTACCCAAGATCCCGAGAGGAGAATGGAGGAGAAGGGATTGAGGCGTGGCCATCCCCCCTGGGGGGTGATTTCTTGCTTTCTGTCTCTCTGTCTCTGTCTGGCAAGCGCACGCGCCCTATAGCAAAAACCTCTCCAAAAAAAAAAAAAGAAAAAACAATAATAGTCCGTTTACCCCCCTCTTATCTGGGAGCACCGAGCAGTACTTCTAGAACAATGCTCAGTGGTCTTGTGGGCATGCACCACTTCCCTTCCGGGTTGTTAAGAGGCAGCATCTCCTTCACCCCTTTCCTTCTCCAGCAAGTGGAAGGATGGCAAGGAGACCTCCCTAGGAGGGGCTGTTGAGCTGTGGGTCCGGATGTCTCCCTGGTTGCCTGCCGAGATCCGAACAGAGCCCTCAGCGCTCCAAGCTGGTCTGTGACCTCTGCCCAGACAGGGGACTCCCGACTGAGGAGGCCACTGGCCCTGGGGCCGGCCCTGGAGGCACACGTCCGTGCTGGCAGCCTCAGACCCTCATCCTGGCCTCCCTGGGAGTCAGCTGAGGCTCCCCACCCCTGGGGCCCCGTGGGGTGGGAGGACACCGCCTCTGCAGCACTGAGAGGCACTGCCAGGTGGGTTCGCACCGGGCTTTATTAGGGCGTGCCTCCGGGAGAGGCGCTGGGGAGGCAAAGCTGCCGGCCGTGATGGGTTCAGACCCAGGGGTCGGCAGAGCCGTCCCGGCTGCATGGTCCAAGGGAGATCTGCGAGGCTCTGGTCAGATGGGCCACGCTCCCCGGAACGGGCCCTCCGCCCCACAGGACAGACCCCGCAGGGTGCAGGCAGTGCCCGGGAACGGGCTCTGCTCAGTCACTCCCTGAGCTGGGGCGGGTTCCCACAGCTGCCACGGGCTTCCCAGAGGTCTCTGCCATGGCCCCCAGACAGGTAGTGCCAAGGACTCGGGCCAAGTTCCTTCAGCCTTGGTCACACCGCGGCTCGGGCCCAAGGCCATCTGCAGCCGTTCTCTTGGTGCAAGGGACCGCCATGGCCTCTGCTTCA
>NW_006208670.1:315927-326313 GCF_000334495.1 Tupaia belangeri chinensis | reverse complement strand
GCCGTTCTCTTGGTGCAAGGGACAGCCATGGCCTCTGCTTCACCAGCTGGCTCTCGACCACTCGAGCCTCAGTGTCCCCGCCCCTGTGCCGGGGACAAGGGTCCTGAGTCACGCGGCCTCGAGCCTGTGCTGTGTCTGCGGGAGCGTGGTACAGAGCAGCTGCGTGGTGCCAGCGGCCCCTCAGCCCCTCCCCACGCCTCTAGCCCCACGCTTCGCAGAGTGATGGGCGGGAGAGCGGGCAGGAGAGAAGGCCCGCGTCCACACTGCTGCCGTGGCCTTTGATGGCCAAGCCCGCCTACTGCCCACTGGGGCCCCGCCGTGGCCGACTCCCTTCCTCACCTGGGCCTGGGGCTGGTGTGTCGTGAAAACCCAGGAGAGGAGCGTTTGTCTGGGCAGACGGGATTAGCAGGCCGGCTGGCCGCCAGCAAGTCGTGCGCTGTCCCGAACCGAGTGGAAATCACACTGACGTGACGCTTAGATTGCCCGCTGTCTGGCATCGTCCATGCCGCAGCGCCCTCCTATCAGGGACGTTCATCTGACAGCAGCCGCGCTCACGGGCAGGCTGCGCAGCCGTTGGCCGGGACCTGCCGTGGGTCCTCACCCGGGAGAAGCGCGTTGAAACTGACCACGGCCCTCGGTCCTGCAGTATGCTGACATCTCCTGGGAAGCTTCTGACAGCCCAGACTCCAGGCCACATTTAGACCAGCTACGTCACGGTGCCTGGGGCTGGAGCAGCCGTGTTCGCTGCTCCCTGGAGGTTCCAGGGCAGCCTGGCTTGGGAGGCCACGCGAGCGGTCTCAGAGCAGAGTGACCGCAGAGGCACATCCTGCCTCTAATTCCTTAGAGAGTAACGGAGAGAATGGACGTTCCGGCAACTTTACTTTTTTAAAGATGCGTGTTTTAAATCTGCTGTAGTGCACGTGTGCTCATCGGAGAGAGACGCAGAAGTAGCAGAGTGAGAGAGCACCCGCAGGGCCACGTTGCAATCCCCTCTCCATCTCCTGTTGGGATTTTGGGTGCATGTGTGTGCATGCACACACACATGTGCCTGGTGTGTTTTTTAAGCCACTGGGTCCAGGACCATGCCGCTGATCTTGTGGGGTCCGGCTGCCTAACCACTATACCACCCAGCTGACCCCGCAATCTTTCATTTTCCAATCCCTGCCCTTGTTTCTGTCCCTCTGGCATCTCGGCCACTCAGTCAGCCAGACTCCTGACGTGCATAGGGTGTGTCGGCTTCGTGTCTGTCCTCATAGGGTGTGTTGACTCTTGTTACCGTCCTGCCATCTGGAGAGAGGTCTACTCAAGCGTATTTGATTTGATAACTAGTTCTGGGACCAGCAGTTGGCATAATGGCTATGTTGCTGGACTCCCATGTGGCCGACTGCGGTTCACATCCCGGACCCAGTGGCTTGAACTCACGCTGGGTGCGTGTGCGTGTGTGCCCGGGATCCCGAGAGGAGAATGGAGGAGAAGGGATTGCGGTGTGTCCTCACTGAAGTGTCTGTGGCAGGTCCCACTCCTCAGAAGTGTAGCGTTTCGTTACTGCTCTGTGGGCTCCGCTTCCGGGGGTTCGAAGTGTGTAGCCGAGCTCTTCATAGTGTGCATCCACGTAACCACCACCCAGATCAACTGTGTGGCATCTGGGGCCGGCAGGTGGCATGGTGCCTGGGCTGGACTCCCACATGGCCACCGCAGTTTGGGTCTCAGACCTGACGGCTTGCTCTCTCACTTTCTCTCTCCTACTCTCGTCAAATTAAAAAATAATGATAACAAATTAAAAAATAAATAACTTTTTAAAAAGATATGTAACATCTGTAGCAGTCCAGAAGTCTCCCTCACGCCCTTTGCAGTCAGCCCCTCCTTCCCAGAGGGACCCACTCTCTGACTCCTGTCACCAGAGGTTAAACCTCAGGTCTCTTCTGAGTAAATGTTTAGCCTCTTTTTTCCCAAGTTCTTCCAGCACGTGCACTTGCCAGAGAGGGACAAAGGGAGGGAAAGTGAGAAATCATCCTCCACAGGGGATTGCCATGCCACAGTCCTTTCTCCCCTCAAGACTTTGGGCATGCACACACAGGCATCTGGTGTGATTTTCAAGCCGGAGAGCCTGGGACTTGAACCACAGTTGGCCGTGTGGGCATCCAGCACTGTGACCACACCACCCGCTGTCCGTCGTAGCCTGTGGTAGGCTCATTCCTCTCCTTTTCCTTCGCTCAGTGCGGTCTTCCTTTCAGGACTCTTGTTACCGTCCTGCCATCTGGAGAGAGGTCTACTCAAGCGTATTTGATTTGATAACTAGTTCTGGGACCAGCAGTTGGCATAATGGCTATGTTGCTGGACTCCCATGTGGCCGACTGCGGTTCACATCCCGGACCCAGTGGCTTGAACTCACGCTGGGTGCGTGTGCGTGTGTGCCCGGGATCCCGAGAGGAGAATGGAGGAGAAGGGATTGCGGTGTGGCCATCCCTCCTGGGGGGTGATTTCTTGCTTCCTATCTCTCTGTCTCTGTCTCTCTGGTCAGCGCATGTGCCCTATAGCAAAAACCTCTCCAAAAAAATAAATAACTATTTTATGTGTAGCAAGCCACCCCTGAGTTTCGTGGCAAGTCCACGACACCTCGCACTTCTGTGGGCGCCACGTCCAGTGGGCTCTTGTGCTCTCCTCTAGGGTATCTTGCTCACGGTGCCTGTTGCCGCAGCAGTTGGGGCCGCTGAGCTGGGCCCCCGAGGACAACCGAGGGGAAGGCGGAGCTGCCTTCTTCACTTGGAGGAAGCGAAAACGAGCCCAGACTAAAAATGAAGAGTCTGCCCAGCTCTGGTCAGATAGAGTAGGAGAGTGGGGAAGCGGGATGAGCTGGCGGGGCACTCCTACCCCGGGCGCGCGGCAGCTGTGGGAGCTCACCCCCTCTTCCTCACCTCCGCCTGGTCATGGTTACCCGGAACCCATCAGTAAGCATGCACACCTGCTGCCTGGAGGGCCAGCAGGACTCAGCCGTTTTGACAGAGGGCAGCCTTCATTTGCAACTCTGACACAGAGGGCTCCTGACAACGAGGGACCCAGCCAGCGAGGCTTTCTGGTTCCCAAGGAGACAGGCCCCAGGGCCTGTAGAGTCCACTTTCCCTCCACCGATCCGCACTCAGACCCAACGCTGCAGAGCAGTGAGGCGTAGTCTAGAACGGTGGATCGGACACTATGTGAATTTCTGGGCTGTGAAATATGGCATCTTACCTTTTTAAAAATGCTAGGAGATTAGGAGACTTGGAATGTTGCAGAGAGCTTTGAGGCTGGGGGCACTTCCCAGAGCAACCGGCACGGTATGGGACTTCCGTCACCTGGTTCCAGACGAACTGGGCTGGGTGCCAGGTCCCCTGGCCCCTCCTCTGTGCCGGCCCCCTCCTTGAATTCCCTTACCATCTATCTAGTGCACGTGGGTTCTCCATGAAATCGGCTTTAAATCAGTTTTCTTTGTCAGATAAATGATATGGAATTGTGTGACCCCCTATTTCCGGGTGAATTTCCTTGACCTCAGTTTATAAAATGGTTTTTCAATTCAAAAACAACGAAAAGCTGCCTCACTTAAATTTGACCTAAATCCCACACCCCCCTTGGTTTGGACACCCGGTCCCTGTCCCCGCCTCCTCACACAGAGTCAGTGCACTGGGCGTGACGCTGTGGGCTCTCCGACAACCCTGTGTGTCTCCCCACCCAGACCCTCCCTGTGGCTTCCCCATCCCCGTTGGCGTCACATGGCTGCGGACGTGCATGGAGGCCAAGCATTATGGAAGCTGCCAGGCCTTCCTCGGGCTTAGGCGTGAAGCAGGCCCCATGTCCACTTCTGCCCTCCCGGTAACAGTGACAGGCGTGACCCAGAGTGTACGCGTGGGGGCTACACGGGGGTGACCACTGGGGGTGGGCCGTCGGGCGCCATCGTCGGAGGCCGCTACTGCAGGTGGCTCTCCTCATGGCATTCCGTGCTGAGGTACCTGGGTCCCGCCTCGGGCCCCGAGAACCTCTGGTGGCGCCCCCTTCTGCTTACAGGGCTCTTGCCGCTGGGCGTCAGCCCAGCCCCTGTGCGTCCCTCTGGGGCAGGGGGAGTGTGTGGCAGTACCCACAGGATGCCGGGGTGCACGGGAGTCTGCAGGACTTCTCCCTCAGCTTGGTGTTACAGAGGACACCGTGCTGGGCCTGGCTCTTGAGGTCTGCAAAGAAGGTGGTCACGAACGTGGCCTGTCGTGTGCTCTGTGGTAGGTGGCCATGGTCGACGTTCAGCTGTCGCTCGATCTCAGTCTGAGGTCATGGTGGTAATCAAGTTCGCGTAACCCACAAGAGCTTTCACACACATGCCTTTATCTCATCCTCACAGAAGCTTTTGAGCGTCCCACAGGGCGTGTGTGCTCACCAGGGAGGAACAGTGCGAACCTGCCACGCCGTGGCCCCTTCTCCATTCTCCTCTCGGGATTCCGGTCACATGCATATGTGCACCTGGCATGATTCTCACGCCATGGGCCCAGGGCTCGGGTCACGCAGCCAGCTAGGAGGGATTGAGCACCTTAACCTCCGTGCCACCTGCCAGCCAATCAACTTGTAGTTTGAAGTTAGAACTTTTGAATTTTTTCATTGTGATTATCTTGCAAAATGCTAGGCTCAGCATTCAGAGGACAAGATTCAGGATTAGGTAAGAGCGGACCAGGGCAGGGCCAGGGGCAGGGCCAGGGGCAGGGCCAGGGCCAGGGCCAGGGCCAGGGCCAGGGCCAGGCGGTTAGCAAGCAGCCCCACGACACCCTGGAAGCTGACCTGCATGGACGACTGTGCAGAGGCTCCAGAGTTTGCCTCCAGGCTTCCCTGTGCATGTGTGCCAGGCTTGTCCCACGGGCGGGGGACTGTGACACCCAGACTCCATTGGAGGTTTTGTGTCTCTCCCTGTCTCCCTATCTCGTCCTGCATGTGAACTTTAAGGGGGAATGGAACGAGGCAAAATAGAAAGCACCACAGTGATGAAGAATTGGTCACGCAGTTCACACAAGTCAGCGTCTGCTGAGTCCTGCCGTGTGCCACGCGCTTTGTCCGCCCATGCATGGAAAACGTGAGCCTCCAGATCGCTCATCTGGAAAGGCCCTAGACTCGGTTTCTGCCCTGGAACTGCTGATGGGCCAGCAGGCCCTGTGGGCTGGGGCCTAACCTGTGGGCTTGGTGCCGAAGCAGGGCGGGAGGGGGTGCTTGGAGACTGCAGAGCGCGGGGGCCCCTCCAGTAAACCTGGCTCCGAAGCAGCAGGGACTCGTGGCGGCATGCACATGTCTGAATCTGCACCCCAAACTCCTGAGCACACTGAGCTCCACATGGGAGGCAGCTCTGAGGAGACACCGCGGGTGTCGAGAGAAAGTGCCCTCTGAGGACGTAGGCTTTGAGGTCTTTGAAGTTTTCTCCCAACAGATCTGACATTCCAATCATTGCGCAATAAACACTGCGTCATTTTTTCTATTTTAAAGTTTTACTACAGTGCATGTGTACTTGCCAGAGATAGAGAGAGAGGGAGAGAAAGTGAGAGGGCACTCCAGGGGGAGGGCCAAGCCACGGTCTCCTCTCTGTCCTCCTGTCCAGATTTTGGGCATGCATGCACACACACACCTGGCAGGTGTGCCCAGCTTGGACTGCCAGTCAGTCCACCCTCCTCAACCACCACGCCACTGCCCGGCCCTGCTTTCTTTTTTTAAGACTTTATTTTTGGGGGTTGGTAGGTGGCAGGTAGTACTGGATTTCCACATGGCTGACTCGAGTCCTGGACCTGACGGCTTGCTTTCTCTCTCTCTCTCTCTCTCTCTCTGATCAAATTTTAAAAATAATAACAAATGGAATTAAATAAATAAATAAATAATTCTTTGTTTTAAAAAAAGACTTTATTTTTTAAGGACAGTAAACAGCAAAACTGAGAGAAAAGTACATCCTCTCCTGCCCTCCCACATGCATGGTTTCTCCCGTTATCGACGGCATTAGTCATTTTAATGATAGCCAGGCGTGGGCCAGCTGATACGCGGATCCCACATGAGCGACTGTATTAGAGTCCCAGACCTGATGGCTTGAAAAACACACTGGGCGCACGTGCATGCCTGCCCAGAGTGCCGAGAATGGAGGAACAGGAATTGCAGCACGGCCCTCCCTCTGGGAGGTTCTTTCTCTCCTTTTCTTCCTCTCTGGTAGGCATGAATGCCCTGTAGCAAAATTAGAAAATAAAGAGAAAGAGAAAAACCAGACTCCATTTTAAATAGAAACAGTATACTAATTGGCTAGAGAGAAAGAAAGAGAGCTGACCATACAAACCTGTTTGCTGTCGGAGTTGGATCTTGTCCCTTTTTCTGCGAATGTGTTTAAAGTTGTACATCAGGACTAACCGGCTGTTCCAGCATAAATCATGCCAGCTGTCTTTTATCAACTCAACTGCAGCAAATCGGTTAATTAAGAATGATCCGGAGAAAAGTAGAACCAATTGGCTGTTTACAGAGGCAGCTTCTAATATAAATGGACATACTTTTAGAACATGGGCTTTCCAGGAATCTCCCAGACAGATGGAAATAGGACAGAATAAAAACAGAAAATGACTTTAGAAGCTCATTTGCATATTACATACTGTCGCTCCTCAGCTGCCTGGAATTTTGAAATGACTAATTCAAGTACTAATCCAAATTCAACCTGACATGCAAGGGGGCAATGTCAAAGAGATTTGGAGCATGTAAGGGAGACCAAAACGTGGCCCAGTCTGTGCTGTGGTGGAGGCAGCTAGTCCCACATGGCTGGCTGTGTGGTTCAGGTCCTGGACCTGGCGACTTGAAAACCACACCTGGTACCTCCTTCATGCCCAAAGTCCTGAGAAGAGAGTGGAGGAGAAGGGACTGAAGTGTAGCCATCCCTCCAGGGAGCTGATTTCTCACTTTCCTTCTTTGGCTCTCTGTCTCTCTGATGTGTACTCTGTAGTGAACAAAAATGAAAAATACAGAGGCCAGCAAGTGGCATGGTGGCTGAGGGCGCTGGACTCCCACATGGCCAACCACGGTTTCAGTCCCAGACCTGGCGGCTTGCTCGCTCTTTCTCTCTCTCTGTCCCTCTCTGGTAAAATTAAAATAAATCAAATAAATAAAGAAAATTCTAAAATAAATAAAGCAAGACCAGAAAAAAAAAATGAGACGTGTTTTTAAGTTGGCCTCAATTCAAAATGTGTTTTGAATTTGAAAACCACAGCCCTTCTCAGTTCTGAGAATCTGTGCACCAATACAGTGAAATAGAGTACAGTATTGACAGAAATGGAAACATAGGGGCTGTGCATGTTTTTAAGATGGATGTGATGTTTACAGGAAAGAGGAGCAGGGTGGAGAAGAAACCAGAACAAGGCCACGATGCAGAATGTCCCAGGGAAGCTCCAGGTCTGTGTCGTGTCCCTGCTGAGAGCAGGCAGCTGAACTTGTGTCCCAGCACTCCCATCCAGTAGGTGCACACGCTTTGCACACTCAGGCCCAGGCCAGTGGCTTTCCAAGCATGTCCGTGGACCACAGCCGCAGCAGTGCCTGGTAACATGAGAAATGGAAACCCCTGTCTATGCCAAGACATCTCGAGTCAGAAACTTGGAAATCTGGGCTTTAATAAGCCCTCGGGTAATCGATGAATGGATCTGAAATTACATCTCCCTATTTGCCCACAGGCTCACGTGTTTTAGCTAAGAACAGTTGGCCCCTCGTCTCTGGCCCAGGTGCACGTGGATGACTGGCCTCATTTCTGAAGCCAGGCTGGTCAGAGCACAGGGAGGTGTTTGGGTGCTTGTTCTGGGCCACCGCGGCGTACCACTGGGGTCTGGGCCACTCCGTTGCACATTTGCAAATTATTCCTCAAAGGATTGATACCGAGCATATGTAGGAAACTAAAGCAGCTCGTCCGTAAAAGAAATGAATAATCCAATTTAAAAATGGAGAAATAAGTTGAATAGAAACTCTCTAAAGAAGATTTGTGAATAACCAAAAGGCATATAAAAAAAGTTCACAGTCTTTTGTCATAAGAGAAATCCAAAATAAAAGTACAATGAGATACCATTTAACCCCAGTTAGAATTGCTAGAATAAAAAATAAATAAATAAATAAAAAATAAAACACCAATAAAGAATGAATAAAGACCGACAAGTATGGGTGAGGCTGTGGTGAAAAGACTCCTCTTACACCGTTGGGAATGTACATTAGTACAACCGCTGTGGAAACAATATGGAGATTCCTCAAAAACCTACAAATAGAACTACCATAGGATCCAGCAATCCCGCTCCTTGGTATTTACCCAAAGGGTAAAAAAAAATCAGAAAGACATTTGCACATCCATGTTCGTTACAGTATTATTTGCAATTGCTAAAACATGGCACCAGCCTAAAGGTCCGAAACCGCATGAGTAGGCTGAAAAACTGGCACGTACATACCGTGGAGTGTTACTCAGCTCTGAGAAACAACAGCGTCCTATCATCTGACTCAAGTGGATGAACAGAGACAACTTAATGCTGAGCGAAAGAAGCCAGGCTTTGAAAGGTACACATTGTATATCTCCATTCAACTTGTGTGAGTGTCTACACTCCATGGCAGAAGTGGAGAGATCTGAAGTGTGACGGTGGAGAGGAGGGTGGGGTGCTAGAGACTAAGATGGATGGTACAGGGAGGGTGGGGGTGAGGTGCAAAGGGGTGAAACACTTGATAGACAGGAAAATACACAGTGTCAGATATATACAGTGACCAGCAGATGGGGTGGTGGTTACATCGCTGGACTCCCACATGGGTCACTGTGGTTTAAGTCTCAGACCCAGTGGCTTGAAGCTCACACGCGATGCATGTGCGTGCATGCCCAAGATCCCGGTAGGAGAATGGAGAAGCGATTACAGCTTGGCCATCCCCCTTGGGGGGTGATTTCTCACTTTCTCTCTCTCACTGTCTCTGTCTCTCTGTTAAACCCACATACCCTAAGGCAAAAACTTCTATATATATATAAAATACATCATGATGGGGACTTTATGTAAAATGTAAAATCAATCTGAAAATAAAATTCAAAAAATAATTTACAGAAAAAAAGGTTCTGAATGAACTCTCTTGAGGCGCTGGGAACATTATGAAAACCAAAGCAAAATGAACAACTTCATGGATAATTCATTTATTTTAGTTATCTAAGGCTTTCTATAACAGACTTTATAAATTCATGAAAAGTACTCATTTGAAGATAATTTTTTTTCAAGAGAGATTTTTGCTATCAGACATGCACACTTGCTGGGAGAGATGGAGAGGAGCAGAGAAACAGCAAGCGAGAAATCATCCCTGAGTGGGGATGGTCATGCTGTATTCCCTTCTCCTCCATCCTCCTCTTGGGATTTTGGACACACACACACATGTGCCCGGCATGAGTTTTAAGCCACTGGGTCTGGAACTCAAACCATGGTCGTCTACGTGGGAGTCCAGCAACGTAATCATTATGCCATCTGCTGGTCCTTGAAGATGCAATAACTTTTATTTGTACTTGAAGACCTTTGCCTAGCCAAATATCAAGTTAGTAAGGCTATTTCTTCAAACAGAGTTTGATAAGTAATCATTCACCTTACCATTTATTGTTTTTGTTTATTTGCATTGTACGGGGTTAAAGGTAGCAGCCCTGGAGATTAAAAAATGCTTCCACAGAGAAGGCCGTTTGGAAATATAGCTGCTGCCCCTATTATTGGGTGATAAAGAGAAAGAGCCCCAGGGCAGTCCTGTGTTTGTCACGAGCCATTAACAGTGTCATAGGTAGACAGCAAGGTTTGTTTACAGGAAGGCCAGGGTGACCCGGAGAGGGGCCTTTCCGATGTTGAGGAGCTCCTCAATAGAAGCAGGGAAGTCGGCTTGCCCTTGAGGATGGGGCCAGTGAGCTGGGAGGCCTGGCTGCCGTTTCGTCACCGCCTCAATCACTACTTACTTCAGTCTCCAAAACAGAAAACCCTGACATCTTCCTTGTACTGTGGGCATTCGATCCGGGGCTCGAGATAAATATAACCCGTGTAGTAGGGAGGATGGCCAGTGGGAAATGGTTGGCATTCTTTCTGAGTAAAGGCATGGGGGCCGGGGAGGGAGGCACAGCCTTGAAGACAGAGCAGAGCAAGAGGCCCGCAGCCGCCTCCCTGCAGCCTCCCTGGGAGGCCGACACTCAGACCCAGCCAGCATGGCGGTCCTGGATCTGATGACTCTGGGGATCTATCTTCAGCTCTTCCTCCGCTCTGTCTCTGCCGTGTCTCAGCCCAGGCCCATCAGCGGCGCCCTCCCGATCTCAGCAGGTAGGAGACGGCAGGGCAGGGCAGGGCAGGGCAGGGCAGGAGGAAGGGGTTGCTAGTTGGCCTGATGGTTTTCCCG
>NW_006208670.1:309305-314879 GCF_000334495.1 Tupaia belangeri chinensis | reverse complement strand
GCAGGTAGGAGACGTCAGGGCAGGGCAGGGCAGGGCAGGGCAGGAGGAAGGGTTTGCTATGTGCCCTGATGTTTTCACGCTTCTCTTGTGGAAGGGGGCTGGAAGGGAGCCGGCCACCAGTACTCCTGTCCCCAGAGCTCACCTTGGGAACCCCTGCCGCGCCGTCCCAGCGGGTCCCTACCTGTGCTCAGAGCCAGAGACCTTCCTGCATGGTTTCTGCCTCTTTCTGCACGTTCGCTGCATGCTTTCATTCTGGTCGGGAATGTGGGGTCTTACAGGGAGGAAGGAGAGCCCGGTGTTTCTATAAATACATCCCTGAGCTCTTCTGCAGGTCCGGGCTCCAGAGCTGTGGGGCCAACAGCCTGGAGGGTGTCTGCCAGGGCAGTCCCACTGTCCCACTGCCAGGAAAGGAGGTCCGGTTGGTTCTCCAGCTACCTGAGGGTAGGTTCCATGTGGCCCCAGGACTGACCTCCCTCTCTGCAGCCCTGCCTGCCCTCCCTGCCTCCCTGCTGTGCCTTCTTCCTGGCAGCAGCAGGTCCCAGAGGCCGCAGGTCCCAGCAGCAGCTGGGGCTTTCCGGCCAGTGGAGGCTTCCAGAGGACAGCGGGCCTGGGGCTGGGTATGTCTGCGGGGACAGGCTGGGAGATTTGGGGAAGGGGCTTTCCTGCCAGCCTGGCAACCTTTTCTGGTCCCGTCTGCCCAGAGCAGGTGACGTGCTGCCCTACTGTGTGGCCTGCGTGAACTTTTCTGAGGAAACTCAGCTGTTTCTGGAGGCACTGAGGGAGGCAGGGGGACCCCAGGCTCTGCTGCCTGTCTCCTAGACCCGTGCACCTTGGCTCCCCCTAAAACGGCATTTTAGTCACGCCTTCCAACACGGGTCTCGTATGTACTTCAATTGTGACAACTGTCACCGTGGCTGCCTGTGCTGGAAACAGGACCTGGAACGCCAGGGACGCAGAGAGGGCACCGGGCTGCAGCCAGTCCCCACCCACTGCCCATTCATAAAAACAGCTCCTTGGCAAGTGGCCGCCGATGTCTGTGGCCCCGGGAGTGACTCGACTGGCGTGGGCTGATTACAGCAGTGTGAGGAAGAGGAGGGGGGTTGTGGGTGACTGTCATCGTGGGGGTGTGCCACGTGCACCCACAGATCCAAGCTGAGCATGCCGAGTGTCTTTTCGGGGCGAATGGGTCGTTCTCACTAGGGAAGCTCGTAGCTGCTGTGGTCAGACATGTTGACTCTTACTCTTGCTCAGGCCGTGGCTTCCTCTGGGAACCCACAGCAGGCTGAGGAGATAGACCTGCTTTCTGGCTCCAGCCCTGCCCCTGATGGGCTTAGACGTCTGGGAAGCAGACTGAGGAGATAGACCTGCCTTCTGGCTCCAGCCCTGCCCCTGATGGGCTTAGACGTCAGGGAAGCAGACGCTGGCTGACGCTGTCGCACCATGTGGCGGGCGGTGGCTGCTTTGCGCATTGTCAGTGTTCCCCAGGGTCCGAACAGCGCGTGGCACATAGCAGGTGCCAGTGAATGTCTGAGTGAAAACGTGCCCCTCTGGAGACCAGGGTTACCCTCATCCTACACCGCCCAGTTTAGGCAGAGCCAGGTGACGAAGTGCCGATCGCCACCAGAGCACCTCTGGTTTTCCCCGAACTTGGCCTGGAGGGAGCCCGACGGCGTCGAATCTCTCCCCGAGGTTTGCTGACCGTATCCGTCAGGGGAAGGCAGGGAAAAGAAGCACCCCAGTGGCCTACGAGGAAAGGCTTGAATGACGGGCGTGTCTTCAGACACGTGGGTAGGGGTAACGGGCCCACGAGGAATGGTGGGACCCTGGAGGTTGGCGACCACAGGGCACCTTTACACCCCATGTTTGGCCCGGCACGAGGCCATCGGGGGCCTTGTGGGTATGGTTGTCATGGCTGGGAGAAAGTGGAAGAGAATGCCCACCTGTCCACCTTTTGGCAGTGCCCCCCACTGGCCGAACCCAGCCTGAAAGCAGGGGAAGGGAGCCTCCAATGCTCCATGGGGTCCGGAGTAACGGGGAGGGCGGACATTGCCTCTCCAGGCCAGGGCATGTCTTGTTGCGTTGCCAGGTCCAGATCTCACGGTTGGGGATGTGGTCTTGACACCCATGGTAAAGCAGTGGGGCAGACCGGGGCCACTTGGAACAGCTCAATGGAGCGAAAAGCCCTCCTTCTCCCTGCACACCCGCCTGCCCCCTCGCTCAGTCTGCGGCTCCTTGACAGCACAGCTCAAAGATAAAACTTGGGCCTTGACGCACGAAGTGTTCGCAACCCTGGGGAGGGCTTGTGGGCAAGAGGGGCGCATGGTGGCAGAAAAGCCGGGCGCCATGTCACCATGAGGGCGTGCCGACGTGCACCTGCAGACTCAGGTGGGGAGCCTGCGTCTTCTGGGAGTGAGCGGCTCAGACGCTCCTACTCGAGAGGGGGTTGGAGCACTCATTCGGCCTCATGAAAATGAATCCTTTGGAAACTTGATGTGAAGCAGCCTATATTCAAAAGCTGTAGCTCTTCGCTCTTCTGAAGATAGTCATGAGTACACAGGAGGCAGAACGCCCTCCTGCCCAGCGCCCGTGTGAGCGCCTGTGTGCGGCTGTGACAGGCACGGGGTCAGGGACAGCCTGGGCACAGCTGTGTGCGGGGGACCGCGGTCGTGATCACAGTGCACCCCTGGAGCTGCATGGAGAAGGCGCCTGCTGCCATGGGCAGCGTGCCCTGGAGCTGAGCGGCCTCCTCAGGGAGAGCCGTGCCCAGCCCCCTCCATCCCAGACAAGGATGTGGGTGCGAGTAGGTTCTCTGGGCGGTGATCCCGCGGGGCAGCAGGGAGGTGAGACGGAGGGGAGGGGAGGCGGCAGAGGCGGGGCCTCTGCTGCGGGCAGCTGGGGTCCTGGGGAGACAGGGACTGGATTTACCCACCAAGTCCGGAAGGCTTTTCTGGAGAGGCCTCCGTGTGACAGTCTCGGGGCCTGTGCCAGGAGCTGGGAGAACACGGGCCGAGGGCGGGCAAGTGGTGGCCTCTGCTGGGGCACTGTAGGAGCCCGGCCCCACCCCTCCGGGCAGCCGCCGTGATGTGGATGCTGGACCAAGAGCCAGGGGACCTACTTAAATGATGGAGAGCTCTTTCACTGGACTTCATACGTATTATTTCTAATCTGCACAGCAATATCCCCAAGTAGCCACTAGCGCTCCCATTTACCAAAGAGAAAGCTGTGTCCAGAGAGGTGCCATCACTCACCAGGGGGCACACAGCAGCAGGCCGAATTCCCAATGAGTGCTCTGACCCAGAGGCACCGCAGAGGCAGAAGCTGGAGCAGAGCTCTGGCACCTCCTGTCTGGCTGCAAGTCTTGTGCCTCTCTTAGGGTTGTCACCTTGGGAATCACCTCTGTGCCTTGGTTCCTCGTCTATGAAATGGTCCGACAACGGATTTAACTACAGAGACATTGTAAGAATTAGCGGGCTAATCGTGAGCATAAAGTTCTTCCTTTTTAAAAAAAAGAATTATTTCATTTTATTTAGCATATTGTTGTTATTATTATTATTATTATTACTATTTATTTGACCAGAGAGAGAGAGAGGGAGAGTGAGAAAGCAAGCTGCCAGGACTGGGACTTGAACCATGGTCAGCCAGTGCCTCAACTGCCATGCCACCTGCTGGCCCCCATCAGTCCTCTCAGTAGTGCCGGCATTCAACCATGGCTCTGCAATTTTCTGTCCTTGTCTCTAGCAGCCCACGGTGTCTGTTCATGTGCCAGGAGGCCAGGAGTTCCCCTCTGATTCATTGCGTAGAAAGTAAAAAATCCCAGATCCGACCCAGGTGGCTTTTCACTGAAAATGCCCAGTGAGCTCAGCAGAAGAGGTGCCTGGCTTTCACCCACCTTGCGTTTGTGAAGCAGTCCCCACAGGACATGCCAAGGGGGGCTGAGGTGTGGGGAGCTCCTGGTGAGGGCTCTCCGGGGCAGCTTTAAAAATACACCTGGCCCTTTTCCATCTCCCAGCTCCATCCAGGCCACCTCATGCCAGATTACTACAATGAATTAAGATGTAAATATAAAATACAATATACATAGTATAGAAAATATAATGTGCATAAATATAAAAATATAATGTGAAATTAAGATTTAAATATAAAATATAAAATACAAGATTGTTAGAAGAAACCTTGGGGGACTTTCTGGGTAACTTTAATGTGAGGAAAAAAATGTGGAAACCACGAAAGAAAAGACTTCTATGTTCAATTCTACTCGAGATAAAAGGCCCAGGCAGGGCCAGGCAGGGGCGTGGGGCTAAGGCAGCTGGGTCCTGCAGCTGTGCGGTTGGAAAAACATGCCAGGTGCATGTGTGTCCAGACTCCCAGGAGAAGAATGGAGGAGAAGGGACTGCGGTGCGGCCCTGCCCTGGGGGGTGCTTTCTCCTCTCCCTTCTCTGGCATGTACATATATGCTCTGTGGCACAGAAAAAGAAGACCACAGCAACAGCAAAGAGAGTGGAAAGTATACTGAAATATCATTGTCACTGCAAAAGCGCATTTCGCCCCCGCAGATGGCAAAACTCAAAATCCTGAGAGCTTAGCTTCAGGGACAAGTCTGGACGTGGACGCAGCCTGGCCTGCCCTGTCCCCAGGAGGGAGTGGAGGTGGGTGAAGGCTTTCTGGAGAAAGGCGAGGCCACGTGTGGAACGCTGCTTGACCCGGTACCCCATTCCCAGGGATTTGCCTAGTAAACACATGCACGCACACACACGGAAGGCCACTGCACCATCTTTCACATCAGAAATGTCTGCAGGCCGCCCAGATGCACTCGGGTAGGAAGCAGGGTGAGCAAGATACAGTTCTTCCAAACGAAAGGAAACTGTGCAGCCGTAGGGGAGAGAGTGGAAGGGCCAGTAGGAGGCATGGGGGTTAAGGCACCAGATTCCCACATGGACAGCCACCGTTCAAGTCCTGCACACGGAGGCTTGAGACTCACACCAGGCGTATATGTGTGCATGCCCCAAATCCCGAAAGGACAGTGGAGAAGGAGGAGGCATGGCCATGCCCTCCTGGGGGGTGTTCTCTCTCTCTGTCTCTCCCTCCCTCCCTCTGGTGAGTGCCCATGCCCTGTGGCAAAAACCTAAAAAAAAAAAAGAAAAAAAGAAAGTAGATGCATTTTATGTAGTTAGTGGAATACTCTTTGAGGACTGTGAGGAGACCCAGGGGGAAGGCTGCGTGTTACACAGCAATGCCAGGAACCCTCTGAGTAAGTGGGAGGGAGCAGGCCCGCCTCCTCACTTAGATGTGTGTGGACAGCCCAGAAGCAGGCGAAGAACCCAAGTCATTGACGACAGGAAATACCTGGCCCTGGGCCTGGGGTGGTTTCCGTGTGTCCCCGTTAGCCGTGTTGGATGTGGAACCCCACGTGTGTATGACCCACACAAAACGTGCACACATAAGACAGCCCTCCCATCTGGCATATAAAGTGGTTCTCCTCTTTGCGGGTCTGTTAAAGGAGATGGAGACCTCAGAGAATTCGCAGGCGGGAGCATCACGCGGTGGTGCCCGAGGCCCGCCGCGCCACCGCCCCCC
>NW_006208670.1:298213-307492 GCF_000334495.1 Tupaia belangeri chinensis | reverse complement strand
CCGCCGTGATGTGGATGCTGGACCAAGAGCCAGGGGACCTACTTAAATGATGGAGAGCTCTTTCACTGGACTTCATACGTATTATTTCTAATCTGCACAGCAATATCCCCAAGTAGCCACTAGCGCTCCCATTTACCAAAGAGAAAGCTGTGTCCAGAGAGGTGCCATCACTCACCAGGGGGCACACAGCAGCAGGCCGAATTCCCAATGAGTGCTCTGACCCAGAGGCACCGCAGAGGCAGAAGCTGGAGCAGAGCTCTGGCACCTCCTGTCTGGCTGCAAGTCTTGTGCCTCTCTTAGGGTTGTCACCTTGGGAATCACCTCTGTGCCTTGGTTCCTCGTCTATGAAATGGTCCGACAACGGATTTAACTACAGAGACATTGTAAGAATTAGCGGGCTAATCGTGAGCATAAAGTTCTTCCTTTTTAAAAAAAAGAATTATTTCATTTTATTTAGCATATTGTTGTTATTATTATTATTATTATTACTATTTATTTGACCAGAGAGAGAGAGAGGGAGAGTGAGAAAGCAAGCTGCCAGGACTGGGACTTGAACCATGGTCAGCCAGTGCCTCAACTGCCATGCCACCTGCTGGCCCCCATCAGTCCTCTCAGTAGTGCCGGCATTCAACCATGGCTCTGCAATTTTCTGTCCTTGTCTCTAGCAGCCCACGGTGTCTGTTCATGTGCCAGGAGGCCAGGAGTTCCCCTCTGATTCATTGCGTAGAAAGTAAAAAATCCCAGATCCGACCCAGGTGGCTTTTCACTGAAAATGCCCAGTGAGCTCAGCAGAAGAGGTGCCTGGCTTTCACCCACCTTGCGTTTGTGAAGCAGTCCCCACAGGACATGCCAAGGGGGGCTGAGGTGTGGGGAGCTCCTGGTGAGGGCTCTCCGGGGCAGCTTTAAAAATACACCTGGCCCTTTTCCATCTCCCAGCTCCATCCAGGCCACCTCATGCCAGATTACTACAATGAATTAAGATGTAAATATAAAATACAATATACATAGTATAGAAAATATAATGTGCATAAATATAAAAATATAATGTGAAATTAAGATTTAAATATAAAATATAAAATACAAGATTGTTAGAAGAAACCTTGGGGGACTTTCTGGGTAACTTTAATGTGAGGAAAAAAATGTGGAAACCACGAAAGAAAAGACTTCTATGTTCAATTCTACTCGAGATAAAAGGCCCAGGCAGGGCCAGGCAGGGGCGTGGGGCTAAGGCAGCTGGGTCCTGCAGCTGTGCGGTTGGAAAAACATGCCAGGTGCATGTGTGTCCAGACTCCCAGGAGAAGAATGGAGGAGAAGGGACTGCGGTGCGGCCCTGCCCTGGGGGGTGCTTTCTCCTCTCCCTTCTCTGGCATGTACATATATGCTCTGTGGCACAGAAAAAGAAGACCACAGCAACAGCAAAGAGAGTGGAAAGTATACTGAAATATCATTGTCACTGCAAAAGCGCATTTCGCCCCCGCAGATGGCAAAACTCAAAATCCTGAGAGCTTAGCTTCAGGGACAAGTCTGGACGTGGACGCAGCCTGGCCTGCCCTGTCCCCAGGAGGGAGTGGAGGTGGGTGAAGGCTTTCTGGAGAAAGGCGAGGCCACGTGTGGAACGCTGCTTGACCCGGTACCCCATTCCCAGGGATTTGCCTAGTAAACACATGCACGCACACACACGGAAGGCCACTGCACCATCTTTCACATCAGAAATGTCTGCAGGCCGCCCAGATGCACTCGGGTAGGAAGCAGGGTGAGCAAGATACAGTTCTTCCAAACGAAAGGAAACTGTGCAGCCGTAGGGGAGAGAGTGGAAGGGCCAGTAGGAGGCATGGGGGTTAAGGCACCAGATTCCCACATGGACAGCCACCGTTCAAGTCCTGCACACGGAGGCTTGAGACTCACACCAGGCGTATATGTGTGCATGCCCCAAATCCCGAAAGGACAGTGGAGAAGGAGGAGGCATGGCCATGCCCTCCTGGGGGGTGTTCTCTCTCTCTGTCTCTCCCTCCCTCCCTCTGGTGAGTGCCCATGCCCTGTGGCAAAAACCTAAAAAAAAAAAAGAAAAAAAGAAAGTAGATGCATTTTATGTAGTTAGTGGAATACTCTTTGAGGACTGTGAGGAGACCCAGGGGGAAGGCTGCGTGTTACACAGCAATGCCAGGAACCCTCTGAGTAAGTGGGAGGGAGCAGGCCCGCCTCCTCACTTAGATGTGTGTGGACAGCCCAGAAGCAGGCGAAGAACCCAAGTCATTGACGACAGGAAATACCTGGCCCTGGGCCTGGGGTGGTTTCCGTGTGTCCCCGTTAGCCGTGTTGGATGTGGAACCCCACGTGTGTATGACCCACACAAAACGTGCACACATAAGACAGCCCTCCCATCTGGCATATAAAGTGGTTCTCCTCTTTGCGGGTCTGTTAAAGGAGATGGAGACCTCAGAGAATTCGCAGGCGGGAGCATCACGCGGTGGTGCCCGAGGCCCGCCGCGCCACCGCCCCGCTGAGGTCTATCGCTCAGTGGGGCCAGGGGTCCCAGATTTCCCGAATATGGGAAGGAACCCAGGGGTCTGAGTGACTCCATCGGATCAGCAGACAGAGGCCGGAGTGGGCAGCCAGGGACTCCCGAACCCGCCGACCACAGACACGGGCGGGGGCAGGGCTGGGGCTCTGGAGAGATGGTCAGATGAGCCACACGGCTTCAAATGACAAGTGCCCGTAGAGCTAAAATGTCCCCATGGAAAACGAAGGCGTGGAAATGGTGCCTGGAAACACAGGGCCTTTCCACTCGCCCAGTCGTCCTTCGGGCCATGCAGCTGGAGGGCTTTGTGCCTGGCCTGGGGCCAGGTCTCCCTCATCCTCCTGCAGACTCGGCGGCCTCGGCCTCCCCTGTCCAGCGGGGAGTGGGAGGTCCAGCGCGCTGGCTGATTGATGCCGGCTGCTGTAATCGAATTCGGAGCGAGCGCAGCCAGCCTCCGAGGTCTGCGCCGCAGCGCTCCTAATGACATTGTCTGCTCCTCTCACCGCTTGCCACATGCCATTTGGTCAAATTAGGGCTTGAACTCCAAAAGCAGATGCCTTCCTTCAGATAAGGCCAAAATAATTCCCTCCTGGGAAAAAGAGGGGGATGGTCTCATTTCTTTGAATCGATGTGTGCAAAAGAAGCACTTTTGATATCTGACTTATAAAATTACAAATATGGAATGCTTTTCTTTTTCAAAAAAATAATTTTATTTCGCTTATTTATTTATTTAAATTTGACCAGAGAGGGACAAAGCAAGAGAGGGAAAGTGAGAAGGCAAGCCGCCAGGTCTGGGACAGGGCCATGTGGGAGTTCAGCGCCCCCAATCACCCCGCCACCTGCTGGCCCCCTGGACTGCCTCTCATCCTTGTAGCTAGGGAAGACTTCTGCCTCCAGGTGTCTGTACAGGAGGGCAGACGAGACGTCCGTTCTGCGTTCTGATGTCAGTGACCTGCTGAGGGTCTCAAGATGAAGGCCGAGGCACGTGGGGGCAAGGCTGTGCCTTATCTCTGGGCAGCTCCCAGGGCCTCAGGTCTGGGTCAGCGAGGGCTTTGACCTGCTCCCACACCTGGTCCTCGTGTCTGTATCTTCTGCTCCTCTGGTGCCTGCTAACTTAACTTTTATTCTTTTAAATTTCCTTTAGAGTTTTTTATCTAATTTTATTTATTGGTAGTATTCTTTTTAATTTGCTATAGGACATGTGCACTCACTAGAGAGAAAGAGGACTGGGCCCAAAAGGGTGCGGTGAGCCCCCTGCACCCCAGCAGGCCCTGTTACAGGGCTCTCCCGCGTAAGCCAGACACACCCATCTGGAGGCGAGGTTAAAGGGTGGGTTATTCTGACCCATGTTAAAACGTTGGGTCGTGGGAGAGTCATGACGCATCCTTTTACGCAAGTATGCGCCATGATTCCCGACGGCCTGAGAGTAAAGAAGACTTGATTCCAGCTGTCGTGTGGGTGGCAGGGCCAGAGATCAGGTCTGCTCCCAGGCGGTGAGGGGGCTTATAGCCAGGGCAGTCGGACAGATGGACAGACGGCAAGGACTAACGGGCGGCCTCAGGGATGGGGTCTGGCTGAGCCAGCCAACGGGGCCTTACTGGATGCACATCATGTGGCCCGATTGGAAGGGAGGGCTTTAATAGCAGACGGGTCTGGGTTCTCGCTGTCACTGAACTCTGCAAGGAGGGATGTGGGAGCCAAGTTCCAGCCCTGCCAAGAAGACCCAGAGGGGCCCGAGTGAGGTGTGGTCAGAGGAGTCTCTGGCAGTGCCGGGGGACCCCGCTGCTACTACTCCTCTGCCTGCCAGGTCTGGGGTGGGACAGAGGCCTCGAGGACCCCAGGGTTGCCCAGGTGTATGGAGGCCTCTGCCCTAGGCAGTAACTCCGGGTCCCTGTGAAGAGGCCCCTGGTACCGGGCGCAGAAGCCCCCATGAGGTAATGGGGAGGCGCGGAGCCCACATGCCTTGGTGTCAGTGGCCGCGGCCAGGCTTGCCTTTGGCAGAGACGCGGGTAAGAGCTTCTGGAACAGCGCCCGGAGTGGCGGTCCTCCAGCAGGGGCTTCTGGCCAGCTGATAAATCCCAGAGCCTCAATTAAGACCAAGACTGTGAACCTGACACCCGCCGACAGCTGCAGAGGCCCCAGAAACTTCTCTCGTGAATTAGATTCTGCGGGCGGCCCTGCCATGGAGAGCTGGTACCCGAGACCAAGGCCCCGAGGGAACTCCAGTGCACAGATGGCTTGCCATTGGGGGAGCCCCACCCCTGCGTCCCGCGAGTTACAGCCCTGGTAGGAGCCCGAGCTGGAAGGGCTCAGTGCTCCCATTTTATGTCTGGAAAATCAGCGCCGAGAGGGAAGTGACACAGCCACGTGGTCAGGCTAGAGCCCGGGGCAGGCGAGCGGAGGGCAGGGAGAAGTGGTCGGCGGTCCAGTCGTGGAGGCACAGCAGAGGCCCCTCCTGGGCAGGGGCGTCGTTTAAACATGTGCAGGTGATATCTCTGCAGCTGCCTGGACCCCAGGACAGGGCACAGTCTCTTCGTAATTGCTGCTTGCTCTGGTGTCTTCGACCGTTTCTGAGAAGAACGAAGGGACCTTCCCCAGAGAAGCAGCCTAAGCCTTTTCTTCCTCACTGCTCCCATCTTGATATCACAGATCTGTTTCCAAAGCTCAGCTCAGATGCCGCCTCTTCCAGGAAGCCTTCCCTGATTCTTCATTTATACTCTTCCCTACCCCAGAGGGGTCCCCATCTTTTCCTCCCGTGAACCCCCACATTGGCATTCTTCTTTCTCCACCGTGTACAGTTAGCCGGGAGGAGGTTGATAAAAGCCCCTGTCTGGGCCAGGAGCTCCAGAAGCCTTAGCTCTGGCACTCCAGGTGAATTGGCAGGTAGGTTTTGCCGTATCCACTTCACAGAGAAGAAAACACAGACTCAGGGAGACAGAAGTCTTCCCCAAGGTCACACGGCTGCTGAGAGGCCCAGTCAGACTGGAGCCCTGTTTTTCTGAATGAGCGGGCGAGTGCGTGACCCTGTCTTTCTCTGGAAGGTCTTTCTCTGTAGGGCAGGTCGGCCAAATCCAGCCCGTCTCCCGTGGGTGAGGTTCTGTCGGAGCACAGCCAGGCTTGTCCTGTCTGGAACGTCTGTGGCCATGTTCATGAGGGATGGCAGAGGCAAACTCACAGCAGAAGCCACGTGACCATGGAGCCTAAAATAGGCACTCCCTGGCCCTTCACTGCAGGAGTCTGCCGACTCCTGGGAGAGTTATGGTCTCTGCTAAGCTCCTTAAAGACAACAGTGCTTATTGCTGAGTACTACTCATCTTGGCTTTTGTGAACGATCAATAGAATATTGTGTGTAAGTGTGTGTATGTTGTGTGCTCATGTATTGGGTGTGACTGACGCCCTAGATCAGATGGCAGCGAGTCTGGTATACGCCACTTCTTCTGTGTTGTAGGCAGGCTTTATCCAGAAAGCTGTGCCCACATGGCCTTTGGAAATACGTATTTAGAGAGGGGGGGGGAATAGAGGGGGAGAGAGAGAAGAGAGAGAGAGAGAGAAGCACCCAAATAGAGGTAGATGAGAGAGAGAGAGAAGAGAGACACGGGAGAGAGAGAGAGAGGAGATAGAGGGGAGAGAGAGAGAAGAGATAGATGGGGAGAGAGAGAGGGGAGAGAGAGAGAGAAGAGATAGACGGGGGAGAGGGGGAGAGAGAAGAGATGGATGGGGAGAGAGAGGAGATAGAGGGGGGAGAGAGAGAGGGGAGAGAGAGAGAGAAGAGATAGACGGGGGAGAGAGAGAGGGGAGAGAGAGAGCTAGGTCCGGCCTCGTCGGCAGCACCTCAGAGCAGACGCCGTGCGGCCGGCCGAGAGCCCTGCTCGGCCGTCCGTGGAGCTGGGCAGGCTTCCGCAGTCCCAGAAGGGCTCGGCTCTCCCAGCCAACCTGTGCAGGGGCCTCTGCGCCAAATGCCAGCAGCGCCTGTTGGCCTGTTGCGCTCCCTTGGGCTTGGCCTGGGGGTGATGGGCGGGGCCTCGTGTCCTCATGGGCTGAGAGGGCACTCTGCGTCCTGAGTCCCCTGGAGCAGAGCAGCGCCCGCCCGGCCAGCTGGAGCAGGGCTGCGGGCCCCACCCTGCCCCTGGGAGCTCTGGGCTGACCTCCGGAGCCCTGGCGTCTGGGGCAGAGGCGACACCGAAGCAGGGATTGGCCGGCTCCCGCCCCGATGCCTAGCGGCCGGGCTGTGACAGCCTCAGCTGCCTCCTGCTGCGTCCCCTGTCAGTTCCTCGGGACCTGCCCCACGATGCCGATGCCGGGCCCGTCACTCAGCCTCACTCACCTGCTCACCATCCCAGGGCTCCTCTGGTGCTCCGCCTGCTGCTTGGGTGAGTTGTGTGTGTGAGTGTGCGCGCGTGCACACGTGCGTGTGCATGCATGTGCGTGCGTTGTTTTGGAAAGAGACTCTTGGACAGCAGACTTGTTCCAGGTCTTTTACACGGTCAACGTCTCAGCCGGCACTGGAACTGCAGCAGGAAGCGTGTACGGTGGAGTGGTGGGACCTGGCATTCACGCCCCTGTGTGGGTGCCCCTGTGACCTGACTTTAGGGTGGTGGGCTGACAGCGGTCGCGCCCTTGGCTTTCATGTGAAACCTGCTCTGTGGCTCGGGCGCCCGACCCAGGTCCTGGGTGGCTGAGGTGCTCGGCATCACCCCCAGGCAGCCTGGCTGGGGGTGGCTCAGGCAGGAGCCACCAAGCCCCAGATGACATCCTTCGTCGTGTCCCCACCTGCCCTGCGCCAGCTCAGGGGAGGAGTGCAGACACAGACTTTGTGGTCTTTCAGAGTTCAAAGCCTCCGCCTTTTAGGAGAGGATTTGGTTTCTCAGAGGTTGTGCGGCACACAGGCCCGGGAGGGGGGAGGCGAAGCTGCAGGTGTGGCGGGCTCTGCAATGCGTGGTCTGGGGCTTTGGGCGAGGAGCGGCCAGTTAGCTGAGGGCTTCCCCGGCCGAGATACGAGGCGGTCAGAGCACTGGTTGAGGCCGGGAGCGCGGTCCGCGGTCTCCCTCCCCAGCAGGGACAGGGCCCTGCAGGGGCAGGAGGAAGCGAAGGGAGAGCGTCACTCTGGACAGGCGGGTGCAGGCCCCAGCACGTGCCTGCGTCCACTCTGCCGTGCTTCCCGCTGGCGTCCCACAGGACACACTTGGTGACTTGGGGGCTGCAGATGACAAGGCTGTCTCAAGCCTCGTGATGGGCCAGAGCTGCAAGTGAGGAGATGAAGCCGAACGCCAGGGGCAGGGGCTCTGGCGCTGTAGTTACTGCAAAAAGAGGACCTTGGAGGTGGTTTGGGTAGAGCTCGTTGTGACTCGGAGGAAATGAGTCTCAGGTGGAAGAGGAGTCGTACCAGCCGCGTGGCCATCTGCGCTTTGACCCAGGCCCTACACGTCCCGGGGAGGTCAGGTGACCCCCTTGTCCAGGTGGTGCTGGCTTCTCCCCATGACACAGGGAAAAGGCCCTTCTCCGGGAGTGGGTACTGACCCCGGGGGGCAAAGCCGGTACCAGCCACAGGAAGCAAATGCCCGAGCATCCACACACGCGTGCACACGCACACACACACACACACATACACACATATAGACACACACGGACACGCACACACACAGAGACACACAGAGACACACAGAGACACACAGACACACATGCATACAGACACGTATACACATACGCACATGCAAACACACACGCATGCACGCACATATACATATACACACATATAGACACACACAGACACACACACATATAGACACAGAGACACACAGACACACATGCATACAGACACATATGTACACAGACACACATGCATATACACACATACATATACACACATATAGACACACAGACACACAGACACACATGCATACAGACACATATGTACACAGACACACATGCATATACACACATACATATACACACATATAGACACACACAGACACACACATATACAGACACAGAAACACACACAGACGCACAGACACATGCATACAGACACACGTGTACACATACGCACATGCATACACACGTACACACATATACATATACGCACATATAGACACACAGACACAGACACACACACATACAGACACAGAGACACACAGACACGGACACACACATACAGACACACATACACACATGCATACAGACTCATGTATACACGTATGCACATGCATACAGACACACACACACACAAGCACAACCCAAACACTTGCCAAGGCATGCCCCAGATAACGGCCCGTGATCTGGAAGGCAGTGGCCGTGCACGGTATGACCCTCGGTCTTAAGTCGGGGCAGGCGGTCCTGAGATTCCGCGAGCATCGGCTTTTCCAGCGCAGCTGCCTGGGCCAAGTCACGCCGTGAGCCCGGGTTTCTGCAGGCTCCGCGTCCACACACGCTGTCCCCACTACAGCAGAGCCTTTTGGGGCTTTTCCAGACTGAACCTGGGCTCAGGCCCGATTCCACGGAGACGGCATGGGCCTAAGAGACCACAGCACCCAGTGCCACCAAAATAGACATGCAAAGTCCGGCTTCATAGCCGGGGTGGGGGGGGCTCTCAGAGGCGTCCACCTGATGGAAATATTCCGGCTGGAATGAGCTGTAAATAAACTGGACTGTGCTAAAAACAAACAGCGCGAGGGAGTGGGGGGGCAGCCGGGAAGGGCCTCACCTGCTCACCGAAGTAGGTCAAGGGGAAAGGGCAGGAAGAACGGGGCGGGGGGGGGGGAAAT
>NW_006208670.1:297595-298172 GCF_000334495.1 Tupaia belangeri chinensis | reverse complement strand
GTGTAATCACTGAGGAAGTGTCTGGTTTCCAGGAAGAAGTGAGAGAAGCGATTGCCCTAAGCGAGCCAGGGCCTCTCATCAGCGGAAGGCCACGCAGGGCAGGGCGAGGTCAGGTCCTGGAGCCATACGTGGTCTGGAATGAACCGCATGGACCTGCCGGCCTAGGAGCCGCTAGGTGGGAGGCTGCAGCCCCAGCCCTCGGCTGTCAGCAGAGCCAAAGGAGAGACCAGAGTCGGGCAGCTGTAAACGGGCTCCAGGGCAGGTCCATGCCTGCCAGCCTTCTCCACGTGCCCAAGGTCAGGTGGCAACTGAAGCGGGCCAGAGTGCTCACACCCTCGGAGAGGAACTTGGAGAGACGCCAGGAGGAGTGCCACTGGTGTCAGGGCCAGCTTCTAGCGGCCCGGGTGGGATTTGGGACACATGCACACTGCTGTAAATTTCTACCTTCATTGCGTTTTCCCAGCAACCTCGTGAAGCCCTCCCGTACAGCTCCGTTATTTTACTACTAAGAACGGCAGCCCCTGGTCGTGGGGCAGCCCTGATCGTGGGGCAGCCCTGATCGTGGGGCGGCCCCTGG
>NW_006208670.1:295621-297494 GCF_000334495.1 Tupaia belangeri chinensis | reverse complement strand
GCACCCTCTGGGCGCGGCCCGCCCCTGATCGTGGGCCAGCCCTGATCGTGGGGCAGCCCTGGTCGTGGGGCAGCCCTGGTCGTGGGGCAGCCCCTGGTCGTGGGGCAGCCCCTGATCGTGGGGCAGCCCTGTCGGTGCTTAGCCAGGCCCCACCGTCGGGTCGGGCAGACAGGCCTAGGTCCTTCCCAGCACCTTCTTACCCACGGACCAAGACAAAGAAGCAGCACTTGACTTTACCGGGACCACACCCCTGGAGCGACTTTTCCTTCTCGCTCTCTGTGTCTCTGTCTCTGGTGAGAACACTCGTATCTGGTGACCCCACTTCCTGACGGCGTCTGATCTGGAGCAAAGGCGGACATTGCTTCCGTCGCCCCCGCCGCCTGCAGCAAAGCCCCGCTCCCGGGGTGCATCCTCTCCACACCCTCCACCCAGAGGCCCCCAGTGCTCCGCCCGCTTCTCCCTGACCGCAAGGAGCCAGCAAGCCCGACCTGGGGTGACCGCCTGCCCTTCATCCCCACCCGCAGACAGTCGCGGGGTAGAGTTCATGAGGAAGCTCTCCGGGACTGGGCTGCCTGGGTTCGCGTCCTGGCTCTGCCACTTACTAGCACGAGGCCTGGGCAAAGTGCTGAGCCCCACGGCCTCCCTGACAGTGAGAAGAGGTGGTGCAGCCGTCGGCTCGCAGGGCTGCGGTGATGCTTCGCTGGGTTTACTCCCTTACTAGGCTTCGTCGTTTCTCGTGAGTGAGGGAGTGAGAGAAGCAGAGAAGCAGGCCTGTCCCCGAGGGCCTTGCTACTGTGACCCACCCTGTCCCCAGCCATCCTTCGGCCATGCACACACGTGAGCCCGGTATACACAAGACGCGTCTTTGTAAATCTGGACCCTGCCCACGCGGGTGGCCTCCAGAGCATGGTGTCTTACCACTGCGCCACCATCTGGCCCCAGGGCTAGGGGAAGCTCTTTCTGAAGGATTATTTTATTTAACTTTATTTGTTTTAATTTGACCAGAGAGGGATAGAGTGAGAGAGAGGGAAAGTGAGAAAGCAAGCTGCCAGGTCTGGGACGCGAACCTCGGTCAGCCATGTGGGAGCCTGGAGCCTTTAACCACCGCGCCACCTGCCGGCCCCAGGATTGGGTGAATCTTATGTGTGGACTCCTGAAGTACATGCATGCAGTAAGTGTTTGTCATTAGTGCTATTCATTCGACAAACATTCGGTTCTCCAGAGATGCTGGGCCTGTGACCTGGCTGGGAGTCGAATTTCCTGTCATGGGTGCCCTAAATGCCACAAAGGGACACTTGGGACAAGACAGAAGCTGGGCTTAAACAAGACCAGGCAAGGCTGTCAGTCATCCGTGGGGGCCGGGGTGACGACCAGTGAAAAGATGGGCTGGACAGACGCAGAGGGGTCTGAGAGAGTCGAAGGCAGGTCGGGACACCAGGACAGTGTCACAGCCCCATGTCTTGGTCCCAGCTCTTCCTGGAAAATGTTTAAAGCTTCTTTTGTTGAGAGAGAGAACAAACAGACACCCTCTGCAGGGCCCCACACCGCGAGCCCCGACCTAGCCTTCTGGTGGAGCAGGATCGGGGTGTGTGCATGCCTGGCCGGGCTCAGGCCGACTGGGGCCTGAACCGTGGTCTCCGAGGGCTCTGGCACTGCAGACCGTGCTGTGCAGCCTGTGCTGCAGGCTGGGGGCTTTCTGAAATGCGCTAGCTTATGATCGTTCTCCCCCCAGAGCCGTGACGCATGGCTGCTGCTTACAGCTGCAGGCCCGGACAGTGTGCTTCCCTCCCGCACCCTCCCTCCCGCAGAAGCCCTCCCTCCCGTCACCACCGCCCCTGCAGGCCCCCAAGGGCAGGTACCCACAACTGCCCCA
>NW_006208670.1:280930-295245 GCF_000334495.1 Tupaia belangeri chinensis | reverse complement strand
TGTTCGTGGGGCAGCCCTGTCGGTGCTTAGCCAGGCCCCACCGTCGGGTCGGGCAGACAGGCCTAGGTCCTTCCCAGCACCTTCTTACCCACGGACCAAGACAAAGAAGCAGCACTTGACTTTACCGGGACCACACCCCTGGAGCGACTTTTCCTTCTCGCTCTCTGTGTCTCTGTCTCTGGTGAGAACACTCGTATCTGGTGACCCCACTTCCTGACGGCGTCTGATCTGGAGCAAAGGCGGACATTGCTTCCGTCGCCCCCGCCGCCTGCAGCAAAGCCCCGCTCCCGGGGTGCATCCTCTCCACACCCTCCACCCAGAGGCCCCCAGTGCTCCGCCCGCTTCTCCCTGACCGCAAGGAGCCAGCAAGCCCGACCTGGGGTGACCGCCTGCCCTTCATCCCCACCCGCAGACAGTCGCGGGGTAGAGTTCATGAGGAAGCTCTCCGGGACTGGGCTGCCTGGGTTCGCGTCCTGGCTCTGCCACTTACTAGCACGAGGCCTGGGCAAAGTGCTGAGCCCCACGGCCTCCCTGACAGTGAGAAGAGGTGGTGCAGCCGTCGGCTCGCAGGGCTGCGGTGATGCTTCGCTGGGTTTACTCCCTTACTAGGCTTCGTCGTTTCTCGTGAGTGAGGGAGTGAGAGAAGCAGAGAAGCAGGCCTGTCCCCGAGGGCCTTGCTACTGTGACCCACCCTGTCCCCAGCCATCCTTCGGCCATGCACACACGTGAGCCCGGTATACACAAGACGCGTCTTTGTAAATCTGGACCCTGCCCACGCGGGTGGCCTCCAGAGCATGGTGTCTTACCACTGCGCCACCATCTGGCCCCAGGGCTAGGGGAAGCTCTTTCTGAAGGATTATTTTATTTAACTTTATTTGTTTTAATTTGACCAGAGAGGGATAGAGTGAGAGAGAGGGAAAGTGAGAAAGCAAGCTGCCAGGTCTGGGACGCGAACCTCGGTCAGCCATGTGGGAGCCTGGAGCCTTTAACCACCGCGCCACCTGCCGGCCCCAGGATTGGGTGAATCTTATGTGTGGACTCCTGAAGTACATGCATGCAGTAAGTGTTTGTCATTAGTGCTATTCATTCGACAAACATTCGGTTCTCCAGAGATGCTGGGCCTGTGACCTGGCTGGGAGTCGAATTTCCTGTCATGGGTGCCCTAAATGCCACAAAGGGACACTTGGGACAAGACAGAAGCTGGGCTTAAACAAGACCAGGCAAGGCTGTCAGTCATCCGTGGGGGCCGGGGTGACGACCAGTGAAAAGATGGGCTGGACAGACGCAGAGGGGTCTGAGAGAGTCGAAGGCAGGTCGGGACACCAGGACAGTGTCACAGCCCCATGTCTTGGTCCCAGCTCTTCCTGGAAAATGTTTAAAGCTTCTTTTGTTGAGAGAGAGAACAAACAGACACCCTCTGCAGGGCCCCACACCGCGAGCCCCGACCTAGCCTTCTGGTGGAGCAGGATCGGGGTGTGTGCATGCCTGGCCGGGCTCAGGCCGACTGGGGCCTGAACCGTGGTCTCCGAGGGCTCTGGCACTGCAGACCGTGCTGTGCAGCCTGTGCTGCAGGCTGGGGGCTTTCTGAAATGCGCTAGCTTATGATCGTTCTCCCCCCAGAGCCGTGACGCATGGCTGCTGCTTACAGCTGCAGGCCCGGACAGTGTGCTTCCCTCCCGCACCCTCCCTCCCGCAGAAGCCCTCCCTCCCGTCACCACCGCCCCTGCAGGCCCCCAAGGGCAGGTACCCACAACTGCCGCAGGCGTTCCCAGGGTCTGGAAGGCCTCTGTCTGAATCCTCCCTGAGCTCGCAGAACTAGCATCAATGCCATCTCCCCCACGTGTCCTCTGTCCGAGCTGGGAGTCACCTGTTGCTCCTGCTTCTCTGCATTTCTTCAGTCCCTCATAAACATGCGTGGCCTGGAGAGGGTGTGGGTGCCGGGGGACTCTGGGACTGCCTGTGACCAAGCCTGTCAACGAGCATGGGGTAGGCCCACGGCTGTCGCTGGGGCTGTCTCCACAGTGTCCACCCCCAGGTATGCTTGGTGACCAGGGCTATGCCTCCGTGACTGGGGCAGGTGACAGCACTGCTGTGGAGCTGGGCCAGGGGCGAGCGTTCCAGTAGGGAGACAGACCCGTATGCCAAGGATCGTCCCGTGTCCTACGTGACTTTGAAATGTCTCATGGAACACTCACTCATACCTGCACATACTCAGGTCATCTAGAACCAATTCTTTTTAAAGAATGATTTCTTTATTTAATTCCATTTGTTGTTATTATTTTTTAATTTGATCAGAGAGAGAGGAAGGGAAAGGGAGAAAGCAAGCTGCCAGATCCAGGACTTGAACTGTGGTCAGCCATGTGGGACCAGCGCCTTTAACCACCACACCACCTGCCGGCCCCTAGAACCAAATGCTTCTGCAGTTTTTGTGTCTGCGCTGTTACACACTGAGTCTTTCTGCAGTTTTTGTGTCTGCGCTGTTACACACTGAGTCTTTCTGCAGTTTTTGTGTCTGCGCTGTTACACACTGAGTCTTTCTGCAGTTTTTGTGTCTGCGCTGTTACACACTGAGTCTTTCTGCAGTTTTTGTGTCTGCGCTGTTACACACTGAGTCTTTCTGCAGTTTTTGTGTCTGCGCTGTTACACACTGAGTCTTTCTGCAGTTTTTGTGTCTGCGCTGTTACACACTGAGTCTTTCTGCAGTTTTTGTGTCTGCGCTGTTACACACTGAGTCTTTCTGCAGTTTTTGTGTCTGCGCTGTTACACACTGAGTCTTTCTGCAGTTTTTGTGTCTGCGCTGTTACACACGGAGTCTTCCAAGGCTGCAGCCACTGCGCGGTGACGGGACTACCCGCAGTCCTTCATCCTTTCAGGGACTCACGGCACATGGCGGGTGGGCACAGCCCTCGTGCTGTCTGCGAGGCCGATGGCCGTCCAGTAGCTGCTGTGCCCAGTGGTCTCCCAGGGCACGCGAGCATCCGTGGCCCACAGCGCTGGGTACCTGACGTTGTTCCTGGCCCCTGCAGCCAAGACGCACACCTTCAGATCCCGAGCTGCCTCCCCATTGTTCCTCCTTCCGCCAGACCCAGAGTACCCTGTGGTTTTCAGTGCTTGGCGTATTGTATTATGTATGAATTTCGCTTCAGGATAACAAGGTGTCTCTGGAAAATAACCGGGACAGCCCCCTAGCCGAGGGCCGGAGGGGGCTGGCACTCACACGGCCGACTGCGGTTCCAACCCTGATCCCAGCCCTGACCACGTGGAGGCACACTGCCCTGTGAGCATGCCCGACCCCAGCGGGGCAGACAGGGACAAGGACGGGGCTGGGTGGACCGTGCCCCATGGGAAACCACATTCTCTTTTACACATTCCTCCCTCTCCCTTTCTCTCTCTGTCTCTCTTAGGCGAGCACATGTCCCTTCTGTAAAATTAAAAAAAAAAAAAGAAGAAGAAAAATATTTCTCTTAGGAGAGGGCCGAGGACCCCGGCACAGGCCAGCAGGCACTGCTGGGCATGAGCGTGGCTGATGGTCCTGGGCCCTGGGTCCTGGGTGACAGTCCAAGCAGCACTCACAGCCTGGCCTTCTGGGCACCCTCGGTACTTGCCTCAGAGCTAAGGCAGATGCTGGGACACAGGGTGACCCTGGGAGGTACAACTGAAAACCAGGGGGCTGGCAGGTGGCACGGCATGGTGGTTAAAGTGCTGGACTCCTACATGGCCGACCGTAGTTGGAGTCCCCAGACCTGGTAGCCTGCTTTCTCACTTTTCCTCTCTTGCTCTCTCTCTCTCTCTCTCAATCTGGTCAAACTAAAAATTGATAATGAGGGAACCAGCAGTTAGCGTAATGGCTATGTCACTGGACTCCCACATAGTCGACCACGGTTCGTGTCCTGGACCCGGTGGCTTAAAACTCACGCCAGGCGCGTGTGCGCGCGTGCCCAAGATCCCGAGAGGAGAATGGAGGAGAAGGGATTGCGGCGTGGCCATCCCCCCTGGGGGGTGATTTCTCGCTTTCTGTCTCTATGTCTCTCTGTCTGGCGAACGCATGCGCCCAATAGCGAAAACCTCTCAAAAAAAAATGATAATGATAATGATAAATAAAATAAAATCATTCTTTGAAAAGAAAACTGAAAACCAGGGTCAGGGCTGAGAGGCATGCAGTGGGTGAGTGTGCGTGCTCTGAGGCCGGAGGTCCGCAAGGAGTGGGAGGAGGGCCCCAGGAGCCCAGACTGGGAGCTGGGCGAGCACAGGTACCAGGGTGCCAGCGCGTGGGGTTCCGTGGGAACACACTGGCTTTCTGCTGGCAGCTGCTCGCCGCGGTGTGCCTCTGCCCCGCTTTCTAGAACACGTGAGGCGACTCTCGGAGCAGCCCGAGGGCCTCTCCCGCGCCCATACCGGAGCTCTTTGTCAATTCCGGTCTCCTCCCTGTAGCCCTGCTGGGGGCGCATGTGGCCTCAGTCCGTGGGTGTCCTCCACGTGCAGCAGGGCGACGGGTGGCGATGGCGTCAGCAGCCTGGGTGGCGCTCTTGTCAGCCAGGGCAACCGAGCACGGCTCCTGTCGCCCGATTCCACGTACGTGAGGTTGGAAACTGGGGTCCGGATTCTGGTGGTGGGACAGGGAGTGCAGCGTCTGAGAAGGCTTCTGGCGCCAGAGTTCTGTTTCTTGTCTGGGTGCTGGCTTTAGGTCATGTTCACTTTGTGGGAATGTATTGGGCTATCACTTATGGCCTGTGTCATTTTTGGTATTTTTAATTTTTTTTAGATGTTTTGCTATAGGGTGTGTGGACTCACCAGAGAGAGTCAGAAAAAGAGCGAGAGAGAAAGTGAGAAATCTCCCCTAGGAGGACGGCCATAGTGCATTCTCTCCTCTAGCCTCCTCTTGGGATCTGGGCACACACACGTTCCCACCCTCATTTTCAAGCCGGTGGCTCCAGGGCTTGAGCCGCACCACTGGCCTCCGCGCCACCTGCTGGCCCGCCTGCGTACTTTCTGTAAGTCGTACTTCATCCTTGCACACGTGTGAGCATGGACATAGGTGGACCTCCGTGTGAAATGACGCTGTAAGGTCACGGCCCTCCCGCAGCTCCTCACACTTGGGGTTCGCCCCGTGTGAACGCTGACCTGTGAGTGGTGACACCCTGTGTGGGCCCAGACTGTGTCTATCCCAGGACTCGGCTGTGCAGTCACTCGGCCTCCAGCCTGGGCGGCCTCCCTGCCTCACCTCCTGTACTGGCTCACAGCCATCGGCAGACACCCTCTCCCAGGTTCGGGCCCCTGACCGTCTGTCAGGACGCGGCATCCACACCACATCCAGAGTGGCCGGTCAGCGTCTGAGGGATGAGAGACGGATCCTGTGCCCTCACAGAGCCTGAACCACTCGCTGGTCCTCCACCGTTGTGATCCACCAGCGAGGTCAGCCCAGGCCTGCGGGTGGGTGATGTGGGTTGGCCTCGGCGGTGCCGTGGTGTTTGACCTCGGTGCTCGACCCCAGAGGCCGCCGCAGCACACCCAGAGCCACCGGGCACTGCAGCCCAGATCCTGCAGACCCAAGGGCTGGCCAGCAGGCACCACCTGAGACGAGAGATCTCTTTCTCGTGAAAGAGACATATAAACGTGAAATGGGAAATTCAGTTTGGAAATCGGAGCTGGCAGCGGGGGCCCCGCCCGGCGTGACGGAGGCCGGGGTCCACGCTGACGATGGTCTTCCCCGACAGCCCTGCCTGACCTGGACCCGAGGAAGCGCAGCGGCCCCCGAGCGTGCTGCCTGCTCACACCACCGCCGCCCCCTCTCTTCCCACCGCCGGCCTTCAGAGGGGGCCGCAGCCTGGTGAGTACCAGCCTGGGGCTGTGGTGCCCACGGCCGCTGTGCCGCCCAGCGAGCTGCCCGGGCTCCTCTGAGATGCTCAGAGGCTGCCAGGCCCTGGAGGACATCTGACCTGGCTACCCCGTCCCCAGTCCGTGCCGAGGGTCCTCGGCCAGGATCCCCGCAAGGCGCTCCCTGTTCTGAAGACAGGTGGAGCTCGCTGTCCGGCCCCATCCGCTGCCCCGAGGCGAATTTGCCCAGTTGCTTCTCCCCCAGCATCTGCGAGACCCTCCAAGTCAGCCCAATGGAGACTGTGGCTACGAGGCGGTGCCAGGGGCGAGAGGGCAGATGTGGGGGAGGAAAACCTGACGGAGTGAGCAGGGTTCGGGACTCTGACTGAGAAGACAGCAGCCCGGGCCTCTTTGGCAGCGGCCCAACCTGAGCTACCCAGCACAGCAGCCACTAAGCTGTGTGTGACCACGGCCTTGGTGTGGCCACCCCACTCGGGTGAGCTGTCATGTGAAATGCCACAGGCCTGGAGGCCCACTGTGGGAGAGGGTGTCAGCTGTCTTCTTAGTAATTTTTTATTGAACATATGTTGAAATGATAATATTTTACATATGTTGCGCTAAATATATATATATTTGATGAGAGATTTTTGCTATAGGGCATGTGAACTCGCCAGAGAGACAGACAGCAAGTGAGAAATCACCCCCCCAGGGCAATGGCCACGCCACAGTCCCTTCTCCAAAATCTCCTCTCGAGATCTGGGGCACGCATATACACCTGCCCTGTGTGAGTTTAAGCCACCAGGTCTGGGACTCGAACCATGGTCAACTGTGTGGGAGTCCAGTGATGTAACCACTACGCCACCTGCTGGCCCCTGAAATACTTTACTAAGTCTTACCTCACTTGTTCCCTTTCACTCTCCGACACGGGGAGAACGTGGCTGCCAGGGCACGTAAACTGCGGTGTGGCCCTCAGCGGCCCGCCTTCCGGCTCTGTGGCAGCGCCTTCCTGGGTAGGGGAGGGAGGCTTCCCAACAGCACCCAGAGGGGCCGCCGCGTCTCAAGGGCCGGTGAGAGACCAGAAGCCTGCCTCCGACAGGCCACCTTCCTGGGGCTCTCACCAGGTGTTGGGCGGTCAGTCTCGGGGACCTGGCCCCGGAGCGGTGTGTCCAGGGTGGTGGCTCTCTCTGTCCCGAGTCTCACATACGACTCTGCTGTTTTGCATGGAAGCTCCTCTCTCCGGACATGAAGAACCTCATCCTGGAACTCGAGACCTCGACGTCCCCGTGCACGCAGGGCTCGCCTGGCTCGCCCGGGCCTCCTGGCCCCCAGGTTGGTACACCCCTGGGCCTCCTGGAGTCTTCTGTTCAGAGCAGATGCTCACAGGACAGAGCTCCTCGGCAGGCTGCTCGGCCGCCCTCCTCTGCCCCAGCTGCACCCGCACCCCGGAGCAGGGGTCCCTGCTGATCTCTGGGCTCCCGGCCTTGGTTCCTCACCGTGCAGTGGGGTGCAGCCGCCCCGCCATCCGGATTTGAGGGGTACGCTGTGGGAGATGCGGCCTGTGTGAGGAGGCTGTTATGGTCAGGGCCAGGCAGGGTCGGGTCTCGATGCCAGTGCCCATGCCCTCCTAGTCCTCCTCGCTGCTCAGAACGGGACATGCCCGCCCCTGGGCATCTGGTAACGAGAGAGGGCTGTTTAGCCCCGGTTTGGAGGTCAAGTACACGTGTGGGCGTCCCCCAAGTTCCAAGAGTGAACGAAGAAGAGACTGGCATGGCCTCTCCCCCACGACCCCTGTTCACAGGGTCGAGGGGTGATTTCTCACTTCCCCTCTCTCTCATAAACACCCTACGGGGAAAGAAGAAAAGGCAAACACTCTTCTGGGAGGCTCACGAGTTACGGACGCTGTGCCCCAACCCCGTTGTTACTGATTGGTGTGGGATGTGGCCTGGAACTGGAGTTGCCGATTTCCCGGGGGCCATAACGTGCTGACCTCCTTGGGAACCCTGGTGGAGGGGGCTGTTATTGGCACGGGTCTGGAGAAATCGTACTTCAAACGGGCTTTGCTTTATGCATGAGTCTGGGGGTCTCAGGGAGTGCAATGGACGCCCCCCCCCCTCTGCTGTTCCCAGGAATTTGGAAAACGGTTCCCAACAGATTTCTCCAGGCAGCTGAGCTCTGGCTGTGGGTGCGCGGAGCTTTGGTGAAAGCTTGGGTGCAGCGGGCTGAGTCCCTGAGAGGCCGCTCCCGTGGCTGGGCGTGGGAGGGCTCGCGCCCCACTTACCCAGGTGGCTGGAGTGTCTGAGGGGGACGTTCGCTGCTCACAGAGAAGGGCGAAGCCTCTGGCACCTCGTTCCCACAGATTGGCTGTGGCTGTGTGCGACACCAGCCTGCTCTCTCGGGGTCCCGGGGCAGCTCGGGAGGGCTGCTAGGAGGCTGAGGGCTGGCTGCATCCTGCCAGCCGGTGGGATTTCCTCCAGCTCTAGCTGAGCACGGGGCGTGCTTCCAGGGATCGGGACGACTACAATGGCGGGGTAGATGGGTGAGCCTGGCAGCCGCCGTCCCCTGGAGCAGCTTGAGAGAGCTGGGGACGGGGGTCCTATGTAGAGAACAGAGCTGCTCTGGGAGCCCGCACGCCCTCCCTCCACCCTGGGCCCGCCAGTCCTGCCGCGGTGTAACGTGCTCTTCCTCCGCTTGTTTCCCGGTTGCTTAGGGTCCACCGGGGCTTCCTGGCAAGACAGGACCAAAGGGAGAAAAGGTAGGAGCCACTCCGTGTAGCCCCCCCAGGCAGCCCCAGCCTGGTTATGGGAGTGCCACCGAGGGTTTCCTGGTGAGACCTCACTGCACACGCCCCGTCTGCCACAGCGCAGAGGGCAGGCCGGGATGGCCGGTGGTGCCGGGCAGCGGGTGTGTGGCCTGTACGTTGCTCATGCTTTGACAGACACTGGGGTTTGGGCCTGGCCCACCGCCACGGCAGGGGTCTGTGCATGGCCTAGGGACCGACCACGTGGCCAGGCCCTGTTATTTGCTCTGCCAAGCCCTTGCTCCTAAAGCTGCCCTCCCAAAGCACCTCTCCTCACCTGGCTTCTCTGTCCACAGGGGGAGCTTGGCCGACCAGGAAGGAAGGTATGACCTGCACTGCTCCGTTGCCATCACGCGTGTCTGTGGGTGTGTCCCTGGGGCGGGGCCAGCAAGCACCTCAGAGGCACCCCCAGGTGGGCAGAGCCGGGGCCACGTCCCGAGGACAGCAGTAACTCACCCTTTCGGCTGGCCCCTTCGGTCAGAGCTGAAGCCCACTACTGCCTAATTCAGACTTCTCCCAGAGGCGTCCAGGGCTGGCCAGGCCGCCCCAGCCCAGCCCATGTTGTCCGGGCACCGTCAGAGACACCCTCCAAGGCCCCGGCCGGGACACGAGACTCTCGCAGCCTGTTCAGGTAGTCGGGAGGGAAGTGCAGGACAGACAGAGACATGGGCATTTGCCCGCTGGCCCCGCTTGGACAGGTCACGCAGGCTGAGCGAGCCACGCGCACGTCCCCACGACTCTCGTGAGTCCGACCAGCACACAGCGGCGCTGAGTTTCCAGGCCTCGGAGCTGGAAGGGGGTGGAAAGCGCGGGCTGTGAGGCAGCAGGCCCAGGGCTCCGAGGCCATCACTACAGTTCTGACGGAAGGCTCTATTCACGTGATCTCGTTGTTGACAAGAGCCTCCGACACCTTGGTAGGCTTAGTTTATAACAATTCAGGGCACGGACAAGACTAGCAAGTGACGTGGAAGTCAGGCAGCTGGATCCCACAGGGCCCACTGTGTGGTTCGAGTCCCAGACCCAGTAGCTTGAAAACCACACTGGTCACATGGGCGAGCATGCCCAAAAGCCCGAGAGGGGGATGGAGGAGAAGGGACTGCGGCGTGGCTGTGCTCCTGGGGGTGAGCTCTCGCTCTCTCATTGTCTCTCTCCAGTGAGCGCACATGCCTTAGAGCAGAGACTTAAACTGTAGCCAAGGCACAGCAGCTGTCTGCAGGGCAGGGCTGGAGAGGACCCCGAGGCCCAGGGCTGCTTACTGATGCCTGGCACGGATGTGAGAGGCAGCAGCAGGAGCCAGACTCACGGCAGTGCCTGGCGTCCCTGGCTCTGGCCGGCCCTTCCCATCTCAGCCAAAGGTGAAGTTAGCCCGCGAGCGTGGAGGCTGGAGCAGACCTCGGTCCCTGCTGCCTTCAGGGCTTGCTCTGCCCTAGTCCTTGGCTTCCCTTAGGCTCCCTAGTTGCAGAGACAGACAGAGAGACAGCGTAATGCCTGATGCAAATGAACACGTTAAGGGAGCCTTTTGAGCGGGAGCCTGCGGGGCCAGGGGTGGGGAGAAGCTGGTCAGGACTGCCATGCCAGGTGGGGTCCAGGCTGCTGAGGGGCTTCGGGGGACTTGCTGGACAGCGTGTCCTGCCTGAGGTATGGGGGCTGGACACTGGCCACAGGAGGCGCATGAGTGACCCGCTGCTTCCCTCACCCGAGGGCAAGCCCGCGGGGCCGCAGTGCAGGCTGCCGAGTGAGGCTGTAGCGGCAGGGCCTGCTGACGGGAGGGCTCTGCGCCGGCCAGAAGGGTCTTTGGGAGTTTCGATGGCTTCTGCTCTGCTCCCCAGGGCAAGGCCCTTCGCTCAGCAGTACCTCCTCGGGGAGACCCCCCTGGGAAGCGGGCCACGGAGTGGGGTGCGATGAGAGGTCTAGAACCCTCCCCTGGCCCTCCATGTCTCACCTGAACAAGCTCTTGTGTGGGGACTCACCGTGACAACACGCTTTAGCTTGTGACGAAGTGACCTCACTTTCTAGACCAGCAGGTCTGGAGGGTGGGCCGAGGGTCCTGGGGCTCTGCTTAGATAAGACCCCAGCTGCCCACTGGGCCCCAGAAACGAATGCTATTTCTCAGGGGCATGAAGCGGGGTCCTGACCTTTGTTCTTGGTCTTTGAAGGGTAGACCTGGCCCCCCAGGTGTTCCCGGCATGCCTGGGCCCGTTGGCTGGCCGGGCCCCGAAGGACCCCGGGTAAGTGTGGCAGACTCTCCGAGCTCACATGGTGTCAGAACAAGAAGGGGGAAGAACGGCCCCATAGCCTTCTGGTCAAGGGAGCCAGATCCCATATGGCCAACAGTGGTTCAAATGCTGGTCCCAGCGGTTTGAAAACACGCCTGGCACATGAACATGTGTGCTTGAAATCCCGACAGGGTGGAGAGAATGGAGAGTGGTGGGACCACGCCTGGCTGGGTACTTCCCCTTGTTGCTCTCTCTCTGTCTCTGTCCGCCTGTCTCTGTCTCTGTCTCTCTGTCTTTTCTGGAGAGCACATGTGTCCTCTGGCAATTAAAACAGAGAGGCGAAGAAGGCAGCTGCCTGGCCTCCGGCACAAGGTCCTGGAATCCCCCCCAGAGGTAGCAGAGAGGGCTCGAGGACCCCAACGTCCCCTCGGCTTGGCCTGCAAGGCCTGCCCAGTGCAACAGTCGTGCTCTACGGGGAGAGAAACGAGGGCTGCTCCCTCCCGTGGGGGCCCTGGTGCCCTCTGTCCTGTGAGTTCGCAGCCTGGCCTGCGGCTCCCAAGGTGGCCGAGCGGTGCCCGTGTCCGGGAAGCTCCTCCCTGCCATGCCGAGGTGACAGGGGTGGTGTCTGCGGGGACAGGCCTCGAGGACCACAGTGTATATTCAGAGAGGGATCGCCCAGTGTGGCGAAGTCCCCTTGCTCAGTCTGGTTATAGAGAGCTAGCACACACACACACCACGACTCTGTTCACGCTGTCACTGCTGGTCACAGCCCGGGCAGCACAGAGGCTGTGCCTCGGGACACTACCTGCAGACAGCAGGTGGGCGGGAGGGCAGGTGGGCAGTGCTGCTGCTCGGGTCGGGTCCTGCTGTAGGTGCTGAGTGGGTCTGCGTAGGGGATGACCCGGGGGTCTTCCCTCCCAAAGTCCAAGTGCAGACTTGAGCTGCCCTGCAGGGCGGCACTGCCGGCGTGCCCCCGTGCCCTCGGAGGGCGAGTTCACCTGAGAACGTGGAAGCCTCATTGTAATTACAGCCAGCCTGCATGCCTTTACCCAGTTCAGGCTAAGTACGTAAACATATTTGAAAGCGTTTACATATGTTGGAGCAACGTGAGGGTGTGAGTCTGCTTTTTCAACTATAATTTTGTTTGGAGAGGTTTTCGCTATAGGGCATGTGCGCTCTCCAGGAAGACAGAGACAGAGAGACAGAAAGCGAGAAATCACCCCCCAGGGGGGATGGCCACGCCGCAATCCCTTCTCCTCCATTCTCCTCTCGGGATCTTGGGCACGCACGCATGCGCCTGGCATGAGTTTAAGCCACCGGGTCCAGGACCTGAACCGCGGCCAACTACAGGGGAGTCCCGCGACATAGCAATTACGCCAACTGCTGGTCCCTTCAACTATAAATTTTATGAAAGCTAAATACAGATCAAGTATTTTGTATGAAAATTTAGCCCAGAATTGAGATGTTCTTTAAATGGAAAAGCGCTTTTATTTTGATAAAATATTTATTTTGAAAAGCAGAATGTGAACTACCTCAGTCATAATTTTTGTATTGATCACATGTTGGAATGATCACTAGATTTAACTCATTAGACCAGACAAAATGTGTTGTTAAACTTGCCTTTACCTGTTAAGCACTACTTTCAACATAACTCCTGGTGTTAGACCGAGGTGTGCAGCGGTTAGCCCTGGGGTGGTTTTGGTGCAGAGGGTGCTACCTGCGATCCTCCTGAGCCTTGGCCTCCCGCGTCCACAGGGCACATGCAGACGCTGATGTCCACTCCCCTGGGCTGAAGACCCAGAGCACGTGGAGGTACCTGCAAGGCCCTCCACGTGTAGAAAGCAGGCCAAGGTGTTCTTGGACGCTGACGCCTTGCTTCCCAAGGCCCCGGTGCTCTTGAGCGCTCTTCCCTTCCCTCCCCCCGTCTGGAAGCGCAAGCATCGCCATCACACCACCTTAGCACACGTAATTGGGAGGTCGCTGGGCCCCTCGGTTGAAAGTCATGACGCATTTTGCATAGAAACCTTAGAAAAGTACGTCGTGACTTTCCTGGTGACCTGATAAATGGCAGAATAAAAGGTGAATGTGGAGCCTGGGGACCCTGGGGGACCAGGGACGCGCTGGGGCCTCAGGCCCGTACGCCAGCCCCGACATCCCCGCTTCTCCCCATCTGCCCGTGACCTTCCTGGTTCAATTCCGACACCAGCGGTCTTTTTATTTCTGTCTCCTTCTAACTCCTACAGGGTGAAAAGGGTGACCTGGGTCTGATGGGCTTGCCAGGGACGAGAGGGCCAGCAGGTTCCAAGGTCAGTGTGCGGCCCTGAGCATCCCAGGGCTTCCCGACGGCTGTGTAGCACCTGCTGCCTGTGAAGACGGCGCTGGGCGGGGACCTCATGGGGTCGGCCTGTGCCGGGGTGTGTGCCTCTGCTTGCCCTTAGGGCTGTGTGTTCTGGGACACAGGGGCTCAGGGGTGCCACGCCTGCTGCCCCCTGGACAGTGAAGGTGTGTCCTCTGAGCAGCGTGGCAGGTGGAGGCATTCGCTCAGGTCTCTTCGGGCGAGAAGAGCCGTGCTCTGTGAGGGCTTGTGCAAGCACGGTGTCTAGGTCTGCGTGCTCTGCAGCCCCGAGACACCTCACCACGCCAGGGCGCCTTCCGTTCTTGTGCAGACCCAGCGTTTCCGCGGGGCCTGTTGTAAACACACCTTCTGCTTTCTTTTAGGGCTATCCCGGACCCAGAGGGGAGAAGGTCAGTCGGGCTGCGGGCTCTGGAGTCTGTGCAGGCAGAGGGCGGGCCTGGCCCCTCCAGGCTGCGACTGTGGCCTGGCCCCAGATGCCCCTGCCCTTGTCATTAGTGCTATTCATTCGACAAACATTCGGTTCTCCGGGGATAGAGGGGAGAGGCCGTCCGGAGTAGGGCCAGCTGTCCTCCCGGTGGAGGCCAGGCCGCGGCCCCTCATGTGGGGGGTGAGCAGATGAAGGCAGAGCCCCAGGGAGAGTGGCTGTCGTCTGCTCCATGCCGGAGGAAGAGGCACGTGTGTGTCCTTAGCCCACGCTTCTGAACCGTACCTTTCCGTCTGTGGAAAAGCCCAAAGCAGACCTAAGGAAACCCAAGCAGGAGCCTGGGACGCAGCTCCCACAGCATGGGAGGAGCCGGGGCCCAGAACTCCATGTTCAGCGTGCTTTACTGATGCAAGAGGTCTGGGGTCCATGCAGAACGTGCACCCCAGACCGTCCCTTCCCAGGCAAGGCGCCCGACGCCTCAGCCTCTTCCTCTGCTAAACAAGGAGGGCCCTGGCCTAGTTGTGTGTGTGCAAGAACCCGAGGGGAGTGGGGAGAAGGGACTACGGGGTGGCTGTGCCTCTGGATGCTCCGATTTCCCGGTGGTGGTTAACTCACTGACTCTTCCCGTGGCTTCCTCCTAGGGCTCCAGAGGTGAAAGGGGTGACTCGGGGCCCAAAGGAGAAAAGGTAATGGTCGCCACAGGAATGC